>NW_016815549.1:929654-959667 GCF_001698545.2 Rhinopithecus bieti | reverse complement strand
GGACGCGGGTCCTGCTGGGTGTCCCTCGCCGCGCGGCCGCGGCTCCTGCACGCCAGGGCAGCGCGTGCGTGGCGCCCGGGGTGCTGTCGCGGGGCCTCCGGGGCTGGGGCGACACTCGAGACTCAGCGGCCCTCGCGGAGGCGCGCGCTGTGTCCCGCTCCTTTCCCGGAACTTGACGAAAAGTTTTACTCCTCCGACGCGAGGCTCCCGGCCTGAGAGGCGGCGGCTGGGTGCGCCAGACCCCGACCCCGGAGTCCCCTTCCACCTCGGACGCTCAGTCCCCGGGCAGCGGACCCTCCTCCTTGTAGCCCCTGACCCCCCTTTCATCTCGGACGCCTCTACCCCTGGAGTCCCTGATCCGCGGAATACCCTTTCATCTCGGAGCCCAGACCTCCTTGGACCTCCACCCCACGCGAACCCTCTGTCCCTGGGCTAGGGAATCCCCCTGCCTCCGCCTCAGAGACTCCCATTCCCGGGCCGCTGAGACCCTGGCCCGGGGACCCTCTGGGGGCCGGGGTAGCTGCCTTGAGGAGAGAGTCCAGGGACTCCTGGCCCCCTCCCGCCAGGAGTCTCTCTAGGCTGTAGGGCCCGGCCCTGATGGGAATGGCTGGTCAGGAGGATAGGGGAATGACCCTGCGGGTCCCGGAGTGACCGCGCCTGAGCAGGCCACGTGAGGTCGTTTCTGTCTTAAAGTTACATAGGACGCCGTTTTCCCCAGCGTGGAATTGGAAGTTTTGCTTGGAAAGGTTTTATAGGCACTGGTGCATTTTGCCCCTACTGGAGGCCCCTGGGCATCACCTTGGTTATTTCACGCAGTGAGGCTAGCTGAGGAGGGTAGTCGTGGTGGGGTCTTGGGGACAAAATGCTCACTGTCTTGCCCCCACTATTGTAGGATGTTAGCACCTAATTACTGTCTTGTCTGGCTTTTATAGAGGTGGGTTGCCTGTTGGAAACTGGCAGTCGCTTTGCCTGGACTGGGCTAGTCCTTACAGCAGTCTTAGAACACTTCCTGTTGCCCAGTTCATCTGGCCAGTACCAACCCATATCTCAGTTTGGGTATGGCTTCCCCCCTCCGACCAACCCTCTTACTGCTTCTTTGCTGTGTGTTTGAGCCCTTGAGATTGTGGGCTCCACAATCCTAATGAGATCTCCAGTCCTACTGAGAACCTGGCATGAACTTGGCGCTCAGGGTCATTGGGCGAAAACACCTTTTGGGAAACATCAAGGGTGTCAGCTCTAAGGGAGACAGAGTAACTGGCTTGGAGCCACCCAGATGGGGAGAGGCAGAGATGGGATTCAAACTGAGGCAGGCTACTGAGCCAGGCTCTGCTCACCTCGGTGTCCTCCGCTGTCCCAGCTCTTTGCACTGAGCTGGGCTTGATTCCTGTTTGTACAACTGAGTTTTCACCGTCTGCCCCCAGCCTACCCTCTCACATTCAGCTTGGGCTCTGCCTCGCCTGGCTTCTGCTGTTCCCCTGTGCTCCTTTAGCCCCTGCAGTTCCTCAGCATTGGGTGTGCTGTCTCCGCCCCATTCCCTGTTCAGTGAGTGAATTCCTGTCTTTCATGCCTCCACTTTCCCTCCTCTACTCTGGGTTGATTCCTTAGCTGGTGCACTGTAGAAGGCCTCTCTCAAAGTCAGAGCAGCTTGTTTGAATCTCTCTCCCCCATTGGTCAGAGCTTCTCACCTTGAGTCCCAGCCTCAGCACGGGATGCCTGCCCTGCAGGTCGGCGGTGGCTTGGGGAGTCTTTGAGACCTTGGAAAAGATTTGTTGTCAGTATAAACATTAATACATAGAGAATACAAGAGGATTTTAGGAAGGTGAGTATGTGTTTGTTAACTTAAAAAAAATTTTTTTTAGAGATGGGGTCATGCTATGTTGGCCAGACTGGATCTGAACTCCTGGGCTCAAGCGATTCTCCCGAGTAGCTGTGGTTACAGGAACGCACCACCATGACCAGCTGAACGTGTGTTTTAGGACTGTGTATAAATAAAGTTTTGGCTGGGCGCAGTGGCTAATGCCTGTAATCCCAGCACTTTGGGAGGCTGGGGTGGGTGGATCACAAGGTCAGGAGATTGAGACCATCCTGGCCAACATGGTGAAACCCCGTCTATACTAAAAATACAAAAATCAGCTGGGTGTGGCAATGCGTGCCTATAATCCTAGCTACTCGGGAGGCTGAGGCAGGAGAATTACTTGAACCCAGGAGATGGAGGTTGCAGTGAGCCAAGATCGTACCACTGCACTCCAGCCTAGTAACAGAACTAGACTCAGTCTCAAAAAAAAGAAAAAAAGAAAGACAGTTTCTTGGGCCCGGGTGGTTTAGAATTCTTGATTGTCCATCTGGAAGGCTCTCAGGGACTGGTCTGCTTGACTAGTCACTTGATTTTAAAGATAGGGAAGTTGAGGCCCAGAGCCTCGTCAGTATCACACAGCAGGTGTGAGGAGAGAGACTGGTGACAGGAAGAAGCTGTACTTTGTGGCCTTGTAGACACAGACTGGCTGTGTCTGGCCTTGCTTATGCAAATGGTTGCTAAAATAGTGGGGCTGAGTTGGCTGGCCCCATCCGTGTCCAGGAAAGAATAACACCAGCCAACATTTTCTAAGGCTTACCCTGTGCCAGGCACGATTTTAAGGACTTTATGTGGATTTCTTCCCCTAATCTTGTCAACTGCCTAACCGGATAGGGTCTCTTATTGTCTTCATTTTGCTGCAAGGAAAGAAACCAAGGTGCAGGGAAGTTAAGAAATGAGTCCAAGCTCACACAGCTAGTGAGCAAAGGAGCTGGGACTTGAACCCAGGTAGCCTGCTGCTGGAACCTGCATTGTTTTTTCCCTCCTGTTTATTTTGTTTCTTTTTTTGTTTTGTTCTGTTCTGTTCTATTCTATTCTATTTTTTGAGACGGCATTTCGCTCTTGTCGACCAGGCTGGAGTGCAATGGCGTGATCTCAGCCCACTGCAACCTTTGCCTCCCAGGTTCAAGTGATTCTCCTGCCTCAACCTCTAGAGTAGCTGGGATTACAGGCATGTGCCACCACGCCTGGCTAATTTTGTATTTTTAGTGGAGATTCGCCATAGTGGGGTTTTGCCATATTGGCCAGGCTGGTTTTGAACCTCTGACTTCAGGTGATCCACCTGCTTCGGCCTCCCAAAGTGCTGGGATTACAGGCGTGAACCACCACGCCTGGCCTATTTTATTTTTAAAACTTTATATGAAGCCTAACATACATACACGGAAGTGTAAGAATGGTTAAGTGTTCAGCTTATCAATGATCAGGGTTATTGGGTGAATACACCTTTTGGCAACATTAAAGGAGCTGAGAGGAAGGGGGATAATGTTTAGGGACTGTATTCATAAGTATGCCAGCAGGCCATGTATGAACTTTGATGTCAGATCTGGTTTGAACTCAGTTTCTGTTGCTGTGTGACCTTGGGTGCGTAACTTAGCCTCTCTGAATCCCATAGTTTCTTCAGTACCCTTGGCAGGCTTGTGATTATTAGAGCATGTAATGGCTCCCCACATGTTTGGTGCATGCTAAATGCTCAGTAAATGATTTCTCTTATTAATAATTAAGATTATAAACTATACCGGCTTTAAGTAGTCTAAATATCTTCCTAATGTATCATTTGCCTCCCAGTCACTTCACAAGTACTTGGGAAAATTAGTTAATTAGTAATTTACCAAATCACTAAGTGAGGCTGGAACATTTTGCATTGAATGTCTTTAATTTAAAATGTCCCGGCCAGGCGCCCTTGGCTCTTGCCTCTAATCCCAGCAGTTTGGGTGGTTGAGGGGGGTGGATCACTTGAGCTCAGGAGTTCAAGACCAGCCTGGGCAACATGGTGAAACCCTACAAAAAAAAAAAAAAAAAAAATAGCTGGGTGGGTGTGGTGGCATGCGCCTTGTGGTCCCAGCCACTCAGGATGCTGAGGTGGGAGGCTCGCTTGAGCCTGGGAGGCAGAGGTTGCAGTGAACCAAGATCATACAACTGTACTCCAGCCTGGGTGACAGAGACCCCATCTCAAAAAAAAAAACGTTCCACCTGTGCCTTTAATCATAACCAGTGGTCAGTGTAAGTTAAGAGCTCCTTAGGGTTGTGAAGGAGCCTTTGAGGACCCTGAACAGTAACCCCAGTTTCTGCCTGCTTTGCCGAAACATACATGGGCTGGAACTTAAACAGTGTTAAGTTCCAAGTGTCTGAAAGTTGCCACTCACCCTCTGGAGGAATATGTGAGCTTCTAGGAAATTTTTTTCAGGACTATTATCCTAAAGAATCACCCATTTAAAAGCCAAACTACTTTTATAATGGCCTTTTCCATTTTACATAATGCAAATCAATCCATTGTTTTAGGCCGCGTGTGTAGCAGTGGAAAGTGTAAGTGCCCCGGCTACTCAGGCTAGCCCAGCACAGCTCTGTTATTACGCAGCACCCTTTAGACCTCAGTCTTCTGTCAGCTCTTTGGATGGTTGTGGAGGTGACAGAACTAGTGGATATAGACATGGAACGCAGTGCCTGATGTGTCGTCTGCGCTTGGGGAGCGGAGGCAGCTGCAAGTGTTCGTGAGCCTGGAGCGTCCAGTCCTTTCTGCCAGAGCCAGGACTTGAATTAAAAAAGAGAAAGAGGCCGGGCGCGGTGGCTCAAGCCTGTAATCCCAGCACTTTGGGAGGCCGAGACGGGCGGATCACGATGTCAGGAGATCGAGACCATCCTGGCTAACACGGTGAAACCCCGTCTCTACTAAAAAAAAAATATAAAAAACTAGCCGGGCGAGGTGGCGGGCGCCTGTAGTCCCAGCTACTGGGAGGCTGAGGCAGGAGAATGGCGTAAACCCGGGAGGCGGAGCTTGCAGTGAGCTTTGATCCGCCCACTGCACTCCAGCCTGGGCGGCAGAGCAACACTCCGTCTCAAAAAAAAAAAAAAAAAAAGAGAGAGAAGGAGTCCAGGCTCAATGGTTCACATCTGTAATCCCAGCACTTTGGGAGGCTGAGGTGGGCGGATCACTTGAGGTCAAGAGTTTGAGACCAGCCTGGCTAACATGGTGAAACCCTGGCTCTACTAAAAATACAAAAATTAGCCGGGCGTGATGGCGGGCGCCTGTAATCCCAGGACTCTGGGAGGCCAAGGTGGGCGGATCACTTGAGGTCAGGAGTTAGAAACCAGTCTGGCCAACATGGTGAAACCCCATCTCTACTAAAAAAAAAATAAAAATGCAAAAAATTAGCCAGATGTGGTGGTAGGCGCCCGTAATCCCAGCTACTCGGGAGGCTAAAGCAGGAGAATTACTTGAACCTGGGTGGCGGAGGTTGCAGTGAGCCGAGATTGTGTCACTGCACTCCAGCCTGGGCAACAAGAGTGAAGCTCTGTCTCAGGAAAAAAAAATGTATATATATGTAATCCAGAAGTCACTGGGCACAGTGGCTCACGCCTGTAATCCCAGCACTTTGGGAGGCCGAGGCGGGCGGATCACGAGGTCAGAAGATCGAGACCATACTGGCTAACACGGTGAAACCTCGTCTCTACTAAAAAATACAAACAGAAAAAAATTAGCTGGGCGTGGTGGTGGGCCCCTGTAGTCCTAGCTACTCGGGAGGCTGAGGCAGGAGAATAGTGTAAACCTGGGAGGCGGAGCTTGCAATGAGCCGAGATTGCGCCACTGCACTCCAGCCTGGGCGACAGAGCAAGACTCTGTCTCAAAAAAAAAAAAAAAAAAAAGAATCCAGAAGTCAGTGGCCAGAGCTGGGTTGATGGCAGGCTTGGCAGTAAAGGTGAACACACCGCCCTTTGAGGATCAG
Source organism: Rhinopithecus bieti (assembly GCF_001698545.2). Taxonomy (NCBI): domain Eukaryota; kingdom Metazoa; phylum Chordata; class Mammalia; order Primates; family Cercopithecidae; genus Rhinopithecus; species Rhinopithecus bieti. The sequence goes on along the minus strand of NW_016815549.1, from coordinate 953,874 downwards.
ATAGGACAGTGGTGCCCCCTTGCCACTGGGGTTTGAAGAGGCAGCTGTCCTGTGGAGCGTCCAGAGAGGAGCCGGGACAGGGAGGGCTTCGTGCTCCAGTCCTGGGAAGAGGCTGCCCGTGGATGTCTGCACAGACAGCAACATGACTTCTCCCTGAAGCCGCTAAGTAGATGTTTTTACCCCGTGGGAACACACCTAGATCGTTTGGTTTGGCCTTTGTAAACAGTTGCTTTTATTTATGGAGACTTGGGTCAAGACCAAGGAGGAGAAAATCAAGCAGTTGTTTTTAGACGGGATTGTTTTCCAAAGCCCCATGCAGAGTCACTGGCAGAGCTACCCTCCTCTTTCTGACTTGTATTGAAGTGAGGATTGTGGCTCTGGTAGAGTGACAGTTGATTGAATCCCTCGGGGGCTGCTGTCCTCTTTACTTCCTGCAGAACTGAGTCTTGTGACAGGTAAATACAATTCAGATGGCCTTGTTGCATGGAATGGAAACAGTCTTTCTCTTATCCATACTTCACATCTTGTCTTTCTGTTGGCTGGAAAGTGATGACTCATCACCATTTGACTTGGGTTCAGTGCCTACCATGGCAGGGTGCTGGGCCAGGCGCTGGATCCATTCCTCCTGTGCCTACCTAGGGGTGTGTGCTGCAGGGGGATGCTGTCACTAGGACGTTAGTGATTGGGACTTTGGAAAACACCTGTCAAGGGAGGAGTTTTCACTTTCCTGACCATCATGTGTTGACAGCGTTCCTCACCATCTGGTCTAGCCTCTAACCAGTGTATAGGCTGGTCACTGCTCAGCTGCTGGTGTGCACTCTCCGGGAACTTGGTGGCAGGGGATTTCTTCCTCGTAGTCTTACCTCCAGCTCTCACCGAGTTCTTGGAACATAATCCAGCTCTCAGCAGATGTTTCTTGGATGGGACTGTCCCTGAAATCTGCCCCCTTAAGACCACAGTTGTTAGTAGTAATTAATTCAGCAAGTAGATTTTTGAAACCTTAATCCATGCCAGGCATTTAACCAGAGAATAGTTCCCAGAAATGATTAGAGCTGTGCCTGCCTGAAGGGGAGAATCCGGTGGGGAGAGCGACCTGAGAACAGCCGTAAGATCGCTGTTTCAGGTAGGGTGTGGCCAAAAGGAGCCTAGGAGGAAGGAGGCCTGGCAGCTTTCTGGGAGAGGCAGGGAAGGCTTTTCAGAGGAGGTGGCCTTTGAAAACACCAATTGAGTGTCTCCTTGTGCCACACCCTACCGGGGCTCTGAGGCCCCTGATGGCCTACCTGAGGAGGGCCCCCCAGGTGGTGGTGAGTAGGGCTGAGTGGGCTAGTGGTGGGGGCAGGTAGGTGGCCGGGTGCAACTGCACAAGGCTGGAGAGGCAGGCAGAGACGGATCAGGAGGGCCCTGAGTGCTGGCTTGGGGAATTCAGGCTTAGTTTGTCTTCTATAAACCTGGACTTGGAGGCAGGCCATCTGCAGTTGGTTTTCTGGCCGGTGTCCAGAGTCCACCCATGAGCCTTGTCTCAGAAGCACACACCTTGTTTGTACAACTTCCCCTATGAAGGGTACTATCAGGTGGCAGGTGGCCTGGAGTGCAGCTTCTTGCCCTAGTGGCACCAGGCGGAAGTGCTTGAGGACAGGTGGCCTTGGCCCTTGCAGAGTTTGGTTTTAAAGTGTGTTGCAAGCGGAAGTACTTTTTCCCTTTTAGGCTTATTTCCCTGAAGACTGACACCCTGTTCTGAGGTTTAAGAAATTTAACTGGACTTGGGACCAACAAAGACCTCAAAGTTGGCTCAACTTCTCCATAGGAGAGGCCCTCGGGCTGCTGTCCCTGGCCCCCCCACGGCAGAGGAGAGGAGTAGAGAAAGGTTTTCTTTCTCGACTTAAAGCCAGATGGCTTTGGGCTCTGCCAGACCTTACTTCCTTCTTCCTGTGCTTTCTTCTTGGCGGCAATTCAGGAAAGGGTCCTTGGATTGCCATGAATGAAATCCTATAGTTTCACCAAAATGGTTTCCAATTCCAGACGTGAGTGATGCTTTCTGTTTACCCAGGCACTGATTTTCCTAGGAAGGATATACTTTTTTGTGTTCCTGTCTACTCTGTCATCAGAATTTGCATTCTAACCTGCATCTCTTTTGTGGCTTACATTTGTGTTTTGCTGTACTAGGAAATAAAGGGAAGCAGCACGTTCACTGGGCACCTACTGTGTGTCAGTTAGGGGCTGGGTTTGCCGGTGCCTTCACTAGACCTTCTCATTTCTTGTCCTCAGACCAGCCTGTGAGCTATAGGGTATTGTCCCATTTTACTGCTGAGGAAGAGGGAAGTTGAGACTCAGAAAGGTTAAGCACCTCATTTGAGGTTGCCTTACCTGACAAGTGGCAGAGCCAGAATTTCAGTGGGGCCTGCGAGAGGCCCTCAGCTGTGTTTAGCGTGAGGATTTCCTCTTACATGTGTGGCTTTTTGCCAGTTTGATCTGTTAGAGTGTTGATGGTGTTTTGATAATTTGAATGACCTTGACATTGTCAAAGATGAGCTCTTAACTGTGTGCTGAAAATGTTTCTTACTCTATTTTCCTTTTAATTAAAGTGTACGTAGAACTTCTAAATTGGTATACCAATTGAATCAACCTGGATTATATCTTACTTTTGTGAATTCTGTTGTTTCCTAACGTAGAAACTTGAGGGATTCTTCCCGAGCAGGGGACACACAGAGGGTCTGCAGTGGCCCTGCCTTGGAGGGCTCATGGCTCTGGGGAAGAGCAGGGATGGCTGTGAAACACTGAAAACGTGTTCACGTGTGGGGAGGTGATGTCCGGATTCTTTCAGATCATGCCCTGAGTTTTTGCTTTATAGGTTGGAGAAACATTTTATTTTTTGCAGCACCTGGATAATTTCACCTTTTTTTTTTTTAGACTGAGTTTCGCTCTTGTTGCACAGGCTGGAGTGCAGTGGCATGATTTCAGCTCACTGCAACCTCCACCTCTCGGGTTCGAGCTATTCTGCTGCCTCAGCTTCCCAAGTAGCTAGGATTACAGGCATGCACCACCATGCCTGGCTAATTTTGTATTTTTAGTAGAGATGGAGTTTCACCATGTTGGTCAGGCTGGTCTCGAACTCCTGACCTCAGGTGATCTGCCCTCCTCAACCTCCCAAAGTGCTGGGTTTACAGGCATGAGCCACCATGCTGGCCTATAATTTCACTTTTGTATTAAACTCTACTTTTGTCTGTATTTTTGCCTTAGTGTAGTACAGTGTGGTTCTAATTTCTAAGAAAAATTGATTATCAATTACTGTAACACTGTGATTAATCCTCCCTTACTCACTGGATAGTATTTCAAGTTTTTATTTTTTATATTTCTTTATATTTATTTATTTAGTTATTTATTTTGAGATGGAGTCTTGCTCTGTCACCCAGCCTGGAGTGCAGTGGTGCTATCTCGGCTCACTGCAACCTCCGCCTCCCGGGTTCAAGCGATTCTCCTGCCTCAGCCTCCTGAGTAGCTGGGATTACAGGCGTGCACCACCACGCCCAGCTAATTTTGCATTTTTAGTGGGGGGACGTTTCACCGTTTGGTCAGGCTGGTCTTGAACTCCTGACCTTGTGATCTGCCCGCCTTGGCCTCCCAAAGTACTGGGATTACAGGCATGAGCCACCGCGCCTGGCCTATTTATTTATTTTGAAACAGGGTCTTGCTGCGTTGCCCAGGCTGGAGTGCCGTGGTGCTGTCATAGCTTACTACAGTCTTGAACTCCTGGACTCAAGAGATCTTCCTGCCTCAGCCTTCTCAGTAGCTGGGACTACAGGTGTGCACTACCATGCCTGGCTAATTTTTACTTTTGGTAGAGATGGGGGTCTCACTGTGTTGCCCAGGCTGAATCAGATACTTATATGTACTTGAGTCTATTTCTCAATTCTGCATTTCATTTCATTCCTTCACATTTGTGTTTTTGCCTCAGTGCTGCACTCTTACTGGCTCCTTCAGTTTCTGGGAAGGAGGGAGATTACTCCCCTCCCTGTCTCTCCTTTGTTTTTCTGGAGACAGGATTGTGCCCTGTTACCCAGGCTGGAGTGCATTGGTGATCATAGCTCATTGCAGCCTTGAACTCCTGGGCTCCAAGTGGTTCTCCTGCCCCAGCCTCCTGAGTAACTGGGACTACAGACATGAGCCACTGCACCTGGCTCCCCTTTTTCTGCTTTTAATTAATTAGCTTTTGCTGTGTTGACACTGAGAGGCAGGCCAGGCTTCCTAATTAGGAGCATATAGGCTCCTTACAAAAGCTGACACCCAAGCAGGAGTGGTTATCATTCTTTCTTCTGTGCTTGAAAACCTTCAGCTCCTCTCTGTTTGATGATAGCAGCTACCAACAAAGTGCCTGTTGGGGGCCAGGTGACTATTAAATGCTTTTCTTGTGGTGCTTAATTCTCCCAAGGCAATATAGAGCCCAGGAACGTCTGAGTCCAAAGCCCTGTTCTTTATGTTGTTCTCTTATATGGACCAGATTTAAACGCACCACCTGATTTCTTTTTTACTTTGAGACGGAGTTTTGCTCTTGTTGCCCAGGCTGGAGTGCAGTGGTGCGATCTCTGCTCACTGCAACTCTACCTCCTGAGTTCAAGCAATTCTCCTTCCTCAGCCTCCTGAGTAACTGGGTACAGGCATCTGCCACCACACACAGCTGATTTTTTGTATTTTTAGTAGAGATGGGGTTTCACCATGTTGGCCAGGCTGGTCTGGAACTCCTGATCTCAGGTGATCCACCTGCCTCGGCCTCCCAAAGTGCTGGGATTTCAGGCATGAGCCACTGCCCCTGGCCATTTTAAAGAAAAAAAAAAAGGTAGCAGTTGATGCCAGGGTTCTCAGTGTGCTGGGACTGTGCTCTCCAGGCTGGTGTGCCGCATACCCTCCCTTCCTCATTTGTCTTAGGCCAGAGAACTTTATTTTTTATTTATTTATTTTTGAGACAGGGTCTCATTCTGTCATTCAGACTGGAGTGCAGTGGTGTTATCAGGGTTCACTGCAGTCTTGACCTCCTGGGCGGGCTCAAGTGATCCTCCTACCTCAGCCTTTCAAGTAGCTAGGACCGCAGACATGTGGCACCACACTCAGCTAATTTTTACATTTTTTTAAAGACAAGGTCTCCCATTCTCCCATTGTTGCCCAGGCTTGCTTTTGAGTTCCTAGGCCCAAGCGATCCTCCTGCCTCTACCTCCCAAAGTGCTGGGATCACAGGCATGAGCCACCATGCCTGGTTAGGCCAGAGAACTTTATTTTTTATTTTTTTATTTTTTGAAATGGGACCTCGCCCTGTCGCCCAGGCTGGAGTGCAGTGGCATGATCTTGGCCCACTGCAACCTCCACCTCCTGGGTTCGAGTGATTTTCCTGCCTCAGCCTCCCTGAGTAGCTGGGATTATAGGCGTGTACCACCACACCTGGCTAATTTTTTTTTTTTTGAGACAGACAGAGGCTTGCTCTCTTGCCTAGGCTAGAGCGCAGTGGCATGATCTTGGCTCACTGCAACCTCCGCGTCCTGGGTTCAAGCGATTCTCCTGCCTCAGACTCCTAGTAGCTGAGATTACAGGCACATGCCAGCATGCCTGGCTAATTTTTGTATTTTTAGTAGAGATGGGGTTTCGCCATGTTGGCCAGGCTGCTCTCGAACTCCCAACCTCAAGTGATCTGCCCGCCTCGGCCTCCCAAAGCGTTGTGATTACAGGTGTGAGCCAGCACGCCTGGCCGTGCCAGAGAACTTCAGACATGGCCTTGGATGTGTGCGTGTGATTAACAGATTTTGTTTTTAGTTTTTTTTAGAGAGAGGGTCTTTCTCTGTTACCCAGGCCAGAGTACAGTGGTGTAATCATGGCTCACCGCAGCCTAAAACTTCCCAGGCTCAAGTGATCCTCTGACCTCGGTCTCCAGAGTAGCTTGCACTACAGGCATGTGCCACCACCCTCCGCTGATTTTTTTAGTTTTTTTGTAGAGACATGGTCTTGTTACGTTGCCCAGGCTGCACTGACAGTTTTGACTCTACTCACTCAAACCTCGGAGGCTGTGGTCTTGACTCTCTTTTATTAATGATCTTCACTGAGCTGGCCTTCTGACCTGGGTTTGTGTAATCCTAAACCAAGCCTGTCTAACCGTACGTGTGGTCTCCTTTGGAGTCCTGTAGATCCCAGCTCTGCGGTTAAACAGCAGTGTGATCTTAGACCCGTTTCTTAGTCTGGCCAAGCCCTGGTTTCTTCTGTGGTAAAGGATATACTGTGCCCAGCCTTGTAGATGCGTGTAAGCGTGACTGAAACATTTGTGGAGAGGCCTGGCTGCTGCAGATGGCATACATAATTTATTTGGTGGTTGTTTTCCGTCTTAATGAAGATATCTTAGGATTTTAATGCTGTCTCAGAACAAGTAGATCTTTGACATACGTACGGGTTATGGATTCACACCCCCGTCCCCCAAGTCCAGTTCTCACGCTCCCCGTGCTGTCCTGGGGATGAAGATGTAACTGGTAGGGGCGGTGATGATTATTTTTACCTCGGATACATCCTTCGTTTGGGTTATCTTCCCGCTATGTTATATCATGACAATGTATGTTAAAACTCTAGCTTCTGGGCCAGGCGTGGTGGCTCATGCCCATAATCCCAGCGCTTTGGGAGGCCGAGGTGGGCGGATGGCTTGAGGTCAGGAGTTTGAGACCAGCCTGGCCAACATAGGGAAACCCTGTCTCTACTAAAAATACAAAAATTAGCTGGGCATGGTGGCGCACGCCTGTAATCCCAGCTACTTGGGAGGCTGAGGCACAAGAATCACTTGAACCTGGGAGGCAGAGGTTTGCAGTGAGCCGAGATGGCGCCACTGCACTCCAACCTGGGCGACAGAGTGAGACTCTGTGTCAAAAAACAAAAACAAAAACCACCTCTAGCTTCTGGACTTGAATCAAAACTTGGGTATGCTTTTCAAGGCTTTCTCCTTTAAGTGGGAGATGAGACCATTTCAGCTGTGTGTCAGAGGTGTGGCATCTTTGAATTTTATATCCACTTTAATTTCCGTGTTTGTGTTTTTTCTAGTTTCTCCTTGGACCAAGATGACTGATGGAAAACTCTCCACCTCTACAAATGGCCTAGCCTTGATGGGCATTCTGGATGGTAGACCAGGAAACCCCCTTCAGAACCTGCAACACGTCAATCTCAAGGCGCCCCGACTCCTCTCAGCGCCTGAGTACGGGCCCAAGCTGAAACTCAGGACTTTAGAAGACCGGCACAGCCTCCAGTCCGTGGACTCGGGGATTCCTACCCTGGAGATCGGGAACCCGGAGCCTGTGCCCTGCAGCGCGGTCCACGTGCGGAGGAAGCAGTCCGACTCCGACCTCATCCCTGAGCGGGCCTTCCAGAGCGCCTGCGTACTGCCATCCTGTGCGCCACCAGCTCCTAGCAGCGCGGAGCGGGAACAGAGCGTGCGCAAATCCTCCACGTTTCCCAGGACAGGCTATGACTCGGTAAAGCTCTACAGCCCGACCTCCAAAGCCCTGACCCGCAGCGATGATGTCTCTGTCTGCAGCGTGTCCAGTCTTGGGACGGAGCTGTCCACCACGCTGTCTGTCAGCAATGAGGACATCTTGGACCTTGTGGTCACGAGCAGCTCCAGTGCCATTGTGACCCTGGAGAATGACGATGACCCACAGTTTACCAACGTCACCTTGAGCTCTGTCAAGGAAACCAGTGGCTTACACCAGCAGGACTGTATTCATGAAGCTGAGGAGGGGAGTAAATTGAAAATATTGGGGCCGTTTAGTAGCTTCTTTGCGAGGTAATGCCATCTTCGCCCTCTAGAAGAGCGTGGTGGTGGAGTCCAGACCAGTCTCCTTGTTCCTGTCTCACATGTGTTGTGTGTTCTCTGTGGTGTTAGGCAGGCACGTCTCACACGGATAACTGGGCCTTTTCCCGGAAGCCCGGAGTCCTGTGGGATTGTAAGGACTGGTCTGTTAGGGTTTCTGCTCTTCACTGTCCCTGGCTCATTTGCAGTCTGTTGTCACTTCTCTGCCTCTGACCTGCTGTGGCTGTCCCACAGGTGGCCAGCATTACCAAATCGGCAGCCTGAGCCTCTGCGGGGCCCTGTGCACTCATATTAATGTTTCTTGGGCCAAGCAGACGGCACTGGTGAGGGTGATGCCTGTGAGTAACTCCCATTTCTAGTGCCAGCCCCCACTGGTGTAGTGCAGTGCTGTCATGCTGGGTGTCCCGGCTGTGTCCCCTTGCTCCTGGATGTCTGTGCTCTTGTGTGCGTGCCCTGGCCCTGCCCCTGCTGTGGAGGTGTGTGCCCCGCTGCACTGCAGCCCTGTGCATTCCCACCGTGCTGGACCCGGCCATGCACCCCGTCCCCGTGGGGCCTTGTCACCCGGGTGCTGGAGTTCCTGTGTCTCCCTGAAGCCCTGTGGGGGCCGCGCCTTCAGCTTCTGCCTCTCATTTGTGCTCTCAGGCTTTTGTTCAACAAGTGCCTATTTCCTAGGCCCTGTTCTAGGCTGGTCATGTGGGGTAATAGGGGTGAGAGAAACGATGTTGGGTAATGACTTAGGGTGGGCTTGTGGCCTGGGGGCGGTGGGAGTGGACGCCTTCGTCACACAAGCATATGTGAACTCCTGAACTGTGGCGTGCTGGGAGGAAGGGCACGGGGGCTGTGGAGAGTATGTGGAGAATCGAGATCTGTGGCCAGGTGCGGTGGGACACTCCTGTAATCTCAACACTTTGGGAGGCTGAGGTGAGTGGAACACCTGAGGTCAGGAGTTCAAGACCAGTCTGGCCAACATGGCAAAACCCCGTCTCTATTAAAAATACAAAAATTAGCCAGGCATGGTGGTGCACACCTGTAATCCCAGCTACTGGGGAGGTTGAGGCAGAGGTTGTGGTGAGCGGAGATTGCGCCACTGCACTCCAGCCTGGGTGACAGAACAAGACTCCATCTCAAAAGAACAAACAAAAAGAAAGAATTGTGATCTGCTCCATAGCTGCTCTTTGGAGGGCTCTGGGGCCAGGGCTTGACAGGTGGGAACATTTCTGCAGGTGACCCTGGCTGCCCCGTGTGTGTGCGTCTCTAGCAGAACCCACGTCAGACACTGCAGTACTGGGTGTCCTTTTGAGATGGTGTGGTGTGCCAGCTGGAGTCAGCTGGAGACTCTGACTGTGGCCAGCACATGAACTTACCACTGCCTCAGTTGCTTCATCAACTAAAGGGGATCATCTCAGACAAGCCTAAGCTTAGTTCTGAGTGAGATGGTCTGTGGTGTGGCCTGTGGTTTTGTCGGGAAACCTTCTTCTCGAATGTGCTGACAGATAGGTATCTTGGTACCATGAGCACAGTTCCTGGTTTCAGAACACAGTAACTAAGCTATTGCCCTCAGTGGGAGGAACCCGGGAACTTCGGGGGAAGATCTTGTCACTATCCCTTCTGAGGCTGTAGCCGTATCACGGTGTTGCTGTGGTTAGATTGGTGTGGCGGAACTTCCCTGTGCTCAGACGAGTGTGTTCAACTGTCCCCGCTTATGAACAACACCTGGTACCTGTTCCACGCGGTCCTCAGGATCCATCCAGAACATACAGAATCAGAAACTCAGCGAGAAGGGCCTGAGGATGGGTTTTCAGAATCACCTGGGCTTCTTGGCAAATCTGGGAAACCTTGCTGGAAATAGGGTTGGCCAGGAAACAGCATGGTGGAAGGAGTGTGGCTTTGGAATTCAACCGACCTGCACCATGTCCAGCTCTGTGGCCTTGAGCAAGTTCCTTCACCTCCCAGTCAGTTTTCTCACCCCTAAAACTGTGAGTGGAGGAGCGTGGCACGTGTGCCCATTATGTTGACGAACACCACACGCTCACCTTGGTCCTTGCGCGTTCTGTCTCCTCTGCCTCACCTAAGAAGTGGGGATAATGAACCCTTCCTTCCGTGGCAGTGGGGATTAAATGGGTTAGCATGTGAGAAATTTAATGCAGATCCAGACACGTAGTAAACTTCTAAGTATCAGTTGCTTGTGGCGATCACGGCCACGTTGCTGTGTCTGCCGCCGTTGTGATCCAGCTGACTGAGCTGTGTGTGTTGGATCTTCTTCCCCTTTGAAAGGAAGCATCGCTGGTTATGCAATTTCTAGATCATTTCTAAAGCTACTGTTTCTTGAAAATCATACTCAGCTTTGCGCTGCAGGAAACAAGTGTCTCTTCTTTTATTCCTTGGTTCCTGTCTCCTTATCCTTGTTGTGATGGCTGTGACATTGTTATTGTGAGCCTCTCTGAACTACCTTTGGGAAGATAATGGAATATAATGAAAAATGACTCAAAACAAGTGATGACATGGACAGAGTCTAGGGTTTTTTTTTTTTTGTCCTAGAGTCTTAAAAATGTTAGAGAAGAGTTTCCATCTGGAGTTCCTTTGCGGGGAAAGGGTTTCTGTGCCAGAATCTTTAGAGCTCACTAAACATTTTACAGGTGAGTAAATGGAGTTACAGCCAATGTTCATCCACTCAGCCCAGGGCCTGGCCCCCAGCAGTTACCCAGAGGACTGTGGTCATTGTGAGTCTTTGTGGAGGGCAGGGCTGGGGCTAGAGCTGGTCCTCTGGGGTTCCCAGTCCTGGCTTCTGAGCCATCCCGTTACCCCACTTTGTCCCCTCACTCTCTTGCCTTCTGGTTTCCTTGTCCTCAGTGAATCAGTCTCTGGGTTAGGAAAGGACGTGTGGACAGTGTAGTCTAGGAGAACATGCTCGGAGGGAAGGGTAGAGACGAGCAGGGATGATGACCTTGGCTGCTTGATGAGGTGGCCCGGGTGAGATGAGAGGAGGGGAGTGACAGGAGGGCTGGCCAGGCCTGACCACAGCCTCCCAGAAGCTGCAGGCCCGGCTTGCTTTTGTCCTTCACCCACACCGTAATGAGCACCTCTGTCCCAGACTCCAGCCTGAGCTTTAGAGAGAGCCCCTGCCTTTATGGAGCTCACAGTCTGATGGGGTAGACACACAAGGCATTTCGCAGGCTATGGGGGCGGGCACGAGTGCTGTTACTGTGGGTGGGGAGGGCACTGCAGCCAAGAGTGCTGGTTCAGGAGTTCACGCTGCCTGGCTTCATCGTGAGCCCTCCTGTTGAATCGCTGTGGGCCTTGTGCAAGTCACCTCTCTGAGCCTTAAGTAGGGGATAAAACTACTGTGTAAGGTTAGAGATCAAATAGGGCATCTAACTTCTTGGTACTCCGGAAGTAGTAGCTTTCTGTGGTTCTAACAGAAATATTCTCATTTCTAAAAAATACGTTTTTTTAAAGCTTTCTCTAGTTCTCCCATATTGTGCTGAATTGTGTCAACCTGTTGCTGAAGAAGTCAGAGCAGGCTCTCTCCCGCTGGCCGATGTTTTGGGGTAGATGCGTCTTTGTTGCGGGCGGCTGTCCTGTGCATTGGAGATGCCTTGCAGTTTCCCTGGCCTCCACCCACGAGATGCCAGCAGCACTCCCCCAGTTGTGACAGCTAAAAATGTCTCCAGACATTGCCAGATGCACCAGGGAGGGGCTGGCAGACTCACCCAGTCTTTGAGAATAAGTGCTGGGATTTGCTCCTTTGAAGGAAATTTACTGAAGTAATTTGAGGACGATTTTCATTTGTATAGAAGAGTGGGACCGTGTTAAGGGATCATATGAGCCCAGTGTAGATTAAGAGTATTTATCTAGAAACCCGGACAGCAAGTGTAAGAGAAAGTCAGTAACATGCTTGGGGCGGGTTTATTTTCCGCAGGAGATAGGGTTGGGCTCTCTGAAGCCAGGGGTTTAATCTCCTAATCCACATTGGTCCGGGAGTTGAGAATTAGCTTTGACCAAGTACATTGTCTCTTGTATAGTCCGTTTATGGAGCTCTCAGATGATCTGAGTGCCCATTGCTGAGCAGAGGTGTCTGAACTGCATTGAAGGATCAGGAGCTTGCCCAGTGAAGGTGCGGGGCAGAGGGAGCAGCTTGTGGCAGGCTGGGAGGTGGGGGCCCCTGGCTGTGTTTAAAGAACTGGAATGATGGATTTTTCCGGACCGCTTCCTGACCTGGCTGGGAGCTCCTTGGGGGCCGAGCCTGTGTCTGGTTCACCCTGGCACCAAGGGTAATTCACAGGCAGAGAAGAATATTGGTGATTGAGAGCGGGGGCTGCTCTGACCCAAGTTTGAACCTCAGCTCTGCCATTTTTGTACCGTGTGATCTTGAGAAAGTCACTTAGCCTCTGCGATTCCCAGTGTGTACTTGAGTGACGTGGGGTTAATGGCACCTCTTGTAAAGAGTTAATGTGAGGGGGCCGGGCGCGGTGGCTCATGCCTGTAATCCCAGCACTTCGGGAGGCCGAGGCGGGTGGATCAGCTGAAGTCAGGACTTTGAGACCAACCTGGCCAACATGGTGAAACCTCATTTCTACTAAAAATACAAAAAGTAGCCGGGTTTCTGTACCCTGCACCGAAAGCTGACTAATTCAAGTAAGTCCCGTCAATTTTCATGTACATGTGAGGAAACTGAGGCAAGGGGTGGTTAAGTGGTTTGCCCAAGGATACAGGGAAATAGGAATAAGTTTATGCTTCTAAGGGTTGTTGGGATTAAATGGGAGGGAGTGTACATAGATGTGACACGCTAGGCACATTGCGGGCACATTAATGTCTAGTCTGTGTTTTTATGTTGCCTGACTGTAATTTATTCCTGATTTGGCTATCTTAGAATTAGCTCTAGTGAACTGAGATGGAACATTGTAACTATGCCTTTTCTGTGCAAACAGTTTGTTAATATTGCTGGTGACTTTGCCGTGGCATTATGGATATACAGACGGCACTTGCTGTGTGCCTGTGTTGCTGCTGGTGTGTATGAGCTTGTGTGTTGCTGTGATCCTGGGAGGGAGTGCTGGGTGCTGGTCTCTTGATGTCACTGTTTGCTGGTGTGTGGTCTTGGGTAAGGCAGGTAATCAGTCTCTCTGGGGCTCAGTATCCTTGTTTGCAAAACGAGCTGAGGGGTACGTACTTTGCATTAGAGTTGCAACAATGAAAGGACCATTCTGATCAAGGGCTGCAAGTGCCAGGCAGTAGGGAAGCAAGAAGATTTGAAGATGGGCAGACTAGTGCTGGAGGCCACTGGGTCAGTCCCTCTACTGTGTGGTGAGGATCTGGAGAGAGATGTGAACAAAGCAGCAAAGCCCGTTGACAGCCCAGAAAGAAATAACAGGGCTGAGATGTCGACTGGCCTTCAAAAGTGCTGTCCACCTGCATGAGGGTGGGGATGGTGAGGAATCAGCTCATGCAAAGTCACGGGAGCAGGAGAGAGCCCAGCCTTTCTGGGAAGGTGCCATAGCATGAGGTGCTCAGGAGGGGCAGGGGTAGGAGAGGAGCCCAGAGAGATGGTAGACGCCCAGATGGGGCAGGACTTTGAGGACGACATTTAGTCTCAAGACTCAAAGCCTGTCACAGCCAGATGGGGTAAGATGAAAGTCTGCACAGGAGCTGATGGGCTGCCTTGATGAGAATGAGTTGAACTGTTAGCTTGATAGGGTCGAGATGAGCAGCTCCCTTTGGAGAAGGCAGTTGCCCTGTTCTGAGCTCAGCTTCTGGGCCAGGCTCTTCAGTCGCTTTCTAAAGCATTTCACAGCTCACTGGAGACAGGCTCAGAAAGGCTAACTGCACAGACTGCAGAGCTGCGATTTGAACATTCACTTGTTAACTCCAAAGTCCGTGCTGTTTCTACAAAAGACACCACCCGTCACTTATAACATGTGTAACATGATCAGAAAGGGGGACGCGCGGGGCTGGGAGAGTAAAAGGAGATGAACGGGAAATCAGAGATTCTGTGGCGATTTCGCAGGACAGTGATGGAACTGTGATCCTCTGCGAAAGGGAGGAAGTGAGCAGAACTCTAAGCCGGGTCAGGGAGGCTAGCTGGGTGGCATCTGTCAGGGCACTGAAGCTCCTCAGTGGGAAGACGGTTGGAGAATTGCTTCTTGAGCCATCGCGGGCCAACAGGATGAGAATGCCTCTTCCTCCTCCAGTTACTCCAGGCAGTTGAAAGTGTGGGAGTGAGGCTGGAGTCAGCTGTTTGTCACGAGGCCTGCTGCTGGGTTGGTGGCCTTTGTGGGCTGGCCATCGACAGGGGAGGGAGATACAGCAGAATCACTGCAGGTGCTTCCTTGGAGGCCTTGAGCCAGAGAGAAGCAGAAAGGATTTTAGCAAGCAAGGAACTCGTAGGATGGTTCCCATTATTCCTCACTAAAAATCTGTGAGGGGGCCAGGCGCGGTGGCTCACACCTGTAATCCCAGCACTTTGGGAGGCTGAGGTGGGCAGATCACTTGAGGTCAGGAGTTGGGTAGACCAGCCAGGCTGGATAACATGGCGAAACTCCATCTTTACTAAAAATACAAAAATTAGCTGGGCATCATGGTGGGAGGCTGAGGCAGGAGAATGGCGTGAATCTAAGAGGTGTAGGTTGCAGTGAGCTGAGATAGTGCCACTGCACACCAGCCTGGGTGACAGAGCGAGACTCCATCTCAAAAAAAAAACAAAAAATAAACAAAAAAAACCTGTGAGGGGTCTCAGTGATTTCGGAAGCTGGCCTTTAAGTGTTTGCACAGGCAAACACTTACTTGGGTCTTCTTTTTTATTTATTTGTTTTTAAAATGTTTTTGAGATGGAATCTTGCTCTCACCTAGGCTAGAATGCAATGGTGTGATCTTGGCTCACTGCAACTTCTGCCTCCCAGGTTCAAGCGATTCTCCTGCCTCAGCCTCCTGAGTAGCTGGGATTACAGCTGGGCACTACCACACCCGGCTAAGTTTTGTATTTTGAGTAGGGGCAGGGTTTCACTATGTTAGCCAGGCTGGTCTCGAACTTCTGACCTCGTGATCTGCCCGCCTCAGCCTCCCAAAGTGCTGGGATTACAGGCGTGAGCCACGGCGCCCGGCCTTACTCTGGGTCTTCTGACACTGTTTGGATTCCCCCATCCCAAGGGTTTAAGTTCCCTGGTTGTGCATTCTTGTACCAGGTGGATGTTCAGCAGCTCGACTACCTCTCGATTGCAGAACGTCTGCACTTCTTTTCCAGCCACTGGTTTACGTAGCTGGTTTCTTACCAAGCATTGATTCAGCACCTGGGAAGTCACTGGTAACCTTGACCCGAGACGTTTCTTTAAATCTGGGTGAGCTTCAGTTTGAGGTTGCGGTTTGTGTCTGGAGACGTGCAGCTGATGGTGTCACTGCACACATGGCTGAAAGGAGCCATAGGACGCCATCTGTGTGTGTGTGTGCTGGACACACACAGGAGGTTGTCTGGTTACTGCTGCAGATGCTGTTTGCAGACCTGCCAGTGGTCCAGCCACGTTCAGAAAGAACAGCTGGGCCTGTAAGGGTGTGCCGCTTCCCTGTGCTTTGCTGGGCTTTGTTTTCTCTTGGCAGCAAATCACAACCATAACGATCATTTTTTTGCGTGGCTGCTGTGTACCAAGCACTGTGCTAGATTCTTAAATATGTTTCTCATTATATATTCTGTAAAAAAACATTGCCTGAGCACCTGCCATATGCCAAGGCACTGTTCTAGGTGCTTGGGGTTCATTTGTGAACAAAACAAAGCCCCTGTCCTTGCAGAGCTTGTGTGCTAGCAGAGGGCGCTGATGGTAAACACAGTGAGTAGATGGAGGGTATGTGCTGGCAGACTTAAGAGCTACGGAGAAAGCCAGCAAGCAGAGGTGGTACAAGGTCCTGGGAGCAACGGAGAAGGCAGATTACACAATGAATAGGCTCGTCAGGATAGGCCTGAAGGAGAAGGAGAGATTGAAGCAAAGCCTTGGCCAGGTGGGCGGCTCACACCTGTAATCCCAGCACTTTGGGAGACCAAGGTGGGCAGATCACCTGATGTTGGGAGTTCAAGACCAGCCTGGCCAACAGGGTGTGAAACCCTGTCTCTACTAAAAATACAAAAATTAGCTGGGCGTGGTGGCGTGCGCCTGTAAACCCAAGTACCAGGAAGGCTGAGGCAGGAGAATTGCTTGAATCATTCGGGCTTGAACCATGGCGGAGGTTGCAGCGAGCTGAGGTCGCGCCACTGCACTCTGGCCTGGGCAACAGAGCAAGACTCTGTCTGGAAAGAAAGGAAAAAAAAACGTGAAGATGTCAGTCACGAAGTTAACCAAGCGCGTGCTTGGGAGGAGAGTGATCCAGCAAGGGGGAAGGACGCAGGCAGGCCTGATGCATTTGAGCACAGAGGCCCTGGCGGGGACTGAGAGAAGGAAGTGCTAGGGTCAGTGGGAGCAGATTCTGTATGGGCATACAGGCCATTGTATGATGGCGGGTTTGACTTAGAGTCCGTGGGGAGCCGCTGAAGAATTTTTGTCTCTTTGAGATGGGGTCTTGTTGCATTGGCCAGCCAGGAGTGCAGTGGCCATTCACAGGTGCAGCCATAGTGCAGTGTGGCCTTGAACTCCTGGGCTCAAACGGTCAATCTGCCTCAGCTTCAGAATAGCTGGGCCTACCACGCCACTGTGCCTGGCTCCTGTGCAGAATTTTGAGTGGAGGAGTTGTTCTGGTTTTTTGCTGCTGCCTAACAGCAGAGTCTCACTTTGTCGCCCAGGCTGGATTTCACTGGTGCCATCATAGCTCACTGCAGCCTTGAACTCCCGGGCTCAAGCCATCCTTGCACCATACATTTGGTGGCTGGAAACAACATGGCTGTCCATCATGGTGTGGCTGGGTTACCCTTGGGCGCTTATCAGGATGAAACAGCATTTGGCGGCTGCCTCCCTGTCCCAGGCTTGGCTAAGGAATTGTCTGCTTCCAGGCTCACTCAGGCTGTTGGCAGAGCTCATTGTGGCTGTAAACTGAGCTCCTCATTTCCCTGATTGCTGTCAGCTGAGGGTCACTTGCAGCTCCTGGAAGTCACCCAAATTCCTTGCTGTGTGGCCCCTCCATATTGAAAACCAGCACCAAAGATTCTCTTTTGTCGAGTTCGTCTCACACTCCACATCTCTTCCCAGAGAGAACACTGATTGCTTTTAAGGGCTCACTGAAATCGTGTAAGGTTCATTGAAATCCCCTTCCCGCTCCCCTCCCCTCCTCCCCTCCCCTCCCTCCTCCCGTCCCCTCACGCCTCCCTCCGCCTCAGCCCTTTTCCTTATTCTAGAGACAGAGTCTCACTTTGTTGCCCAGGCTGGATTTCACTGGTGCCATCATAGCTCACTGCAGCCTCGAACTCCCAGGCTCAAGCCATCCTTGCACCTCAGCCTCCAGAACAACTAGGATCACAGACATGCACCATCACACACAGCTAATTTTTAAAATTTTTTGTAGAGACATGGTCTCACTTTGTTGCCCAGGCTGGTCTCAAACTCCTAGCCGCAGGTCATGGTGGCTCAATCCCAACACTTGGGGAAGCCAAGGCAGGAGGATCCCTTGAGGCTAGGAACAGTTCCTGTTCGATTGCTCTGGGTTTTTGTTTTGATTTGTTTTGTTTTTGGTGAAGTAGGAAGCAAGGTCCCGAGGATGGGTGTCTTAGTCTGTTTGAGCTTTTTTTTTTTTACTTATTTATTTATTTTTCGAGATGGAGTTTCGCTCTTGTGGCCCAGGCAAGAGCGCAATGGCGCAGTCTCGGCTCACCGCAACCTCTGCCTTCTGGGTTCAAGTGATTCTCCTGCCTTAGCCTCCCTAGTAGCTGGGATTACAGGCATGTGCCACCACGCCTGGATAATTTTGTATTTTTAGTAGAGATGGGGTTTCTCTGTATTAGTCAGGCGGGTCTCAAACTCCCGACCTCAGGTGATCTGCCCGCCTCAGCCTCCCAGAGTATTGGGATTACAGGTGTGAGCCACCACGCCAGGCCTTTTTAAAATTTTTAAACATAATATTGTAGACGAGGTGGCTTATAAACAACAGAAATTTGTTTTCCACAGTTCTGGAGGCTGGGAGGCATAAGATCAAGGTGCCAGCAGGTTCAGTGTCTGGTGAGCTGTTGAACATGTCTTTTATAAGGGCACTAATCCCACTGGGGAGGGCTCCACCCTCATGATCTAGTCACCTCCCAAAGGCTTCACTTCCTAATACCGTCAACCTGAGGGTTAGGATTTCAACATGTGAATTGGGTGGGAGCACAAACCCTGGGGCTATAGCAGTGGGGATGGTGTGCTGGGTTGGAAGCGGTGTGAAAGCCATCAAGGTGTGTGGGAGAATGGATGGAGAGGGAAGGAAGCGTTGCTGGGGGGCAGCAAGGGCCCTGCCAGGAGATCAAGGACCAGTCAGCGTGCTGCGTGTCTTTCTCCAGCCATGTTTTTTGCACAGGTACACGTGCAGGGCAGGCTTGTCTTTGAGCTAAGTGTGTACAGGGAAGAGAGAGAGAGGCAGGGCTCAGGGATGTGTGAGGGTGATTACAGTGGGGCGTGGATTCTCCGGGTGGTGGAAGGAGGGTGGATTAGAGGAGCGGGATAGAGACCCTGAAGCCTGGAGAGTAGTGGGGGTCTTCATCATGTGGGCGGGGAGGCTCCAGTCACACAGCCGGCTGGGAGTGCAGCCTGCAGGGTCAGCGTACACCCTGTTTGACGTAGCTCCCCCCGGGGCCATCGCATTGCTGTTTGAGCTGCATCTGGTGAGCCTGGCCCAGGAGTGTTGGAGAAAGGAATTGGAGGTCTTCATTCGACTTCTCCCGTGTGCTGGGTCGGGAGAGGGAGGCAGCGGTGCCGTCCCAGGCGTTGTGGTGGTGGGCGCTGCTTTGCTGGACTGGCCTTGCCGAGACAGAGCTTCTTCCCATGGTATAAGAGCCTCCCCGTTTGTGAACAGCACCCCGTCCTCAGGGAAAGCTTGTCTGAGGGAGGACTGTGGAGATCAGCCCTGAATGTTGTCTGCGCAGATCCCTCTTCTGGGGGCTGCCTGGTAGCCCCGTTGTTAGAAGCTGCATGAGACAGTGGTGCCATTCTTGGCCACCCTACCCTTGGGTGGACATAACCTCACATGCTCCTGTGGAGAGGGCCAGGCCAGGATAGCAAGGGGGGAAGTCAATGCCAAGAGGAAACATCTGGGAGGAACACGGACTGTGGTCACGTGCGCGTGAGGCGCCACTTCCTCTTCTTCAGTCCTTGGCCCTCTCCACGGGACCCCAGCCTCACTCGCAGCTGGCTGCCCACAGCAGGTGTCCCTTTGGCCTTCCCACCAGGCACCAGCCTGGCAGCTCCCCCTCCTCTGGACCAGGTCTGCAGAGAGGTGGGGCTCGCTCACTCAGGGACGCCTTCTCCCTGCTTCTCTGAGGATCCGCATCCCTAGATCATTTCTGCAGATGCTTAGCCACTGCCGGGAAGCCCTCTCCAGCCTCCGTGCAAGGACCAGCCTCACCTCGAGCACCAGCCTCGCCTCGCGGGCCTTCTGTGTGCCCCGTGGATCCCATATTCCCCGGGGGCACAGGAGAGATGCCGGGGCGAGCCTGCATGTCACCACAGCTGTGCAGGGACTGTGGCCCGGGCTGGCCTCCCGGGGGCCCCACGTTCCATTGTTTCAGGTCTCTGGGTTCCTCCCCTACAGCCGCACTCTGAAGAGTGTCCACCCCGGCTGCAGGAGTGGAGACCTGGTTGTGCAGTAGTGCAGCAGCTGTGCCATCCCCTGGGCTCTGTGGGCTGGCCTGAGTGCTGCATGGGAAAGCGCCGTGGACACCACAGGGAAGAGATGCTAGTGAAACCCTCGCCGGCTCAGCCGGTGGCCTCTGTGGTCGGTGTCCTGGCTCTGCCACCCACTCCCTCTGCATCTGGGGCGAGTCGCTTTGCAGACACAGCTTTCCCACGTGTGAAATGCAGAGTTGCGTCAGATGGTCTCGGCATCTTCCAGCAGGAAGAACCTTCTGGAATCAGCAGTAGCCCCTGCTGTCCTCCTGCAGGCCTGGAGACCCCTCCTGGAATGGTTTTCCTGCCTGCTTCTTCCTGCTGCATAAATGAGAAGAACCCACAGGAGCTTCCCAGGAAGAGTGGCCCCCTGTGCTGCGTGTCAGCTCTCAGCTCTGGCCGGGGCGCCTCTCATGCACAGTGCCACCCGACAGCCTGCGCACCCCTCGAGGGTCTGCCTCTTGCTCATTTTATGCTGGTGCCTGGTTAGAACTCAGTAAATGCTTGCCAAATGGTTGAATTCAGATGTCATCCCTTTCCTTAGAGATTATCTCCCCGAGGACCCAGTCCTGGGGATGTGGTGGTCAGCACACCCACTTCAGTCCTGGGGTTGTAACGGTCAACACACCCACTTCTCCCAAATCAAAGCACCCAGTGGCACGATAGTCAACTGAGACCACACTGCAGAGACTGGTAAGGGATACTGTGTGCCAGGCTCTGAGGCCTGTGGTGGAGTTCCTGAGGAGAGGGGTGGGTTGAGGTGGGCGTGCTGGAGGTAGCGTGAGAAAGCTAGGAGAGGCTCCACTTTCCACAGGGCGGTCAGGGAGGACCTTGCTGGGAAAGCAGCGTTTGATCAAAGATCTGAGTGGCATGTGGGTGAAGCATGTTCTTCTGAAGGACACAGTGGAGACGAAGGCCCTGAGGCCGGCAGGGACTGGCCTTGCTTTTCAGGCCTCACGACCTACACGAAGCTCCTTGAGAAATGGGCACCAGCGGCCCGTGCCCCTGGCTCCCGCAGCACCTCATGCATGCTCAGCAAAGTCATCCCTTGTGGCTGCCTGGAGTCGTATATTGGGGCACAGTTGGTGCTTTAGTTACTAGAATATCACACTGCTGTCCAACGTGTTAGCCACTAGCCCCATGTAGCTATTTCAATTGAGTTAAAAATTACCTGAAATGGAAAATTCAGTTTCTTAGTCACTCTGGCCAGTCAGACGCTCAGTAGCCACATGTGGCTTGTGACCTCCCTGTTGGGCAGCTCAGATTAGTACATTTCCACCATGCAGGAAGTTCTGTTGTTCAGCCCTGGTCTGTGGGTCAGTCTGTGACTTGAACCTTTGTTGTTCTCCTTGATGTGTAACAGCAGCACACAGTGGGTGTGAAACGAGCAAATCCGTAATGCAGTGTATGTAGCCCAGAGAGGTCTGCAGAGAGAACCACCCTCAGGGCTCCAGTGGAGGGGAAGGAAACTGAGGCCAGGTGGCAGGTGGGGTGCTGGTCAGACAGGTATAGTGGGGAGGGCCCTGCCTGGAGTCAGCCTTGTTGGGGTTGAGGTTCTCGCCTGAGGGCGTGTTTGACGCTCCCCATGACCTCTCGTGCACATTTAAATATGGGAGATGACAGGGTGGTGGGGGAGGAGCCTACACCCCTCAGAGGCGTATTCTGAAGGTGCCTGTTGTGCCCTCCAGTGAGGGGACAAAGAACCTGGTGGAGATTCAGACAGTGCAGTCAACAGAGCCAAAGATCTGAAGGTCTGCTCTGCCCTGCTGGCTGTGCGGCTGGACACGGTGCTCTATGTTCCTGTGCCTTACCTGTCGCCTTACCTGCCTCCGAGCTGGCAGCCAGGAGGCCGTGCTTGGGAAGTGCCTGTTAACAGCAGTCAGTGCAGCACTTAGTAGCAGGTGTTAGGGATCGCCACGTCCCGCCTTATCGCATAAATGAACGAATGAATGAACGAATGAATGGTAGTGCGGACTAGCCTAAGGGAGGTGCTGCAGGAAAGATAAAATGGAGAAAAAAAGATAGAGTCAGTTCTGGAGGGTAAACATGAGCGATTTATCTTGGCTATTAATGACCTGATGAAAGCAGGTTGGCTGTTCCATGACCCACCAGTGCTGGAGATGTTTGTTCTGAATCCCACCTGGGTTTGATGGTCTGTTTCCTTCTGTTGGTGGGCTGGGAAACTTGCCTGTATCTGAGGAAAGCAGCTTTTCTTTCTTTCTTTCTTTCTTTTTTTTTTTTTTTGAGATGCAGTCTCGCTCTGTCACCCAGGCTGCGGTGCAGTGGTGCAATCTTGACTCACTGCAAGCTCCACCTCCCGGGTTCACGCCATTCTCCTGCCTCAGCCTCCTGGGTAGCTGGGACTACAGGCGCCTGCCACCATGCCCAGCTAATTTTTGCATTTTTAGTAAATACAGGGTTTCACCATGTTAGCCAGGCTGGTCTCGAACTCTGGACCTCAGGTGATCCACTGTCTTGGCCTCCCAAAGTGCTGGGATTCCTGGCATGAGCCCCTGTGCCCGCCTGAAAACCACTTTTTAAGTTCTTACCATTTTATGTTGCTACTGACATTGTCTCCCTGTGGGGAAGGCAGACACTTGCTGTGGAGCTGTGGAGTGTCAGTAACATTCAGGAATGGCATGAACTGAACCAAAAAAGACCTTCCTCAGCTTGCGCGTCTGTTCCTGTGACTTGTCCCATAGCCAAGGCAGTGTTTCTGCCCCGGTTTCTGGATGTCCTTAGAAACTGTACGGAGGGCAAGGTGGTTTTGTGGGATGGGGGAAAAGGAGAATGAATTTGCTCCAGATACGTCAGACCTCCTGTGTTCATGGAACTCTCTCAGGCTTGCTGGCAGCCTCAGGAAACAGTACGCCCGTCTTCCTGGAGGCTCCAGGTGTGTGTTTAGGTCTCTTTCCAGCCCACTTTCCTTCTGCCCTAGGTGAAGTTAGGTTGAGCCTGGGAGGTGGCGATTCAGTATGAAATGCAGGAGAACTGGTGTGGGACCACAGGAATATACAGGCTTTGAGAAACCCATGAGCAGGCCCATTCCTGCAAAGCAGTTCTTCAGCCATCGGCCACTTTATACTCATAAATTAACTTCCCTTTGCCCAGATGGGTATAGAATCTGTTCTGCTTTTCAGATGTTAGTGGGGATAGTATCATAGAATAATACAGTAATTAAACGTTTCCTCCTATTTCCTATCTTAAATAGGAGATTATTTAAAATATTTACACATCTTTTTTATTTTTAGAATATTCAGTACAAGTGACACTGAATTATTTCATGCCTTCTGTATTTTTCATGCGCACACATCTTACTCGATTGCCACATCAAATCAGTTCCTGTTTATGTTGAGTGAGCTGGGTTTGTAAGTGCGAGCTGTTTCGCCTCCAGTTTTGCTGATTCTTTGTTGTGAATAGCTGTGGTTTATCTCAAGATTCCTGTAAGATTCTATATATGGAAGAATGGTGAGTCATCCAGAGTTGCAGAATAGCCCTTTGGGCCTCACAGCAGTCCAGTTTTCCTGTTCATTCCCCCTTGCCTCTAGCAAGAGGCTTTTACAACCCAGCTCTGTGTACCAAGTGTTACAGGTACATGTTTATAGATGTTTGAAAGTTAGAGGTTAGCTTTAAGTTCTAACATCCTTTTAGGTTTCAGATCTGGGTGTAAACACATTTTCTATGGTGGGAGGAGTGAGAGGGGAAGGCGGGTCAAAAGGAGTGGGCTCTCCTGTCCCCGCCCCCACATCCATGCTTGAGGAAGAACCAGGCATAAGGAAGAAGGAAAGTGAGGGGCCAGTGGGTGGGATGAGGAACCATGTCTTCTGGGTCACCCTTGCCCTAATACCTGGCTGTTCATTCACTGTTAGTTTTTGCCTGGAATGGGCCGATTTTATCCCTTTTCGAGGTTCGTTTGAGAGCATTTATTTTTAAAGCAGAAGAAATTGAGTGGCAGGCAAAATTCCTGGGACAAACACATTAATATCTAGTTAGGTGGATAAATGTTCGCTGCTGTAACAAACCTGAAATATATATAAAGCTTCAAACACAACCGACATTGATTTCCAGGCCATGCTCCCCCAGGTTCCTTCTGTCCTGTGGCCCCATCATTTTCAGCACAAGCTTGCTGGGTTCTTGCTGTGAAAGCAGGGGAGAGCGTGTGTAGGGACCAGTGTGGGAGTTCTGAGGGCCAGCGGTGCCTGAAGCAGCACACAGCACTCCACTCAGAGTTAATTGGCTGGAATGCCCCTACCTGTGAGGGAAGCCAGGAAAGAGGACTGCGCCCAGGACAACGAGGAAATGGGTTTGGCGAATAACTGGGAGCTTCAGCTATGATGTCTTTTCCTTCTTCCCTCTGCCCCTCTCCTTTCATCATGAGAATTAAATGCCTGAAGCCGATTAGTTGAATGCCCCTGTCATTCTCTTGCCCAAGTGATGGTTCCCACCACCTGGAGGATGAATTCCAGACCACTTGGTGTGGCCTACGGGGCATGCAGGATCTGGCCGCTGCCTACATCTCTGGCCACCAGTGGTGCCAGTGCTCAGAGCCAGTGACACGCTGCCTCTGCACCTTGCATGTTCCACTGCCTCTCCCGGGCAAATTCTTTTTTTTTTTTTTTTTTTTTTTTGAGACGGA
>NW_016815549.1:837677-927766 GCF_001698545.2 Rhinopithecus bieti | reverse complement strand
CTCAGCTCACTGCAAGCTCCGCCTCCCGGGTTCACGCCATTCTCCTGCCTCAGCCTCCCGAGTAGCTGGGACTACAGGCGCCCGCCACCTCGCCCGGCTAGTTTTTTGTATTTTTTAGTAGAGACGGGGTTTCACCGTGTTAGCCAGGATGGTCTCGATCTCCTGACCTCGTGATCCGCCCGTCTCGGCCTCCCAAAGTGCTGGGATTACAGGCTTGAGCCACCGCGCCCGGCCAGGCAGCCTCCTTTTAGTCCAGTGGTGTTTCAGGTGTCTTGCTCTTACTGGAGCTCCTTAAGGACAGGGCCTGGGTCTCAGTCATCCACAATCCCCAGCTAACCCGAGCTCGTGTTCCTGATTGGCCCTGGGACACTGGCAGAATGTGACTTGCTTCTGTCCACTAGTGCCATGTAGAGGCAGGTTCCTGGAGCTGGTGTGAGAGTGGGAGGTTTGAATCCTCATGGGCAGAGGCTACGTTGTGTCAGGCTCTGGGCTTGGCATTTTCCATGTGAAAGGAGACAAGGGTTCCAGGAGAAATGGCCTAGATTTGCTGGGGCGTAGGGGCGGGGCACACGCCTCTGAGCTTGAGAAGCCTCCTGGGTTAGGGATCAGCACACAGCCTGGATCAGTGAAAACACAGGAGATGAGAAGATACTAGGAAGGTTTGTGCTGTAAGGCAGGTGTTTATGGTTTGATTTTCCTTGAGTGAGTAGAAATGTTGGAGTAGCTCAAAACAAAATCGGAAGTAATTCACTGTTCATGGAAACCGCTGGAAAGGAGTTATCTTAAATTCACATAGATTAAAGACAGCATTAATTAAAGAAATGAGATAGTATGGGAAGGGAACGACTCATTAAGGCACAAAGTTCTCCGTCCTCGCTGCACAATAGGACTATCTGGGAAACTTTAAGAAAAATTAATATACGCATTCTACCCTCAGAGGTTGATTTTCATTGGTTTGGGGTGAAACCTGGGCCTCAGGAGGCTTTAAAACTCCCTGGGTGACTCTAGCACACAGCAGAGTTCAGAGCCACCAGTAGGAAGAATGGACTTTCGATTCAGACTTCAGCCCAAATATAGGCACTTTACTGCATGACCTTAGGCAAGGTTCTGTCTCTGAATTTTCTCTTCTTCAAGACAAGCCCCATGAGATGGGGACCTGTTTCCGGTCATCAGGGACTATATTCCCAGTACTCGGCATAGTACTTAGAACATAGTTGGTTCTCAGTATGTATTTGTTGAATGAAAAAAAATGACATGGATGAATATGGTTAGGATTAAATGAGAGGAGATGCTTGGCCCTAAATAATTAACAGAGTGCCCTTAGTGTTATTTATTTATTTATTTATTTTTATTATTATTTTTGAGACGGAGTCTCACTCTGTCTCCCAGGCTGTAGTGTAGTGGTGCAATCTTGGCTTACTGCAACCTCTGCCTCCTGGGTTCAGGTGATTCTCCTGAGTAGCTGGGATTACAGGCATGCGCCACCAGGCCCAGCTAATTTTTGTATTTTTTTTTTTATTTTTTGAGACGGAGTCTCGCTCTGTCGCCCAGGCTGGAGTGTAGTGGCCAGATCTCAGCTCACTGCAAGCTCCGCCTCCCGGGTTCCCACCATTCTCCTGCCTCAGCCTCCTGAGTAGCTGGGACTACAGGCGCCCGCCACCTCACCCAGCTAGTTTTTTTTTTTTTTGTATTTTTTAGTAGAGTCGGGGTTTCACCGTGTTCGCCAGGATGGTCTCGATCTCCTGACCTCGTGATCCGCCCGTCTCAGCCTCCCAAAGTGCTGGGATTACAGGCTTGAGCCACCGCGCCTGGCCTATTTTTGTATTTTTTTTAGTAGAGACGGGTTTTGCCATGGGATTCCAGGCGTGAGCCACTGCGTCCAGCCCCTTAGTGTTATTTATTTATAAGCACAGTTAACAGACATAAACCCTGATAACTGACTGATGATATCTCCATTCTACAGATGGAAAAACTGAGGCTAGAGAAGTTCATTTCTTGCCTAAAATCAGGCAGCTTGTTACGAAGCTGAGATTTGAGCTCCTGACCTGCATGAGTCTAAATCCCACGTACACCCCTCCTACCTTAGGTCAGATCTTACTCCTTAAGCTCTCTAATATGGAAGGAACATAGTAATGTCATTCCTTCTCTGAAATGCAATCCCTAGACCCTCATAATTTGTGATACTTACAGACTTATTGTTAACCTTTCCTTTCCGCTTTTCCTTACTATTCAGGTGGAGATTAAGAATAAATTAGTATTTTCTTAGTACTGTTTTGCACTAAGTTACATGGGCATTTCTGCTTGGCCGTCTCTCTCTCTCCTTGTAAAATCTAAGCTACGCTGGTGCGGTGGCTCACACCTGTAATCCCAGCACTTTGGGAGGCCGAAGTGGGTGGATCACTTGAGTTCAGGAGTTCAAGACCAGCCTGGCCAACAAGGGGAGACCCTGTCGCTACTAAAATAAAAAAATTAGCTGGGCCTGGTAGTGGTTGCCTGTAATCCTAGCTACTCGGGAGGCTGATGCAGGAGAATCNAAAAACTGAGGCTAGAGAAGTTCATTTCTTGCCTAAAATCAGGCAGCTTGTTACGAAGCTGAGATTTGAGCTCCTGACCTGCATGAGTCTAAATCCCACGTACACCCCTCCTACCTTAGGTCAGATCTTACTCCTTAAGCTCTCTAATATGGAAGGAACATAGTAATGTCATTCCTTCTCTGAAATGCAATCCCTAGACCCCTCATAATTTGTGACACTTACAGACTTATTGTTAACCTTTACTTTCCGCTTTTCCTTACTATTCAGGTGGAGATTAAGAATAAATTAGTATTTTTCTTAGTACTGTTTTGCACTAAGTTACATGGGCATTTCTGCTTGGCCGTCTCTCTCTCTCCTTGTAAAAATCTAAGCTACGCTGGTGCGGTGGCTCACACCTGTAATCCCAGCACTTTGGGAGGCCGAAGTGGGTGGATCACTTGAGTTCAGGAGTTCAAGACCAGCCTGGCCAACAAGGGGAGACCCTGTCGCTACTAAAAATAAAAAAATTAGCTGGGCCTGGTAGTGGTTGCCTGTAATCCTAGCTACTCGGGAGGCTGAGGCAGGAGAATCGCTTGAACCCAGGAGGTGGAAGTTGCAGTGAACCGAGATCGTGCCACTGTGCTCCCACCTGCGTGACAGAGTGAGACTCCGTCTCAAAAAAAAAAAAAAAAAAAAAAAATCAAAGCTGATGTTAGAGAGTGGATCCCTGTTTAGTTTTCCCCTCCTGTGTTTAAATATTAGAGAGTGTTTGAAGGAGATTTCAAGGAGAGTATGACTTCAGGGAGAAGTGCAGTGGACTCAGTGACTTAAGAGTGGAGACGTCTGTGGCGGAGTCATTTCAGGGTTAGTTAATGAATACCTTTTAATGCAGTACTATATCTGGCAGGTTTGATGCCAGACCTTGGGGATACAAAGACCAAGTAGGAAGCCCGCCCGCCTTCAGAATGCAGTGGGAGGGGAGGTACAAATAACAAAGATTCAGTATTCCCAGCTCTCTGTCAGAGAAGAACGTGGACGTGCTTTGGGAGCACAGAGGAGGGACTGCGTGGGGAGGGGACATGTGAGCCGAGGAAGGCTGCACGGGAGAGTGGTTTGAGCTGAATTAGCATGTATTGAAATTTTATGTAAAGGAGAGCAAAGCGTGCAGATCTTAAGTGCATGAAGTGAACACACTCGCGTGTCTGCCAGCTCGATCAGTACAGAGACTGTGACTAGAACCCCCAGAAGTCTCCTTCGGGTTCCTTCCCTGTCAGCACCTCGCTCCCCCCGGGTAACCACTGTTCTGCCTCTGTCACCGCGCATGAGCTCTGCCTTCTTTTGAACTTTAGATAAATGGACTCATCCATTCTGCACTCTTGTTCTGGCTTTCTTTGCTCAACATTGGCAGGCTGACCCTGGGAGGTTTTGCATAGCAGTAGCATCCATTTCGTGCCGTCTAGTTTTCGGTTGTATGGGTATCCCACTCTTTGTTCTCCTGTGTGTGGAGGTTGGATTTGTTCAGGGTCCGATGGTTACAGATAATGCTCATTACGGTGTTCTCATGGATGTCACTGGCGTGCGTGTGCCTGGGGTGGGACAGGCGGGTCTCCCGTGGGTCCCATTCGCGGTGTGTGGTGATGCCAGCTTCTCTTGATCCTTCCAAAAGGTGGTATTGTCCGTTTATTTTTCTTTTTGTTATTCTGATGACAAGGTAGGGGGTATCTTGGTTTTAATTTGCATCTCCTGGCCTGGCGTGGTGGCTGACACCGGTAATCCCTGCACTTTGGGAGGCCAAGGCGGGTGGATCACCTGGCCAACATGGTGAAACCCTGTCTCTACTAAAAATACAAAAAATTAGCCAGGTGTGGTGGCGCACAACTGTAATCCAGGCTACTCGGGAGGCTGAGGCAGGAAAATTGCTTGAACCTGGGAGGTGGTGGTTGCAGTGAGCTGAGATCTTGCCACTGCACTCCAGCCAGGGCAACAGAGTGAGACTCTGTCTCAAAAAAAAAAAAAAAAATTGCATCTCCCTGATGACTAATGAGATGATGAACCTCTTCATATCTTGTGCATTTGGAATCATCTTTTGTGAAGTGCCTATTTGGGATTGTCTTACTGATTTGTAGGTGTATTTTATATATTTGGGATAAGAGTCTTTTGTCAGGCATGCATACTGCAAATAATCTTCTGCTTACTCTTTCATTCTCTTCATGCTTTTTGTTTGTTTTGTTTTCCGAATGAACAGAATTTCTTAATCTTTTTTTATGGTTAGCACTTCTTTGTGTCCTGCTTAAGAAGTACTATGTAACCTTTTAGAAGTTTTATTGTTTTGCCATTACCAACTAGAGCGTTGATTCACCTAGAATGAATCTTACGTATGGTGTGAGGGAGCAGTTAAGGTTTATGTATTGTAAAGGCCATCCTTGCCACCGAACCTCTGAACTAAGGCACGTGACCATAGGTATTGCATTGTTCTGTGTATCTACTTACTAATTTCACCCACATTCTTTTAATTATTAGAGCTATGGAGTAGGTTTTGATGGCTTGAGTAAGCCCTTCTATTTTGTTCTGGAAGGTTGTCTCGGTTAGTCTTGGTCTTTTTCATTTCCATATAGATTTTAGAATCAGTTTGGCAGACTGTACAAAGAAGGGTTGGTTTGGGGTTGCATTGAATTTATAGATCAATATTTATTACATGAAGACTTCTAATTCTTGGCCGGGCACGGTGGCTCACGCCTATAATCCCAGCACTTTGGGAAGCCGAGGCGGGCGTATCACCTGAGGTCAGGAGTTGGAGACCAGCCTGGCCAACATGGCAAAACTTCATCTCTATTGAAAATACAAAAATTAGCTGGGTGTGGTAGCAGGCGCCTGTAATCCCAGCTACTTGGGAGGCTGAGGCAGGAGAATCACTTGAACCCATGAGGAGGGCTTGCAGTGAGCTGAGATCATGCTACTGCACTCCAGCCTGGGTGACAGAGCAAGTCTGAAAACAAAACAAAACAAAAAATTTGAATTCTTGATTATGGTATGTTCTTCCCTCTATGTAGGTTTTCTTTCATTTCTCCACATTTCATAGTTTTTTCTTTTTTTTTTAATGTAAAGGTCTTATGTTTCTTTCATTAAATTTATTCCTATATACTGTTATTTTGGGATGGTTTTACGAAATGTAGATTTGACTGGTTGGGTAGTGTTTGTTGTAAATGCAGTGAATTTTTTATTTTTTATTTTACTTTAAGTTCTAGGATACATGTGCAGAACATGCAGGTTTGTTAACACAGGTATGCATGTGCCATGGATGTTTGCTGCACGTATCAACCTGTTATCTAGGTTTCAAGCCCCGCATGCATTAGGCATTTGTCCTAACGCTCCCTCTGCCCGTGCTCCCCCCACAACAGGCCCTGTCGTGTGATGTTCCCCTCCCTGTGTCCATGTGTTCTCACTGTTCAACTCCCCCGTATGAGTGAGACCATGAGGTGTTTGGTTTTCTGTTCCTGTGTTTGTTTGCTGAGAATGATGAATTCCAGCTTCATCCATGTCCCTGCAAAGGACGTGAACTCATTATTTTTTATGGCTAATGCAGTGAATTTTTGTGTATAGGCCTTGCTAACTTCAGTTACTAATTCTAATAGCTTATCTGTAGTTCATTTGGATCCTCTCTGTAGAAAATCGTCCTGTCTGTGAACGAGTTTCTTTCTTTCAACTCTTACACCTTTCGTTTTGTTTTCTTGTCTTATTGTATGGCCAGGCTCTCCCATTTAGTGCTGAATTGAAGTGGGGCTGGCAGAAATCCTAGTCTGGGTCTTGGTCTCTGGGAAAGCTATCATTATTTCCTTGTTAAGTGCGATGTTTGCCGTAGGATACCTTTTATCAGATACTGTACTCTTTATTAGATTAAGGAAGTTTCCTTTTAGTCCTAGTAAAGGTGTTTTAAAAAAATTATGACTGTTGTATTTTATTAAATGCTTTTTTCCTGCATCTATTGATAGTTATATGTTTTCTCCTTTACATGGTAAATAATGTGTTTTTCTAATGTAAAATTAACTTTGCATTCTTAGAATAATCCCAACTTGTTCATAATATATTATACTTTACCTGTATCATTGATTTGATTTGCATATTTTGCTTGGGACTTTATAAGGGTATAGGCTGTAATTTTCCTTTTGATTTTGATATCAAAATTATGCTGGCCTTATAAAATGGGTTGGGAGAGTTCTACTTTCTGTTTTCTCAGACAGTTGCTATATGATTTTTCTCTGGTGATTATGTGAACCTACCAATGTGTTAAAACTCATAGAACTGACCGGGCGCAGTGGCTCATGCCTGTAATCCTAGCACTTTGGGAGGCCGAGGCGGGCGGATCAGCTGAGGTCTGGAGTTTGAGACCAGCCTGGCCAACGTGGTGAAACACCCCATCTCTACTAAAAATACAAAATTTAGTGGGGCATAGTGGCAGGCGCCTGTAATCCCAGCTACTCAGGAGGCTGAGGCAGGAGGATCCCTTGAACCCCAGAGATGGAGGTTGCAGTGAGCCGGGATCACACCACTGCACTCCAGCCTGGGTGGCAGAGCAAGACACCATCTCAAAAAAAATAAATAAATAAACAACAGCAACAACAACAACAAACCTCATAGAACTGTACACAAAAAAGTCCATTTTATTGCATATGAACTGAAACATAATAATAGCTGGGTGTGGTGGCCTGCAATCCCAGCTATTCCGGAGGCTGATGGGGGAGGATTTTTTGAGCCCAGGAGTTGGAGTCCAGCCTAGGCAATGTAGTGAGACCTCATTTTCATTAACATCAACAACAACAGCAAAATTAAAAAGATAATGAAACACTTTCACAAGGGAATTTTAAAAAATGTGTTCATGTGCTCACTCACATCCCCTCCCTCACCAACTTTATGTCAGGCGATCCTCAGAGGGGCGTCAGAAAGTCCTTGTTGAATAAGTCTGTTTCTTAGTAAATGATGCCAATCAATATATTTGTTGAATGATCTAATACATTTCCCCAGGGGGTGGAATAGCGGGGAGAGGGCTAGTGAAAGGTCTGTTCTCTGAGTGTGTGTATTTCTTCCTTAATGTTTGGAAGACTTCACCAGTAAGGCCATCTGGGACCTGGATTTTTTTTTTTTTTTTTTTTTTTTTTTTTTTGAGACGGAGTCTCGCCCTGTCGCCCAGGCTGGAGTGCAGTGACGTGATCTCGGCTAACTGCAAGCTCCGCCTCCCAGGTTCATGCCATTCTCCCGCGTCAGCCTCCCGAGTAGCTGGGACTACAGGCGCCCGCCACCGTGCCTGGCTAATTTTTTTGTGTCTTTTTTAAGTAGAGACAGGGTTTCACTGTGTTAACCAGGCTCGTCTCGATCTCCTGACCTTATGATCCGCCCTCCTTGGCCTCCCAAAGTGCTGGGATTATAGGCGTGAGCCACTGTGCCCGGCCACCAACCTGGAGTTTTCTTTGTGAGTTTCTAAATTATTGACTTAATTTTGTTATTGTTGTTGTTGAGGTATAATATATAAAATGTGACTGCTGAGGGTTGAGGAAGAATTTGGAGAGGCATGGGAACACGAGGCTGCAGGGTCTGTATTTGGGAAAGAGACTGGTGATGAGGCAGCAGGGCTGGGAAGGCTTCGGCTGATAGGCTGTCATTGTGGTTATGCCCCTTTGTGGAGTGACTGCTCTGGGCCCCACCCATAGCTGATGTGCTAGACCAGATGTGGTTTGAAACTCCCTGGGTAGTGGGAACTGGTGAGAAGTGTTAAGTAGGACAGCAGGAATCACCTTTCTGAGTGCATGCGGCCGTTCAGAACAGTGGTTCTCAGATCTAAGCGTGCATCGGAGCCACTGCAGGGCTGGTGGAACCAGAGATTGCTGGGCCCCACCCGGGGTTTATGGTTCCGTAGGTCTGGGTGGAGCTCCATAGTTTGTATTTCTAGCCAGTGCCCAGGCGATGCCGCTGCTGGTCCAGATTCCCCACTTGAGAACCACAGGGTTTGATCGTATTCATTAATTGGCCCCCTCCCTGCATTGAATGTTGGCTGCCCGGGGGAGGGATTTTGTCAGTTCCATCCCCTCTGGTCCCCCGGGCCAGGCACAGACTAGGTGCTCAGGACCACTCTCTGCCAGGCCAGCTCCTGTACTTGATTGTCCAGGGTTTTTTCAATTGCAAAAGTAATATGTGCTTGTTCGATTTTTAAAATAACAGTGCAGGCATCCGTAAAATAAAAGTAAAATTCCCTTTTCTGCTCCTCACCGTGTGCCTCTCAGCAGACTTCTTTGGTGCCTTTGCATACATACAAACACACAGGTGTTTTCTTTTTTAAGGGACAATGGCTCGAGCTATTAGAAAGAGGATGGTGGCGGGGGCTTGAGGAGGATGATTCTACAGGGGCTAGTTGTTGATATAACTGAATGGCATTGGTTCCGAGGGAAACCAACCCATAGTGCATGCTTGTGGTTTAGAATAGATCCGTTTTTTTTGTTTTTTGGTTTTTCTTTTCTTCTTTTTTTTTTTTTTTTGAGATGGATTCTCACTCTCTTGCCCAGGCTGGAGTGCAGTGGTGTGATCTTGGCTCACTGCAATCTCCGCCTCCCGGGTGATTCTCCTGCCTCAGCCTCCCAAGTAGCTAGGATTACAGGCACCCACCATCACGCCCAGCTAACTTTTTTTTTTTTTTTTTTGAGACAGAGTCTCACTCTGTTGCCCAGGCTGGAGTACAGTGGCACAATCTTGGCTCACTGCAACCTCTGCCTTCCGGGTTCAGGCAGTTCTCTGCCTCAGCCTCCCAAGTGGTTGGGATTACAGGCACTCACCACAATGCCCAGCTAATTTTTGTATTTTTAATAGAGATGGAGTTTCACCATCTTGACCAGGCTGGTTTTGAACTTCTGACCTCAGGTCCACCCACCTTGGCCTCCCAAAGTGCTGGGATTACAGTTGTGAGCCACCACACCCAGCCATAAGAATAGATCAGTTTGGGGGGGACATGAGGTAGTTAGTTAGCTCTGGGTTTTCGTTTTTGTCTTCAACAGCATTTGGAGTGAGTGAGGGGAATCCGGAGCGATGGTTCTAGCGTAGGTATTTGGATGAATTTCATGGCTCTGTGCTTGTGACCCACCGGCAGACCTGGCCGCTGCTTCACAAGGCACAGTGCCTGGTGCACCGCAGATGCTCAGGAAGCACTGTGTGTTTGGCGCTTTTCCAGGTCCGAGGTCCCGGTGGGTTTTATGCCTGGAAGCTTGCCCTGGCACGGCATGTGGTGCAGAGCCGTGTCCCAGGCCTGAGAACCCCGTCGCTCAGGCTTTGCTTCCCAGACTTTGCATGCACTCCTCCCTCCCTGTGACTGGGGAGGCCCGCCCTGCCACCCCCGCCTTTCCTTGGCCTTCTCAGTCCAATTGCCTTCACCTTGCAGACGCGAGGGGTGGGGCTCCAAGTGCACCCATGGTGTTTCCCCGGGACTGTGGCTCTGGCGTGCCAGAAACGTGGTGTGGGGAGAGTCCGTGCTTCTGCGGCCAGCCCCTCGGAGCTGCGAGGTCACAGTAAACATGATGGCCCTCTCCCCTGTGCTCCTGTTCATGGACAGGTTTGTGGCTGCTTTCTTGCCTTTCTTGCTGGTGGAACTGGAGACTGAACTGGAAACTGGGTCTTTCCCGTGTGTGTAGCTTTGATAGCATGTGACCCTCGGCCTTGGTTGGGCTGAGGTGTTTCTGTGGGTCTCCCTCGTGTGAAATGCAGGTGATCCTTTCTATCCAGGCAGCATCTCTGAGTGCCGGAGCTCCCTGGGCCAGTGTTTGTGCTCATATGTGTCTCATGCCCCCTGCACTCCCTTGACTTGGATATTCTGTTTTTAAGGACTAGCTTTTTTTTTTTGAGACAGAGTCTGGTTCTGTTGCCCAGGCTGGAGTGCAGTGGCATGATCTTGGCTCACTGCAGCCTCCGCCTCCCAGGTTCACGCAGTTCTTCTGCCTCAGCCTCCCGAGTAGCTGGGACTACAAACGTGTGCCACTATGCCCGGCTAATTTTTGTATTTTTTTAGTAGAGATGGGGTTTTGCCACGTTGGCCAGGCTGGTCTTGAACTCCTGGCCTCAAGTGATCCGCCCACCTTGGCCTCCCAAAGTGCTGGGATTACAGGCGTGAGCAGCCGTCCCTGGCCGGGGTTAACTTTTTAGTATCAGATGCTACTTGAGTAGCATTTTCTGAAAGAAGAGTGACTCCAAGTGTTTTCAGTTCTTGGGTACTTTGGAGTGTGTGTGGAACTAGGAATTTTGAGCACGGTGATTGACATGGTAATGGAACCTCACTTTCTTTCTTCATGTTTCCTGTGGAGGAGATAGGATTTTCTTACATAGGATGTTTGCTTAGAAGGAGGCTGCGTTGTTTTTCATGTCTCTGTGACAGTTGAGAGGGCCGGCCCTTTCCCCTTGCATTTTCAAAGGAGAGTCAGAGGCCCGTGTGAATATGTGTGGCGATGTCGGTTTTTGGGGGATGGAGATCTGGAAAGTATACCTCGGAAGTGGGATTTCGAGGAAGCATTTAGGTTTTGCCTTCTCTACCCTTGGTGAATAACAGGATTGCTATGTCCCTTCAGGAGGAAGCGTCTTAGCCTCGCCGGGCCTCGGTGTCCTGTCCGTACGGTGGCGGCTGTAATACCTTTCTTGTAGGGTTATGGGAGGAGGATGTAAAACACAGGGAAAGTGCCTGGTGCAGCACTAGGCAGGCACCTGATAGTGCCCTGCCCCAGGTAACTATGATTCAGAAAGTGGTGGCAGAGACGCCCTCCTGGGCCAGGCAGTCTCTGTGGGAGCCGAGTGCTGCATGGCTCCGCTGGGTTCCGATTGCTTTGGAATCCGAAGTTGCCAGCAGTTTCGGTTGATGAGACAAAGGAGGGAAAGAGCAAGAAACCCTGAGTGGCTGCTGAAGTGCAAACAAGCGTTGAAGTGTACAGTATCCTGAGGGAGGGGACTTTGGGTTTATTTCTTAAGGCTTGAGAGGCTTTGAGAAAGCCCTGATGAGTGTCTGCGGCTTGTGGAACCTGCCCCACCAGGTCAGGGAAGATTGCCTCCTGCCTCCCCTGCTGTCCTCTGCCTTCAGGGACAGGTAGCAGCCTCGGACACGTAAGTCCTAGTGGCAGCTCTCTGTTGCTTAGGTGGACGAGTCTGGGCCCGTCTTCCCAGCCTCCTACCTTCCTCTTGGTTAAGGGCAATAATAATTCTCATGTAATCTTTATAAAAATTAATTGAAAAAAGCTTTCATTCAATAATCTGAGTGTTTTACTCAGTGCCAGGAACTGTCATAGGCACTAGAGACAGAGCGGTAATTAGAAGAGGTGGTACCCACTTCCATGAGCTTTACATTCTGCTGAAGGAGACAGATCATAGCCCCCCGACTTGGACTTTGTGTTCATAATAAAGTTTTTTTCTTAAAGAGAATCCCCCAAACTGTGTAAGCTTCAAGGCCTTCCAAACCTAGATCTGCCCCTGCGAATAGATGATGGAAGTGCTGAAGTAGCAGGTGTGGTGGAGTGTGGCGGAGTGGAGGGGATTGCACAGGACAGACCACCCCTGGCCAGAGGCTTCTGAGCAGCTCTGGCTCCTGTGGCCAGATCTTCTATTCCAAGAGAAGCTGGAAACCCAGGTTTTTCTGTGATGTTTAAAAACATTGAACAAATCAAACTGTAGAACATGGCGTCGACAGAAAACACAGGCTACCAACATGTCATCCCTGCTGAGGGCACCTGCACACGCACCTACACAGACCTGCCATTGAGCGCCTAGAGTGTGTGGAATGACTGATACGCCTGGTCCCCCTTCACTCTCACCTGGCCCTAGGAGGAAGTTGGTATGATCTCTAATTGCAGATGAAAGGAGGCCCAGGGACCAGGGTTGCTTGCCCGGGGCTGCTTCTCTGTGGAAGGGCAGGGCTGGCATAGCCGCTGGTCGGTCTCCCCAAAGCCTCCCGTGCCTCACTGCTTAGCCAATGCAGGTGACACGAGGTTACCTCCCACCTTGTGGCTTTCTAGATGCAGATGGATGCCTGAGCTGCCTGGGCAGGGAAGGAGTGCCGAGTCTGTCGCCGGGCTCAGGTGTGGGGGCCTTCTCACCAGGAGGGCCGCGGTTCCTCACCGCTGCATTTGCTAGAAGCAAACAAAGGTGGCTCCGGGAGTGGGACGGACAGTGAGTAAGCTGCTTGCGGCTACTTGGTTATATTTGCCTTTTTACCATTGATTGGTGTCTCCTCCACCACGCCCCACAGCTTTGCCTTTCTTAGGAAAAGTCTGGGAGTGGAGCAGGAGCATGGTTGCACGGTGCTGGAAGCCATATCCCTTGCTGCGTGTTCCTCTTGAGGGTAGCGCCGGCCAGCCATTCGTCATTTGTACTGGAAGGAAAGTGAAGAAACTTGTGGCCTGCACTGGGAAGGTAGACTCCATGTGTCCACCGGTACTTGCCTGGGGAGGCCTGGAACGGCCTGAGTTTGAGTCCCAGGTGGGTGACCTTGAGAACTGACCTAACGTTTAGGCTATTTTCCTTGGAACGCTATCACCAATCTCACGCTCAAGCAGTGGGTGATGTTTACAGTAAATTCCATGGGAGCAGGTGCTCCATGCCTGGAACAGTGTCTGACTTAGAGTCAACATACATTTGAACAAGTAAATATTTAGGTCAAGAAATACTTGGACAGATGGAGGTGAAAGTTGCTGGCCTGGTATGGCGTCTCCTTGCTGTGTAAAGGTCTTCCGTTTCTGTGTTCTGAAGTCATGGGCACGCTTCCTCTCCTTTACACATGCAGGGCTCGCCACTTGCTTTTGCTTACTGGTCTCCTCTGGTATTGCCAGCAGAGGAATTTGGGCTGGTGATTGGGCACTTCTTGCTATATTCCTGGGAAGAGAACATGTCTTTTAGGTTTTATCTTAGAAAGTTAGAGAGAGAAAGCCAAGGCGGGAGGATGGCTTGAGCCCAGGAGTTCGAGACCAGCCTGGGCCACATGGTGAGACCCTGTCTCTACAAAAATTAGCCGAGTATAGTGGGATAAGTCTGTAGTCCCAGCTGCTTGAGAGGCTGAGGTGGGAGAACTGCTTGAGCCCAGGAGGTTGAGGCCGCAGTGAGCTGTGTTCACACCACTGCATTCCAGCCTGGGTGACAGAGTGAGACTCTCAAAAAAAAAAAGGGGGGGGGGATGCTGGCTTTTTTTTATGGGCTGGTTTTATCATCCCGTTGTTGGGATACCCCAACCCTCTTGAGGAGGTTAAGCCCACAGTGCTGCCTAGAAATATAACTCAGCCCTTTAGCCTGGGCCAGGCTCACCCTGCTCCCAGGTTCTCAGCTCCCCAGGGATGGCACTGCTTACTGTGCTCTGTGTCCCACTCAGCAGCTGAACCAGCGCCAGGTGTGGGTCGGGGTGAGTCAAGTCGCTCTCCGGATGACTGCTGCAGGTGGCCAGCCCGCAACACAGACCTGCAGTTATAGCTGGAGTCTGCAGTTGCTTGGCCAGTCACCTTTCTAGCGGCCTCACCTGCTTCATACTGGGGGTCGAGCGGGTTATGGAGCATCCTGACTTCAGTGGGTCTAGGAGGTGGGTGATGGGATAAGGGTGATACAGGTGATCCCCACCTACACACACACACACACACACACACACACACACACACACACACACAGATATTACTGAACAATCTTTTTATGCTTTATTTTTTGAGAGAGGGTGTTGCTCTGTCACCCAGGCTGGAGTGCAGGGAGCTCACTCAGCTTGTTGTAGCTTCTAACTCCTGGG
This sequence comes from Rhinopithecus bieti, assembly GCF_001698545.2. Lineage (NCBI taxonomy): Eukaryota > Metazoa > Chordata > Mammalia > Primates > Cercopithecidae > Rhinopithecus > Rhinopithecus bieti. The sequence goes on along the minus strand of NW_016815549.1, from coordinate 913,480 downwards.
CTCAAGCAATCCCCTCACCTCAACCTCCCAAGTAACTGAGACCATAGGTGTGCACCACCACGCCTGGCTAACTTTTTTTTTCACGTTTTGTAGACATGAGGTCTTACTATGTTGCCCAGGCTATTCTCAAACTCCTGGCCTCAAGCGATTCACCCACCTTGGCCTCCCAAAGTGCTGGGATTATAGGCAGGAGCCACCGGGCCTGGCTTGAACAGTCTTCTTGCTGCTCTTCCCTGGAATGCTCTCACCCTTCAGTCTTCTTTCTCTCACCCTCCAAGGCTGGACACTCCTCTTGGTTCTCACGGTGTCCCTACCCATCTCGTTGGCCAGTTTATTGGTCAGCTTCTTGAGGATGGTAGCCTTATTAACTCACCTGTTTGTTTTATAGTCTGGGCCTTGGAGACAATAGGTACTTAAGAGTGTGTGTCACTGAATGGAATATGCAGGGTTCCGGGCTTCGCAGCAGGTGCTGGGTGCTTTCCTGGCTTTCTTTGTATCGTGTTTAATCCTGGGAGGTAGAAATGAGGCTCAGAAGCAGTGCCTGCCAAGAGGTAAAGTCAGGGGCAGACACAGCTCTGCCTGCTTCTCTGAAGCCCTTGGTCCCTGCTGGGCCTTCCCCCGGGCTGGTGTGAAGGCTGTGGTCCTCCTCCAGGCTCTCAGCTGGCTGTTGCTGTTTCCGGCAGGGTCTTGGCCTCTGGGAATCACGTTGCGGGCAGGGGTTCGTGTAGAGCTGCTGAGTGGGAACAAGGGGCGTCACGGGCTCAGCTCTCCATGCAGCCCCTTCTCTGGAACCATCTCAGGATCCGTTTTTGAGACATAGTAGGCATGGCGATTGTACTTAGGCTGTGGAATAAACATTTTCATGTCTCTTCCAAAGGCCTTGTTTTTTGGTACCAGCAGCGCATCACTGAGTACTTGCATTTCTTCTTTGGCCTTTTGCTTGCTGTCACTTCCTACCTAATGCAACAGGAGTGGCCCCATCTTGCCAAGTTGTGTTGCTAGGAGTACAGAAAAATCCTGTACTTTTTTGGGGTGTGATGAAGTCTTACTGATTTGAAGGATGGGGTGGGAGTGGTACAAAAGCATTTCATTTTCTAATGGCAGAAATACCTAGTTTTGCAGTGGCTTTTAAATTTTTTATGAACTTTTTTTCCATCAGCAATACATTTGCATGGCTCAGAAATCAAAAAGTACAAGACAGTATATGGGTGAAAAGTTGACTTTCTAACCTGTGCCTTTTCTTTTTTTTTTTTTTGAGACAGAGTCTGACTGTTGCCCAGGCTGGAGTGCAATGGTGCGATCTCAGCTCACTGCAACTCCGCCTCCTGGGCTCAGCGATCTTCCCACCTTAGTCTACCAAGTAGCTGGGACTACAGATGCACATCACCATGCCTATTTTTTTTTTTTGTATTTTTTATAGAGACAAGGTTTTGCCATGTTGTCCAGGCTGAGCTCAAACTCCTGAGCTCAAGTGATCCGCCCACCTCTGCCTCCCAAAATGCTGGGATAACAGGTGTGAGCCACCATGCCTGGCCTACCCTGTGCCTTTTGCTACCCAATATCCTGCCCCAGAAGCAATGAATATAAGCAGTTTCTGTGTTCTTCCAGAGAATCTGTGCCTGTACAGGCACATGCAGATGCAGGTGTTACTTGGCATTGCCTTGTATGGTTATGTACCCTGCATTTTTCCCTTCAAAAAAATGCCTGTCGGCCTCCTAAAAGCTGCCTGTGAGTGTATCAGGAACTCTTGGATTGTTTCCAGACTTTATCTGACATTAAAAAATAATATATTTTATTTTATGTCAGCCAGCATCTTTCAGCATGAGGAGCTGCACCTTTGGCATGTCCAGTGGCTGCCGTATGGGACAGCACAGGCCCCAACCTGTTGTCAGAAGGTGAGGGGTGTTGGAGCCTCCAGGCAGTTTGCTGTTTTCAGCCCTGCTGCTTCTCTTCAGGTTTTGCCCTTCCAGCCTAATCGGGTGCACTGCACAGGCCTGTGAAAGACCCTGGTAACAGTGTGGAGGAGGCCGAGAGAGGCCAGAATCGGTGCCCAGCGCGTACCTGACTACTCTTGTTGGGAAGGGGGCTCTGAAGGTCCGTTTTGTCCCAGTTAAATGTGTGAGCCGTGGACCTCACTCCTAATGATCAGGACGCGGTGTCCTGGGGTCTGGCACTCCTGGACCTGGGATCTCTGCCTTCACAGAAAAACGGACTGCCATTATTTGTAACATACTTTGTTGGTGTCCCCTGTCTTTTCCTCATTACTTTGCAAGTCATTGGAGAAATGCCTCAGGGAGGCACTGGGCCCTTTTCCCTGTGCAGAAGTGCTTCTGCCTCTCTCTGGCTTACAGGCAGGCCCTTCCCATGGCCGGGTGTAGCCTGATCCCTGACAGCCCCCAGTGTGTGTCTCCCAGGCTCTCCATATGGCTTTAAAATGACACTGAGCGGCCTATGTGGACAAATCGTGGTGGGGCCAGCACCTTTCAGTGCACCCTTTGATGGGCACTCCGCATTCTTGTCGACTGTGGCCCCCCAAATCTCTCTGTGCTGTGGGGGAGCCGAGCTGGCCCCGCTAAGGAGTTGAGTGAGGAAGAATTTCTCTGCAGTGCCCAGTCCACGAGGAGCTGTGCCTGGTGGCGGGGCTGCGTGTGCATGGCCGAGCTGGACCCCCTCATTTAATCCTGAGTCTTCTCTCGGGGGCACTTGCGGGCAGAGGGAGCAGCCTGTGTGGGAGGCCTGAGGTAGGCAATGGAGCCACGATGCCATTACCACAAAAACAGGTGCAAGTCCTTGGCGGGATCTGTGGCAGGGCTGGCGTGGTCCACTTGTGCTTACAGAAGATGGCCCTGGTAGAGAGTGTTGCTGGGGTCTAGGGCTTGGTGTGGAACTGTACCTGTGGGGTGCCTGAAGGAGGGGCAAGGCAGGCACAGCTGGAGCGCGACTGGCATCTGTCTGTGGGGTGTGTGCAGCCGAAAAAAGGCAGGAGGACAAGGAGGCTGGGCAGTGGGGAGCCCTGGTGTTAACCTGGAAGACTGGAGGGTTTAGAGCACATACGACTCCTGTTTCTGTTGTTCAGTGTCTGAATGAATGCGGCCAAGGGCTGTTGAGAGAGTGTCTTGCTCTGGTCTCCTGACTGCAGAGGTGCATCTGAGCCAAGGCTGATTGATGGGGCTTTTAACACGAGATATCAGCCTTTTTTTTTTTTTTTCCTTAGAATTTTTTTTTTTTTTTGTTATACTTTAAGTTCTAGGGTACATGTGCATAACGTGCAGGTTTGTTACATATGTATACTTATGCCCTGTTGGTGTGCTGCACCCATCAACTCGTCAGCACCCATCAATTCATCATTTATATCATGTATAACTCCCCAATGCAATCCCTCCCTCCTCCCCCCTCCCCGATATCAGCCTTTTAGAAAGAAGAAACGGTTCCTTTATCTTTGCAGACGTTCTCAGGTCTCCTCTCCCACCTGCTGCAGGAGGAGGGATCTGAGTCTGCACCTGGATGAAGGGGCTAGGTAGGAGGTGAGATATGCCAGCACCCAGGTGCTGTGCAGGTACGGACGGTGGCGGGAGCATGTGTACACGTCGGGATAGTGTGGGGCAGGACTCATGAACTAGAGTCCGGGGCTCTCAGGGAACCCCGCTGCGACAGCACGGGTGACACCGACCGTGTGTGGGTTGGAGGCACCTACAGATACCGATTGTTTACTTGCCGTGGCCTTGGTGGTGGGGTTGCGGCAGCTGCAGGTGGGTCTCACCAGGGTTAATGAGTGCTCTGTGTCTGCATGGCAGCTGAGACAGCTTGGAGGCCAACAGCTGCTTGTCCTTAATGCTGCTAGTAGAGTGAGTGCTTTTGCTCCATAGGACAAAGGAGTTTCTTCTTCCCACTGAAGGGCCCTTTACTGGGCATGCAAAACAAAAGGAATCCAGCGTTCTCTCGGGCAGGGTTGGCAAATGGCCCTCACCCCCTGCTGGCCGCCCCCTGGCTCCCAGCCCCCTCCAGGGAGGCTGTGGTGGTCTACCACTCCTCACCTGCTCTCTCCCAGCCCCCCCCGCATTACCCCTTCTTTCCAGGGGGACTTCTTCCTGCCGAGAGGTTACCTCTGTTGAGTTCTCAGTCTCGGGCCTTGATTCGTCTGGGTTGCACTCTCCTTACCTGACCCCTGTGCCTTGCATGTCAGTCCTACCTCCTCATCGCCCTACATTTGCCTCCCCTGCACACACACACAATGGCTGCTCCATTTGCCAGCAGACACCTACTGTGTGCTGGGTAGATCCTGAGGATGCAGAGGTGACTCTACCCTGCCCTCCGGGAGACCGCACCGAAGGCGAAGACATGTGGAGAGGAGAGGGGATGGAGTCCATCCCATAAGCACAGAATGAAGGGAATGCCCTGTGCCCTGGAAACAGAAGCAGGGGAGCCCAGGCCCGGGCAGCTGGTCTGGGAGGGCTCTGCAGAATGCCCCGACAGCAAGTGCTAGGACTTCCAATGCTGGGGGGAGTGGGTAGCGGGGCGGGGGGAATGGGACAGGTGAAATAGTGAAAAGAGGAAGCTAGGAGCCAGCAGCCCCTCTGTTCTGTCTCCTGTGAGTGTCACAGATGGTGGCTATAGCCACTGTGTGCTCAGCATCTGAAGGCCAAGGGGTGGGCTGACTCACTGGGCCACATAGCCCATGAAGCAGCAGCTGAGGGACTGCTGGACTCCGGACCAGCAGCACCAGTGTGGGCTCCCTGTCGGGCAGACAGCATAGATGTTGAAGGGACAGAGCAGACGGGCTCTGCAGTGCCCAGGCTCGCTCCTGGCCGGCTGTGTCCTCTCACTGCACCTGACCTGAGGGCGATGCCCCAGGCTCGCTCCTGCCCGGCTGTGTTGTCTCACTGCACCTGACCTGAGAGCAGTGTTTGGTCATGTGATGAGCAGGTGCGGGTCCTTGGCTCCCCCTTAGCCTCCCGGGCCCAGCTGCAGCTATGCCAGGGCTCCCGATGCCTCACCCACCAGAAAGGAGGATATCCTTTCAGTCCAGAGCCCAGGCTGCAGCATCTTTTCACTTGTAGTGACTTGTTTTAGGGTTGCATTTCTGCCTCTTAACCCACAAAAACAAAAAAAAAACAAAAAAAACATGCTTTTTATGAGCTTTTCAAAAGTCATGGCTTATCATGTGATCCTAAGCTCTTATGTTAAAAATAATCATACAACTTTGATTTTTTTTGAGACTGAGTCTCACTCTGTCACCCAGGCTGGAGTGCAGTAGTGTGATCTCGGCTCACTGCAAGCTCTGCCTCCCAGATTCAAGTGATTCTTCGTGCCTCAGCCTCCTGAGTATCTGGGACTACAGGCGCCCGTCACCACACCCGGCTAATTTTTTGTATTTTTAGTAGAGACGAGGTTTCACCGTGTTAGCCAGGATGGTCTCGATCTCCTGACCTTGTGATCTGCCCGCCTCGGCCTCCCAAAGTGCTGGGATTACAGGCATGAGCAACCATGCCCGGCCTGTATTTTTAATAGAGACGGGTTTCGCCATGTTGCCCAGGCTGGTCTCAAACTCCTGGCTCAAGCAATCCACCTCCCCAAGTGCTGGGATTACAGGCGTGAGCCACTGTGCCCAGCCACAACTTTGATTTTTGACATTAATTTTTATCTGCAGTACCTTTGTACAGACTAATAACAGTGTTAGCTGAGACCTGAAAAACCATGGTTTCTGTTCCTCTTAGTCGCCCACCTGCCAGCCCGTTTCAGTGAATAACGCTCCAGCTTGTGCTCAACCTTCCAGACTGTGAATCTGGGAGCCGCTCACCCAGACTTCTCCTTTCTGCACATCCCCACATCCTGCGGCTTCTGTGCAATTCTCCTGTCCATTCCTTAGACCCTCTGCAGCTCCTGTCCCTCCAGAGTAAAGAGGCCTGTTCCAAATCCTGGTGCCCTCCCCTTCCTGACTGCAGTTTCCCAGAGACAGACAATGCCTCTTCAGCAAAATCAGTGAACCCAAGTTCTGGATGCCAGGTTCTTAGTATCTTCTACTGCCTGAAGTTTTAACCTGGTTTAATTGTTTAAGTCCTTCACTGATGGTGAAATCTTAGATGTTCAATGGATTGGATCTCAGACAGTTCAAAGTTCATTTTCTTTTTCTTTATTTTTTTCAAACAAGGTCTTGCTCTGTCGCCCAGGCTGGAGTGCAGTGGCGTGATCATAGTGAAAGTCCATTTCTTATAAATAGAAATTGCCTTGAGCTATGAAACTATTTCCGAAATGATTATAACTACCACAGAAAAGGAAGGAAACTGTGAAACTATTTTCTTTTTTTGAAAGTTTCTGTAACTTTATTTTGATAAAATTTCAAATTTACTAAAAAATTGCAAAAAACCCCCGGAACTCCAATATATTCTTCAGCAGATTTACTGACTATATTTGGCTCCGTTTGTTCTGCTTCTCTTTATATATGATAGTATATATGCATATTTTTTCCTGCGCTATTAGAAGAGTAAGTTTGAGATACCATGTCTGTTTACCCTTAAATATATCAGCATATTTCCTAAGAACAAGGGCATTCCCTTATGTAACCACAGAACAGTTGTCAAAGTGAGGAAACTTAACATTCATCTAATGCTGTTGTCAAATCCACAGTCTGTAATCAAACTTCATCAGTTGTCCCAATAATCTTTTTGTTTGTTTTTTGAGATAGAGTCTCGCTCTGTCTCCCAGGCTAGAGTGCAGTGGTGCAAACCTGGCTCACGGCAGCCTCCGCCTCCTGGGTTCAAGTGATTCTCCTGTCTCAGCCTCCCAAGTAGCTGGGATTACAGCATGAGTCACCGTGCCTGGCCCTCTTTCGTGTCCTTTTAATCTGAAACAGTTCTTCAGCCTTCCTTTGTTTTCATGATAGTGACATTTTGAGAGCTTACAGGTCCATTATTGTATAGATTGTCTCGGTCTGGATGTGTCTGCTTCTCTTCATGATTGGATGCAGGTCGTGCATTCTTGGGCATCAGCGCCATTGACTTGGTGTGTTGTTCCCTGTGCATCAGATCAGGTGTCCTGTGCCATCTGTCCTGGCTTTTTTTGAAATAGAGACAAATGTCTTGCCCTGTCGCTCAGACTGGTGGTGTAATCATAGCTGACTGTAACCTTGAACTCCTGGGTTCCAGTGATCTGGACTTAGCCTCCCCAGTAGCTAGGGCTGCTGATACATGCCACCATACCCGGCTAATTTAAAAAGGTTATTTGTAGAGACAGAGTCTCGCTCCGTTGCCCAGGTGAGTCTCAAACTCTTGGCCTCAAGCCGTCCTCCTGCCTTGGCCTCCCAGAGTGCTGAGATTGTAGGTGTGAGCCACCGCTCCTGGCTGGTGGTGTTAGCTTTGGTCACTTGGCTGAGGTGGTGTCCCTCAGGTTTCTCCAGCAAAAGGTTATTTTGCTTCATGTAATGAATAAGGAATTTGTAGGAGACACTTTCAAACTGTGTAAAAATCCATTCCTCATGCAGCTTTCCCCATGGGTGTAAGCATCCGTGGATCATTTCCTAGCTCCATCGGTCTTTCTCTCCTTACTAGGCGGCTTCCCAAGAGCTTTCCTCCTCCTCCATTAATTTCTATGTTTGTTTATTTGTACCTATATGGACGAGTGGATTTCTCTTTTATTCAGTGAGTTATAATCCATTGTTCTCATTATTTGATTAAATTGTTCCAGATTGAGCCAGTGGGAGCCTATTCAGGCTGGCTACTGTTTCTTTTAGACATGTCCTAGTATTTCTTTGAGAACTTTCTTTCTAGTCCAGCAAGATGCTGCAGGCTCATCTTGTACTTTCTAGTAACTCCTGAAAGCCATTTGTTTTTAATGAATGCATTGACACAGTGCATTCCACACAGTTTATTTTGTATGAATACTACCAGTTGGGATTTATTTGTGCTATTTGGAACTTCTGTTCACATGTTCTTTGGAGAGAAGACTTTGTGACCATCTCATGAGTAATTTTCTTTTTATGGTATGTGAATACTCGTTATAAATAGGTAGTACAGATTTACCTTGTACATAATTTAAGCTAGAGGTTATGTACTAAAGCAGCTGTTACTCTTAAACACTAATTGTGTACTTGAAATTTTAATTTGTGTAACAACCTTGTAGAACATGGGGCAGTGTGCCCTTGTTAAACACAGGAAACAGGCTGAGAGAGGTTAATATACTGGTCCAGTGTCATGTGGCTAATGAATGGTTGAGCCAGGGTTTCAATTCAATTTAGTCTGACTTCAAAGCTTACTTTTTCTGATACCCTTTGTTGTGATATAACACATTTTCTTACTCTAAATTATAGAATTAGTTGAATAACGAAAAGGTTTTTTGTTTGTTTGTTTTTGAGATGGAGTCTTGCTCTGTCACCCAGGCTGGAGTGCAGTGGCGCAATCTCTGCTCACTGCAAGCTCCGCCTCCTGGGTTCGTGTCATTCTCCTGCCTCAGCCTCCCTAGTAGCTGGGACTACAGGCCCCTGCCACCATGCCCGGCTGATTCTTTGTATTTTTAGTAGAAACGGGTTTTCACCGTGTTAACCAGGATGGTCTCGATCTCCTGACCTCGTGAGCCGCCCACCTTGGCCTCCCGAAGTGCTGGGATTACAGGCATGAGCCACTGCGCCCGGCCAACAAAAAGTTTATTTCTGGCTTAAGGTCTTTCTCTTGCTGCATAATTCAGTGTCTGTATGAAAATAAAGTCTGAAGAATTAAAGTACATGGTTCTCAGAGGAAAGTTGACTTGTTTTTGTTGGAGTGGTTCTGTCCTGCTGTTTCTTTAATTACCCAGAAATGCCCTAACCTTGTTATTTTCTTCCTATAGGAATTTGCTTGCTAGAAAACAAAGTGCAAGACTTGACAAACACAGTGACCTGGGATGGAAGTTATTTGGGAAAGCGCCACTCCGAGAGAATGCTCAGAAGGATTCAAAGAGAATACAGAAGGTACACAAGATATGAAATCACAGAAATAGGCTGTTGGATGTGTTCAGCATATATTCATGAACCTTGCAAAAATGACCATATTGAGTCCGAAACTGGAAATCACTTTGTATTATCTGCATGCCACGTTCCTCAAATTTAAGTCTGTATTCAGAATGTGGATGAATTTAACCTTCATTTCTTATAGCTTGTAACATGCACATAGGAAAGTCCATGTGACAGAGGTGGGTTCTAGATGTTTATAACGGTATTTAGACAGAGCTGGGTTCTCGATGTTTATAACTGTATTTAATCAGTGTTAATAATAGTTGCAAATGTGTTTATCATCAAATTTGTATTGTTTGATATTAAACGTTTCTCCCGTGGGTTTCTTGGAGCCCACATCCTTCCTGTGCTGCTCTGGGACAGGCAGGCGAGGGCTGTCATTCCCCGGCTCTGCTGGGACGCCGTTCCCTTGCTCCCTCTGAGGCTGCCTACTTTTGGGGTGGGGATGGGGTTCACGGTCAGGCCAGGCCTGCATGTCCTCACCACTGGGCTGCCTGGCTCCTTATGATGGGAGAGATGCCTCTGCTGGATGCTTGCTTATGCACGGACACAGCAAATCCATGGCCCAGGCAGCCCTGACTGTTGCCGCCTGCAGCTTCTCCTAGGCCCTGAGTCTCAGCTGGCTCGGCATCCTAAGAGTCTGCTGTCTGTCCCCAGCGCCGTGACATTGCCCCCAGCACCCTCGCTCCTCCAACCTGAGTTTTATATTCATTGACATTTGCTCAGTAAACACTCCTGAGGCTCAACTAAGCGCCAGGCCTCATGCTTGGCATCGGGGTTGGAAGGAACACAGTACCCATGCCCAACAGCGTCCCTGTGGAAAGATTCCAGGGCAGGTACAGGAGGAGTGGGGTGACATGGACAATTGAGGTTAAAGGTGTGACAGGAAATTAATTGCTATGGGGATCTTGTACTGAGTGATTACTGTATGCTAGTTCTGATTCAGCACTTGTGTTTCTAGTTCCTTTAAAACTCGCAACAGGGCCGGGCGCGGTGGCTCAAGCCTGTAATCCCAGCACTTTGGGAGGCCGAGACGGGCAGATCACGAGGTCAGGAGATCGAGACCATCCTGGCTAACACGGTGAAACCCCGTCTCTACTAAAAACTACAAAAAAAAAACTAGCCGGGCGAGGTGGTGGCGCCTGTAGTCCCAGCTACCCGGGAGGCTGAGGCAGGAGAATGGCGTGAACCCGGGAGGCGGAGCTTGCAGTGAGCTGAGATCCGGCCACAGCACTCCAACCTGGGTGACAGAGCAAGACTCCGTCTCAAAAAAAAAAAAAAACTCGCAACAACCTGGTGAAGAAGATAGTATTATTAAACTCAGTTTACCAAAGAAGCGCTGAGACACAGAGGCTGAGTGACTTGACGTGCAGGGTCACATTGCTAGTAAGTAGCAGAGCTGGAAACCGGCCCCAGGCAGTGGGGTTCCAGGACCCCTTTTGCAGGCAGGGCCAGGCAGGTAGTGGGGACAGCACGAGATAAGGACGATGTGCAGCTGAGCTCAGGAGGCTGACTGCCCGGAGGAGGCTGACTGCCAGGAGGAGGCTGGCCATGGGGCCCGTGTGCTGTGCCCGGTAGCCTGCCTCCAACCCCAAGACTTTGCAGAGCCTCTGAGTGTTTTACTTAGGTAAGGAGTGATGGCATCACCCTGGGTAAGAATATGGCTCTCGGGCCAGCCCAGACAAGAGAAAGTGGGGTCTGGCCCAGTGCTGTGTTGTGGGGTTACAGAGGATGCCCCTTTAAGTGCTAAATGGATGGGGAGTGACTTGCTGGTGACCTGTTAAGGTGTAGGGAGCGGTTTGTGGGGGGTGAGGCTGGGGCACAGTGTTGAGGCTCCTGGGCAACAAAGTGGGTTTCCACGTGCCACATTCTTCATGCGCCGGCAAGTTAAATTTGGTTTGAGTGTTATCTGCCATTCTCTGCTTGTTGATTATTACATTTTGAATTTGAATCACTTATTGTGTAGGCTTATTAAAATAGCATACAATTAAAGTATGATGAGTTTGTATGCAAAGCTCAGCTATAAATTTCTTAGGAAATTAAATAGCCAAGCTGTTATAAAGTTTTTAAATAAATCACTTAAAAAAAGCAACAGTTACATTAAATAGATCTTCCCATGGCACTTAATATCACTTACATCATGTTTGAACTTCTTTGTCTCTCTAAGACCCGGTTTTTTTTTGTTTTTTTTTTTTTTTTTTTTTTTTTTTTTGAGACAGAGTTTTGCTCTGTCGCCCAGGCTGGAGCGTAGTGGTGCGATCTCGGCTAACTGCAAGCTCCGCCTCCCGGGTTCACGCCATTCTCCTGCCTCAGCCTCCCGAGTAGCTGGGACTACAGGCGCCCGCCACTGCACCCGGCTAATTTTTTGTATTTTTAGTAGAGACGGGGTTTCACCATGTTACCCAGGATGGTCTTGATCTCCTGACCTTGTGATCCACCCGCCTCGGCCTCCCAAAGTGCTGGGATTACAGGCGTGAGCCACTGTGCCTGGCTTGACCCTGTTTTTTGTTTTTTTTTTTTTAAGGAGAGCATGGATTATGTTCTTGACCTTAAGAGGATTTTTTTTTCTGTGAACTGAAATGACTAGGCCAGCTCATTATGTGGTAACACAATACTGTCAAGAGGAGGACCATCTGCTTCCATCATCAATAATGAAGAATGTAACTTACCTGCGTGAGTCATTCAATCCTGCCCGGGACCTGCTTGCTTGTCTCTGGCCCTCTCATTGCTCATCTCCCAACCCATGGGACTTGGGGAAGCCTGGGAGGGGCTCAGGGTCAGGGACTCAGCACTGTGGGGAGGCCTCTGGGCTGCAAGCTGGGACTGGCTGCTGTCATAGGCGTCAGCTCACACAGCCTGCACTGGAGAGAGGCAGGCGCTGGGGCCGTGACAGCCTAGACTTGTGATCCAGGATGGTGACAACTCCAGTTAGAACCGAAGCCTAGAGAAGGTGTTGAGGAAATTCCTTTTCCTTCTCTGGAATTTTTCTTATTACTTGAGAGAGCAGCATCACGTGGTGACATAAGAACATGGACTTGGGAGTTAGACTGCCTGAGTTTGTATCCCAGCTGTGCTATAGTTGGGTTGTATGACTTTGGGCAAGTTATTTAACCTTTCTGAGCCTCATTTTCCTCATCTCTACAGTATGGAGAACAGTAGCACCTGCCTCCAAGGTGGTGAGGATTAAATGGGTGAATACACACATGCACTCAGAATAGTAGTGAATGTAGAAAGTGCTGTGAAAGTGTTTGCTGTTACTGTTGTTTCTTTCTTATGACAAGTCAACCTTGAACAACAGGAAATGAAACGACGGAACACAGTGCAAGAGAATGAGCCTCAGCTCTTCAGTGCGTTCTTCATCTGCTTGGCCAACAAGTACTGAGCCATGTTGAGGCCAGGTCTTGTGCTGGGCACTGGGTGCCCAAGAGCAGTTGGGTTGACCTGCCTCAAGGAGCCTATGGCTGAGCTGGGGTCAGGTGTACACACCGGCCAGGAGCTTTGGACCCTCCTCAAGGAGCCTGTGGCTGAGCTGGGGTCAGGTGTGCACACTGACCAGGAGCTTTGGACCTGCCTCAAGGAGCCTATGGCTGAGCTGGGGTCAGGTGTGCACACTGGCCAGGAGCTTCGGACTTGCAGGCTTGGGTTTGGTTTCTGGCTTCACCACTTTTTGTCTCTATTGAGCCAATGACTACTTATCAGTTTCCTCATCTGCTAAACGGGCATTATGATATCTACTTGCTTAATTGTTCTAAACTAAGGGATAACGTGCATGTGGTATATTTTTGCCCAGGGTTGAACATAGTGAGTCCCCCAGCATTATTAGTCAAGGAATGGATGTCTTGACTTTTAATCAATAGGTCCAATTTGTGGTGTCGGTCCTATATGTGGTTTGCCCAGGACATTTGCCCAGTACATTGGATTTTATTCTACCTGGGCTGCATTCTCTTGGCTTAGGCCTTATATATTACTATTTTGGGGAAATACTGAAATGTTAACTTTTAGTTATCTTTTCAAATTTCATAAAAATTTTGAAAATTAGGCCAGGCGTGGTGGCTCAAGCCTGTAATCCCAGCACTTTGGGAGGCCAAGACGGGTGGATCACGAGGTCAGGAGATCGAGACCATCCTGGCTAACACGGTGAAACCCCGTCTCTACTAAAAAATACAAAAAACTAGCCGGGCGAGGTGGCGGGCGCCTGTAGTCCCAGCTACTCGGGAGGCTGAGGCAGGAGAATGGCGTAAACCCGGAAGGCGGAGCTTGCAGTGAGCTGAGATCCGGCCACTGTACTACTCCAGCCTGGGCGACAGAGCGAGACTCCGTCTCAAAACAAAAAAAAATTTTTGAAAATTAAGTCATATTTTTTGTTAACCTCAGTGGTAGTTTGAGAGAGATTTTCTTACGAGGGGAAACAAAAATGACCACGGGTAGGAGAATAACAATACAACAGTGGCTGTCAAGGTGCGGTCCGCAGAGTAGTCACATCAGCATCACCCGGGCATTTGCTAGAAATACACGTTCTCGGGCCTTAGTCCAGACACATCAAAATAAGTTCTGGGGCTGGGGCCCAACAAGTTTTAACAGAAGCTGCAGGTCATTCTAATGCATGCTAGAACTTAAGAACTATTGGTATGCAGAGAGAGAATGTCAGCTATTGGAAGGAAATAGCCATCTTTGCCACAGCTGGTTAAATAAAGAGCCCAAAGCACACCAGCCAGGCAAATTCCAGTAACTGCTGGTGAATCGGAGTTCTTGTGGATAAAGATGGGAGCAGGTATTTGGAGAGAGTTGCCTTCAGGCCTCTGGTCGCTAGCTTTGTATGGGCTGGGCTCTGGCCAGGTCAGCATGGATGGTGATACTGCCTCGGAAGTGCAGTCCTTTGCCTTGTGAATAAAGGAGAACCTGCTTTCTTGGATTCCATGGCTCTTTTGTTTGTTTCACATATTTGAGCCTCTGCGTAGATCCATCCTGAGATTACAATAAAGGGCAAGACTTCTGTGGCTCTTGTCTTCGTTGGAATTTACCATGGGTCAAAGAAAAGACAGATTTAAACGAGTAACTCTACACATAATTACGGTTGTGACGAATGTTGTGAAGAATTGCCGTGATAAGCAGTTCTTATCGCTGAAGTCACCTGTTTCAAGTGACTGCCATCTGCCAGCTGCCAGATGCAAGCGTCTGTTCTCAGCCCTCGTCTTCCTTGGCCCTCTGCAGCATTACCTCAGCTCCTTGAGTGACTTTCTTGCCTTGGCTTCCAGGCAGTCCATTTGCCCACCTTTTTGGTTTCCTTTGCTAGGTCCCTCATCTTGCCCATCCTCTAAATGTTAGCGTGCCTGGAAGGCCCTTCCCTGTCCACCGTCACCCTCTAGGGCAAGCTTGTCCAACCCGCCTTATTTTGTTGTCGCTCTGCTTTGTTGAGGCTTTTAGCAGCCTGAAGCCATGTTTTTGGTTTCTGTCTCTAGAAGCGGCAAAGAGGGATGAGGAAGGGGCTTTACTGGCCCAACCAGAAACAGAAACTAAGAACCCATGACTGTATTCTCTCCCTTGGACACCCCTGGGGCATCTCAACTGGATTCGAAGCTTCAGAGGTCAGGCTGTCACCCTGTTTCCAGTTGGGACGTACCTCCTGCCAAAAATTAGCCAGGTATGGTGGCATGTGCCTGTAGTCCCAGCTACTCACGAGGCTGAGATGGGAAGATCACTTGAGCCCGGAAGGCAGATGTTGCAGTGAGCTGCCCAAAATTGACCATTTAAAAAGTAAAAGTGATGCTTTGTAATTTGAGCAGGTGTCAGAGGCTCAGGGCTGAAAACGTGGGGATGCTTTAGAACAGACTCGGTAACTCTTTCTGACATAACACCGTGTAAATAGGCTGTAGGAATTGACGTCATTGTTAGAAATGAGTTGAGCAGAAAGTTAACGTCCTGGTTGGACTCTGAGGGTGCTGCTGATTGTGGGAACGATAGCTGCAGGAAGGATAGGCTTGTAGGTTTCAGTGTCCTGGATGAAAGAGTCGTGTGAGCACCGATGAGGACATGGCTTGTTGTCTTTGTATAACCTGGAATGTCTTGGATGGCCTTCTGGAATTTCCTGTCAGCTCTTAGATTTTAAAGCAAGAATCCCAGAAGAGGGCAGATCCAGGATGGTGTTATTTTCTTTCCTGACCTCTGAGAAGTCTGGGGTACTCTGAAAGTCTCACAACATTGCACATTGCAGCAAGGATAGGTCTTGATGGTCAGTGGAAGTAATTGGCTGCAGGCCTACAGGCAAATTCTAAAATAACAAGAAAACCCTTCATGTTCATTATCCCTTATGCCTTTGCAAAATGGGTTTAAACAAGCTTACAGAAGTAAACAGGTCCCGGTGCCAGGTTGGACAGAATAAACACATTCCACCCTGTGTCACCCAATGAATGCAGATCTAAAACCTGAACAGAAAGCATAGAGCAGCTATTTGAGATTCTGGAAAGTACACAGTGGCAGGTGAGTTGGGGAAGACCACCAGAATTTGAAGTAGCACTGAATTAGTACTGAGTTTACCGATTTTGTTTCCCCTTCCAATATTCCTCAGCCTGAACTCAGGCAGCCCCAAACCCAGGAATAGGTCTTAATGTGGATAGAGAGCACCAGGAGAAGCTCTGTACTTCTGGCGTAGCAAATGGGTCTCTAACACTTAGAATTCTGAAACCCTATTTTTAAGTTTTATTTTATTTATTTTTATTTTGAGACAGAGTCTCACTCTGTCACCCAGGCTAGAGTGCAATGGCACAATCTTGGCTCACTGCAACGTCTGCCTCCTGGGTTCAAGTGATTCTGCTGCCTCAGCCTCCCGAGTA
Organism: Rhinopithecus bieti; assembly: GCF_001698545.2. Lineage (NCBI taxonomy): Eukaryota > Metazoa > Chordata > Mammalia > Primates > Cercopithecidae > Rhinopithecus > Rhinopithecus bieti. The sequence continues at coordinate 897,670 of NW_016815549.1, read as the reverse complement.
GCTGGGACTATAGGTGCTTGCAACCAGTCCCAGCTTATTTTTGTATTTTTAGTAGAGATGGGGTTTCACCATGTTGGTCAGGCTGGTCTCGAACTCCTGACCTCAGGTGATCCACCTGCCTTGGCCTCCCAGAGTGCTGGGATTACAGGCATGAGCCACTGCACTCGGCCCTAGTTTTATTTTTTTCTCTATTCTTTTGCATCCCAGCCCTCAGACATTCTTATGACAGCAGCAGCTGGTGGGAGCCTGAAACTCCCAGGAAAGGGAAGCTGATTAGAAGAGTTTTGTTTCCAAGGGATAGAGTGGAACCCCCTGATGCTTTATTCTCTCTCTCCCCCCATTACCTGGCCCAGATGTGGATGTAGTTGTGGGAAGCGTGTGGCTAGAGAACCAGAAAAAGGGAGACCCAGGAAACTAGAAAGTACTGGGGGGAATGCAGAGAGGAGGAGCTCAGGAAGGTGACCCTTTAAGGTGGTTGATGAACTCCCAGACTCATGTTGTGGGTACATAGGTCTGACTCTTAAGTAGCTTACGTAGACTTTGAGAACTGATCTTTGGGATAGACCACTATGCAGTTCCCTAACTGGCCACTGGATGGTGCACATGCAGGATGGATCCAAAAAGCGCTTCAAAGGCTTCTGCAAACAGCTGACTTTGGAACCACAACTCACAGAAGGCTGGCTGGAACTTGTCTGCGGAATGCAACTGGGTAAATTGCTTCCTAAGATGAAAATGTCAACATTCTCCCAAGGATTGAGAGAAAATCCAGAGTTTCTTAACACAGTATTCAAAATGTCTAGAATGTAGTTCAGAATTAATTGGCTTAAGAAGAACTAGAATCATCTTAAAAAAAATTTCCTCTGAATCAGAATAGGTTCAAGGAGGATCATCTTTTTTTTTTTCTTGTTTGTCTTTTTTTTTTTTTGAGACGGAATCGCGCTCTGTCACTCAGGCTAGAGTGCAGTGGTGTGATCTCAGCTCACTGCAACCTCTGCCTCCCAGGTTCAAGCGATTCTCCTGCCTCAGCTTCCCAAGTAGCTAAGATTACAGGTGCCCATCACCATGCCTGGCTAATTTTTTTGTATTTTTAGTAGAGACAGGGTTTCACCATGTTGGCCAGGCTGGTTTGGAACTCCTAACCTCAAGAGATCTGCCTGTCTCGGCCTCCCAAAGTGCTAGGATTACAGGCATGAGCCACCGCAACCGGCCTGTTTTTTGTTTTTGAGATAGGGTCTTGCTTTGACACCCGGGCTGGAGTGCAGTGGCACATCTCAGCTCACTGCAACATCTGCCTTCCGGGCTCAAGTGATCTTCCCATCTCAGCCTCTTGAGTAGCTGGTACTCCAGGCATGTGCCACCATACCTGGCTAATTTTTTATGTTTTTTGTAGAGACCAGGTTTTGCCATGTTGCCCAGGCTGGTCTTGAACTCCTGGATTCAAGTGATTTCCCAAAGTGCTGGGATTACAGGTGTGAGCCACTGCGCCTGGCCAGGATCATCTTTTGATAATCAAGACACCACTGCCGAGATAACACAGATGTTGGAATTATTCAATAGACTTTAAAGCAATCATTATAAAAATGCTCCAACAAGTAAGGGTGAACACTTTTGAGATGGGAAAACAGAAAGTATCAGTAAAAGAAAAGAAACTATAAAAAGAATTAAGTCGAAATTTTGTAACTGAAAAATACACTAACTGAAATAAACTAACCAGACAGGCTCAATAGCAGAATGGAGATGATAGAGGAGTGAGTGAGTGAATTTTAAGATCAATGGAAATTATCCAATCCAGGCTGGGCGCAGTGGCTCACGCCTGTAATCTCAGAACTGTGTGAGGCTGAGGCAGGTAGGTCACCTGAGCTCAGGAGTTTGAGACCAGTCTGACCAACATGGTGAAACCCCATCTCTACTAAAAATACAAAAGTTAGCCAGGTGTGGTGGCAGGTGACTGTAATCCCAGCTACTTGGGAGGCTGAGACAGGAGAATTGCTTGATCCCAGGAGCCGGAGGTTACAGTAAGCCAAGATCACACCACTGCACTCCATCCTGGGTGACAGAGTATTCTGTCTCAAAACAAAATAAAAAATAGAAATTATCCAATCTGAATAGTACAGAGAAAAAATGAGTTAAAAAAATGAACAGAGCCTTAGAAACATGTGGGGCAGTACTAAAAAGTGTAACACGGTCACTGGAGTGTCAGAAGGAGAGGAGAAACAGTACGATGCAGAAAATCATTGGAGTAAATGATGGCTGAATATCTCTCACATTTAGCAAAAGATAGAAACCTATAAATTCAGGAAATTCAGTGGCCACCAGACAAAATAAACCCTAAAAAGTAAGAAGTCCGTGCCCAGACACATCATAACCAAATTGCTGAAAATAAAGACAAAAAATCTTATAAGCAACCAGAGAAGAACAATGTCATACTTATTGGGAAATAACAATTTTGACTGAATTTCTCATCAGAAACCGTGGCGGCCAGAAAAAGTAAAACAGTACTGTTAGAGCACTGAAAAGAACTGTCAACCCAAATTCTGTATCCAGCAAAAATACCCTTCAGGAATGAAAGTGAAATAAAGATATTCTCAGGTGATGAAAAACTAGGAATTTGTTGCCAGCAGACTGGCTATAAAAAAAATTGCTAAAAGAAGTTGTTCAGATAGAAGAGTCATTATACGAGGAGGAGACTTGGAACATCAAGAAGGAAGGGGAACAGAAACAGTATCTGGATAAATACAGTAGACTGTTTTCTTTCTGTTTTAACTAAAAGCAAGTAGATGTTGCCTTTAAATATACATTAACAATAACAATCTTACATGCGCTATAACATGATTGGAGTAGAAAGAGCAATAAACAATTTGCCGTATAATTATAATGCAAAGTTAGTTAAAACACCATAAATATAAAGACATTCACAAAACCACAGTTGAATATACATAACTCTCATTTCCTGGGAAACACAATTTTAAATAAATAGTTGAGTTCCCCAGTGGACTATAAATCCTGGGGAGGAAATTAGGGCACATAGTAAGTTATGAAAAGAATCTAGAAAATGAAATGACGTGTGCATGGGGTTCTTATTCCTATTGAGATTGATTTGGGGAACGTTTTCAAATCAATAGAGAGTATTTTCTTAATGCATTATTTAAAAATACGTTTGAAAGCAAAAATTATAACATCTGGGGTTTACAGTGTATGTAAATGTAATATGTAAGACAAGTGACATACAAAAGGGGACAGGGTGTGGTGATAAAGTTTCTGCATTCCACCTGAAGTAGTAAAATAGTGATTCTAAGTAGACTGTGAACAATTAATATGTATATTGTAATCCCTAGACCAACCACTAAACTATACAAAGAGATGGCAAAAAAACACAATAGAGAAATCAAACTGGAGTTCTAAAAAAAGTTCAGAAAACTTGAATCAAGACAGGAAAGAAGACATAGAGGAAGAAAAAAAGAGAAAACAAATGAGATGGTACACCTAAATTCAAACATATCAACAATTACATTAAATGTAAATGGTCTGAACACACCAGTTGTGTGTCTCAATACTCAGTTCTGACAGATTGTCAGAATGGGGTAAAAAAAAATGGGCTGGGTGTGGTGGCTTGCACCTGTAATCCCAGCATTTTGGGAGGCTGAGGCAGACAATTACTTGAAGCCAGGAGTTCCAGACCAGCCTGGTCACCATAGTGAGACCCTGTCTCTATTGAAAAAATTTAGCTGGGCATGGTGATGCACACTTGTAGCCCTAGCTGGTCAAGAGACTGAGGCAGGAGGATCACTTGAGCCCAGGAGTTTGAGGTTCCGGTGAACTGATTATACCGCTGCATGCTAGCCTGAGTGACAGAGTGAGACCCTATCTCAAAAAAACACAGAACCATAGACCCAACTATGTATATGTTGTCTGCAAGAAACTCACTTCAAATATAAAATATGTAGGTTAAAATGAAAAGATAGAAAAAGATATACCATGAAAACACAAATCAAAATTAAGATAGGTCTATTAATATCAAAATTAAGATACATCTATTAATATTATAAAAAGTAGACTTCAGAACATTATCAGAGATAAAGTGGGACATTACCTAATGAAGACATAATGATTCTAAATGTATTTGCACTTCATAACAGAGCTGCAAAATACATGAAGCAAAATCGATCAGATCTGAAACAAATGGGCACGTCCACATTTATAATGGGAGTGTCAACAGTCCTCACTAAACAGTAATTGATAGAACTGTAGACAGAATCAGCCAGGACATAGAAATGAACACCATCAACCAGCCTGATCTAATTCGCAATTTATACAACACAGCACCCTCCAGCAAGAGCAGAATACACAGTTTTTTCAAATGTACATGGAACATTCACCAAGACAGACCATATTCTGGGATATAAAAGAAGCTTAAAGCTTTCAAAAGGATTAAAATTATATAAAATATGTTCTGACCAGAGTGATATTAGACTAGAAAGCAGTGACAGAAAAATAATTGTCTCCTCAAACTTGCACATTAAACAAGTAGCATACTTCTAAATTAATCATGGGCCCATGAGGAAGTCATAAGGAAAATCAGAAAATATTTTGAAGCAAACGAAAACACAACATACCAAAATTTGTAGGTTGCAGAAAAGAAAAAAGGTCTCAGATCAGTAATCAAAGTTTCTACTTTAAGATAAAGTATAAACAGAGCAAATAAACCCAAAGCAAGCAAAAGGAAGCAAATAATAAATGTGAGAAGAGATATCCATACAATTAAAAACAGAAAAATGATAGTCAAACCGAAGGCTGGTGCTTTGAAATGATCAACAAAATTGATTAAACTCTAGCAAAACTGACACAAAGAGAATATAATTAGCAAAAGGAATGAAAAAAGGGGATACCATTACAGACTCCACAAAAATAAGACAATAGAATGTTATAAATAACTTGTCCTTTTTTTTTTTTTTTTTAAAGAGTCTTGCTCTGTTGCTCAGACTGGAGTGCAGCCGTGCCTCCTGGGTTCAGGTGATTCTCGTGCCTCAGCCACTGGAGTAGCTGGGATTCCAGGCATGTGCCACCACGCCCAGCTAATTTTTGTATTTTTAGTAGAGACAGGGTTTTGCCATGTTGGCCAGGCTGGTCTAGAATTACCTCAGCTTCCCAAAGTGCTGGAATTACAGGTGTGAGGTACTGCACCAGCCACATAAATTTGATAATTTAGATGAAATGGTCCATTTTCTTGAAAATTGCACCAAAATTCATCCAAAATGAAATAGATAACCTGAATCATTCTGGAATTTATTAAAGAAGGACCAGATGGTTTCACTGATGAATCTTACTGAACATTTAAAGAAAACACCAATTTGAGAAGAAGAGGGAGTACTTCCTGACTCATTTTAAAGGCCAGTACTACCCTGATATCAAAACCAGATGAATACAGTACCAAAAAAACTACAGGCAAATATCCCTTATGAAGACACACCAAAAAATTCTCAACACATTATTAACAAATTGAATCCCATAATGCATTAAAAAGTTATAACCATGACAAAGTGACATTTAGCCCAGGAACACAGCTGGGTCAGCGTTTGAAAATTGATCAGTGTAAGCTACCATACTACCAATTTAAAGAAAACCACATGGGCCGGGCGCGGTGGCTCATGCCTGTAATCCCAGCACTTTGGGAGGCTGAGACGGGCGGATCACGAGGTCAGGAGATCGAGACCATCCTGGTTAACACGGTGAAACCCAGTCTCTACTAAAAATACAAAAAATTAGCTGGGCGTGGTGGCGGGCGCCTGTAGTCCCAGCTACTTGGGAGGCTGAGGCAGAAGAATGGTGTGAACCCGGGAGGCGGAGCTTGCAGTGAGCCGAGATCACGCCACCGCACTCCAGCCTGGGCGTCTGAGCAAGATTTTGTCTCAAAAAAAAAAAAAAGAAAAGAAAACCACAATATCCTATCAGTTGGTGCAGAAAAGCATTTGATAGAATTCAGTGTCCATTCCTCATAAAAACTCTCAGCAAAGAAGAAATGGAAGAGAACTTCCCCCACTTGAGAAAGAGCATCTACAGGAAACAGCTACAGCTAACATGCTTAATGGAGAAAGACTGAAGGCCTTCCCTTAACACTGAAAACAAGACAAGGATGTCCATTCTTACTATTCCTGTTCAACATTGTATCGGAAGTTCTAGCTGGTACCTTGCTCGTGGGAATGCACAATGGTACAGCCATTCTGGAAAACCAGTTGGGAGGTTTCTTAGAGGTGAAACATATACTTACAATTAGCCCAGCAATCCCACTCTTAGGTATTTGCCATTGAGAAATGAAAACTTACGTTTGCACAAAAATCTGTACATGTTTATAGCAGCTCTTGTCATAATCTTCAAGAAATGGAAACAACCCAAATGCCTTTCATGAATGGATGAATGGTGGTACGTCCCATACAATGAAATATGACTCAGTAATAAACACACCTAACACCTTGGGTGAACCTTGGGCATTATCTGAAGGTAGAAAGTCAGTCTTGAAAGCTTGCGTGCTGTGATTTCATTTGTATCACATACTTGAAAAGACAAAGTTGTAGTGTTGGAGAACAGATTCACAGTGCCAGGGGTGGGGTAGGGTGTGACTGCCGAGGGCTGACACAAAGGAGGTTTTGGGAGTGATAGAACTGTTTTATTTCTTGATTGTCATAATAGTGGCTAAAGGCAACATTTTGGAAGTCATAGGACTACATACACCAAAAAGCTAACTGTATGTTTATTCAAAAAGTAAACTAACATGAGTTAATGAATCATTTAGGGTTCTTTTGACCCAGCATTTTCATTTCTGGTAATTTCTCCTACAGATGAATTCGCATATGGCTGAAATGACAGTTGTATAAGGGTATTGATTGCAGCACAAGTGATTGGAAGCTATCTAAATGTTTGGCAGGGAATTGGTGAAATCCTACATGAAATACTGCACCGGCCTCACAAAGAAGATGGGTCACCATTTGTATAGTGTGCTCTATGTGGATAAAGATACATGCACATCCTTGTAAATGCAGAGACCGTATTTGGAAGGATACTTAAAAAATAGCTAATAGTGGAATTTCTTTGGCGAGGAGACAAACTGGGTATGTGGGAGATAGGAGGGAGACTTGATTCCCACTGGATACACTTTTGTACCTTTTGTATTTCGTTCTATGTATGTCTACTGAAAATAATTTTTTTTTTTTTTTTTGAGATGGAGTCTTGTTCTGTTGCCCAGACTGGAGTGCAGTGGCACGATCTCGGCTCACTGCAACCTCCGCCTCCTGGGTTCAAGCGATTTCTGGCTAATTTTTGTATTTTTAGTGGAGACGGGGTTTCATCATGTTGGCCAGGCTGGTCTTGAACTCCTGACCTCAAGTGATCCGCCCACCTCAGCTTCCCAGAGTGCTGGGATTACAGGCATGAGCCACCGTGCCCGGCCTTTAAAATAATTTAAGTGTGTAGAATGACAGAAAAATTGTTGAGGAAATGATGAAACCAGAGGTCAGTGGATGCCCCAAGACACAACTCACAGAATCTCATGTAACTCCTAGAGGAGTGCTACAAATTTTACACTGAGCTTTCCAGTGGCCAGAGCAGAGAGGGAAACATTATACAGCTGGTGACCCAGAGTTGAAAGCTGAACCTACTCTGGAAGTTTGGGTTTGTCAAGGTGGTAGATATCATGTTTGTATGGTACTGGGATCTTCTGGTGGAGAACAGGTCTATCAGGAGATTATCCCATAAAATGTCTAATCCTCATTCATCCCTATTAATGTTGGGGTTTAGAGAAATAGCAGGTTCTTCCACATGATGCCAAAAGCGAGAAAGAAGGAAGCGATCTTAAGTTTCTACAGGGGAAATGGCAGCATGGTTGTTTAATTTGCACTTTACTTTTTAGTCTTCTGTTATCCTGGTAACAGTTTATTTATTCTGAGAAGTATAAATTCTTTATCCCCAGTGCCTTTTAACAATAAAGACTGAAATTCCTATGTAATGCTTAGTGCTTCCTAAGGTTTGCTTATTTTTCCTAATGTGGAAGTGGTAAGTTTCCCTGTTAGTTGGAGAGGGTAGTGTTCAGAGCATCCTTTCTTTGGTGCAAACACTCTTGTTTCAGATCTTGTGTTTAGTCGTACGGGTGCGTCTCCCCAGAAAGAATAGGAATTCGGGAACAGGAAACACATTTGTTCTTTCACAGCTCTTCACTGGAGCCTTTCACAGTACTGGGGTGAGAGGGGTCTCGGGCCTATGAACGTGGGGTTGAGGCGGGCGGATCACGAGGGCGGGAGATCGAGACCATCCTGGCTAACACGGTGAAACCTCGTCTCTACTTAAAATACAAAAAAAAAAAAAAATAGCCGGGCGTGGTGGCGGGCGCCTGTAATCCCAGCTACTCAGGAGGCTGAGGCAGGAGAATGGCGTGAACCTGGGAAGTGGAACTTGCAGTGAGCTGAGATCAGGCCACTGCACTCCAGCCTGGGCGACAGAGCAAGACTCCGTCTCAAAAAAAAAAAAAAGAGGTCGGAGTGTGCACCTTGGTTCTGTCATTTACACTCAGTCGTGTGGACTTAAGCCCGCGGCTTTGCCTCTCTGAGCCTCAGTATCCTCTGCAGAGGCAGTGCTCACATTGCCTGTGCTCGTGAGGGTGAAGTACGATGGACTGTGGGATCATGGAGCAGTGGCTGGCATCCTGGCATCCCGCAGGAGCTCTGGAAGCATGGGGTTGTGGAGCAGTGGCTGGCATCCCGTGGGAGCTCCGGAAGCGTGAGGTCATGGAGTAGCGGCTGGCATCCCACGGGAACTCCGGAAACGTGGGGTCGTAGAGCAGTGGCTGGCATCGTACATCCCATGGGAGCTCTGGCACAGTCAGGACCCCTTATTGTGGTCTCCTGCCATGGCTAGACCTTCAGTCTTGTGTGCATAGAAAAAAGCCAGCCACTGGCCGGGCGCGGTGGCTCAAGCCTGTAATCCCAGCACTTTGGGAGGCCGAGACGGGCGGATCACGAGGTCAGGAGATCGAGACCATCCTGGCTAATACGGCGAAACCCCGTCTCTACTAAAAAATACAAAAAACTAGCCGGGCGACGAGGTGGGCGCCTGTAGTCCCAGCTACTCGGGAGGCTGAGACAGGAGAATGGCGTGAACCCGGGAGGCGGAGCTTGCAGTGAGCTGAGAGCCGGCCACTGCACTCCAGCCTGGGCGGCAGAGCAAGACTCCGTCTCAAAAAAAAAAAAAAAAAAAAAAAAAAAAGAAAAAAGCCAGCCACAGACCCAAAAACAACCTTGCTGCAGTAATAATTCAGTGTGGTTGGAAATTGCAGTTGGTGAAATCGATTTTTGATGCCATCTGAATTAGCTTAGAAATTATTTTTGAAAACTTTAAATACAATTTATGAAAAAACACTTGTCAAATATTCAAATGATAGATGCAAGATGGGAAAATCCTTTTCCCTGAGACTTCACAGCCCCTGTCACAGGAGTCTCTGATGGTTTCATGTCCACCCTCCCAGGCCTTTCTTTGAGACAAATTATGTATGTGTAAATTTCATCCACACAAATACATTTACATGATGTAATTGCAGACTGAGTTCTTTGAGCACCTTCTCTCTGATATGTACGGGGTGCTTAGGAAGCTTGTTAAACACATAACTTGAAGCTGAGGCAGCCTGTGATTGTAAGGAGGGGACTGTCTGTGTTGTAAGTCTGGTTTCTGGCTGACCGTGGACTCAGCAGTGGTGTCTGCAGGCAGGCGGGTGGCCCGTTGTGTACTATTGTGAACACTTAAGAGATGGTGCAGCTTAACTGATGCCGCTTCCCAGAAAGACCAAGAGAGACGCCCCTGGGAGCTTTCGAATGTTTTTGCCCTCGCCTGGGCAATTGAATGTGTTACTGTGCCCCACTTAGATGGAGCAGCTGTTGACATTTTGCCATATTTACTTTATTGTGCCTCTGTTTTTAAAAAATTGAACCATTTGCAGTATTAGGATATCTTACTGCTAAATACTTCAGCACACAGCTCTTAAGAGTAAAGACATTCTCCTACATAGCCATGACTGTTACCACACCCAGGAGAATGATGGGGAATTCCATAGTAGCATCTGATACCCCAGAGCATGTTCTCATTTCCTCAGTTGTATCAAGCTGTTTTTGAACCAGGATTCAGTCAGGTTTGTGTATTGCCTTAGTTATATGTCCCTTTATTCTCTTCATATAAAACACTCCTTTTTCTCATGACTTTTACCTTTTTAAAAATTAAAATGATCACAGGTCAAAGATTTATGTAACGCCTTGAGGAGACCAGTAAGATGGTAAAACTTATGCCAAGAGCATTTGAGGAATTAGGGGTGTGTGTGTGTGTTTATACACACATATATGCATAAAACCCAAAAAGAACTAGAGTAAGATGGCTAGGTTAGATTTCAACGAACAAACAAACTGCTGACAATAAAACATAATCTTTGAGGTTATCTTTTCTTTTGGACATTATCTACAAGTTAATATGTAACTTCACAGTATCTGGGCTTGAATGGAGTAATAAATAGCACAGGGTCAGTGTCCTAGAGAATTAAATAATCTTTAGGCCGCCATGCTAAAAAGGGCCCAGGAATTCATTGAAAGGATAACCCTTACTCCTGCTTTTGCCTTATTTTCAAATTCTGGTAATTGTCTTAAGGCATTCCCTAATCTTTCCAGCCAGAATCAGCCTCTTTCCCTTTTATCGTCCTATTCCTTTTTAAAAATGGCTCGAGGCATAAATAATATACCATGAGATCCACTCATTGTAAGTGTTCCACGATTTTAATAAATGTATACAGTTATGCAACTATCATTGCAATCTAGTTTTAAAATATGTTCAGCATCCAAAGTTTTATTTTTCATCACCCAAAAAAGTTCCTTCGTGCCTCTTTGCAGTTGATCCCACTCTCACCCCCAGGCAAACATGAATTTGCTTTCTCTATAGAGATTTACCTTCTTAAGAAATGTCACATAAATGGAATCATGGGATTTTCTTGTCTGGCATCTTTCATCTGGCCCAGCGTTTTTGAGGTTCATCCACGTAGGCCCATGTCTCAGCAGTTTCTTTCTTTTCATGGCCGTTTCCCTGCTGCTCATGCCCCCGCGGTTGGTGGACATTCTGGTTGCTGTGAACAATGCTGTTGTGAATGTTTGCACGCAAATCTCTCTGGTCGTATTTCTCTTGGGTGGGTTCCTGGGGAGTATGGTAGGTGGATGTTGAATTATAGAAGTTGCACCATTTTACACTCCTACCAAGGATTTAGGAGAATTCCAGCTTCTCTACGTCTTTGCTATCACTTACCATTGCCCTTTTGATTTTATCCTGGCGGATGTCACAGGCTTCCTCTGATGGAGACGTGTCTGCCGGCGATTTGGTAGTTCTGAATCCCAGGAGATCTGCTGGGGGAGCCTTGGGCGAGGCCCTGTCACGGGAGAGCCTCGTGTTGCCGCAGACCGGGCTTGTTCAGCCCTGGGACGTGGGGCCCGCGGCTGATCAGAAGTAACTTTAACCGACGTAGTCCCTACGGTGTACGGTCAAAGTTTAAAGACTGTTTTTAAAAACCGGAGGTTTCACCGACAGCGTACCGCGCCATCTGAAGGGCGCTGTCCCGCCAGCTTCCGTCCCCCTCCGGCAGCCCCGGGGCGCCCGGTCGGCTTCTCTAAGTGTTTTGTGTGCTCCCTGACGTTTTAAACTCACCTGTTACTACTTTGTGAAAAACCGTAGGAGCCACTGTAGCCTGTAAAAACTGCTCACAGTCACCCCGCCACCCAGAGCTCACCAGTGCGAATATTTTTATGTAATTTCTTTTGGCAACACGTTTCTCAGCTCTCGGGTGATCTTTAAGGCAGAAGCTCGCTCTCCACCTGTCGGCGCGCGTGTTTCCCGGTGCTCACGGCAAGTGGGGCCATACCCTGGCGACGCCCCAGCCCCGCCCCCGTGGGAGGTTCCAGCCAGGCCTGACGCGCCGAGCCGGCAGCACGGATTGCCTCGCTGCGTCTGCGCGCGATTGAGCAGACTGCCGCCCCGCCCCGCCCCGCCAGTCTGAGGAGCCGCCGCGTCCGCCGGCCCGCCAGCGGTCCGGGAGGGAGGGAGGCCGGCCCTCCGCTCGCTGGGCATGGAGCCTCCGGCCGCGCGCCTCTAAGGCCCCGGCGTTCATGGTGAGTCGGGGTGCGGGCCGGTGCCTCTGCCTGCGCCCAGGCCTGCCCGGTCCCGGGGGCCTGTCCTGTCCGGGGCCTGCCAGCCCTGCGGCCCCGCGCAGGTGGAGTGTGCGAGTGTGCATGTGTGCGGTTGTGCGGGTGTGCGAGCATCACGTGCATCTGTCCTCAGCAGCCCGAAGCTTGCTGTGCACGCTGCTGATGCGCTCTCCTCCCTGGCACTCTTTGTGTTTGTGCTTCCACATATTTCCTTCTTGGGTTCACGTTTACTGGGACGACGAGAGACAGCGCGAGTGAGCACGTCCTTTGAGTCCTCCTTACCCTGTTTTCAGAGCCGGGCCACGCCCTGCAGCCCCCTTAGAGGCCAAAAGGGCCTCGCCTGCCATCGGATGAGCCTTTGTGTGGAGATGAGACTGCGCCCCGAGCTCTGGAGCCCAATGAGGTGGTCAGGTTGCAACAGCAACCAGGCGTGTTAAAACCTAGTTCCTTTGAATATGTTTCATTCACCAGTCCGCATATTAACTTTTGTGTTCTCGATGCTCTGGGAGGAGTATGACTATTAGAAAAGGACTCCTGAGAGTGCTTCCCAGAATGCCAACGTTCCCAGTAACATAGAGGACGCCTTCCAGGAGGGGACTGCAGCTGGTTACAGAATCCAGGCCAGAGGAACCACTCAGGTGTTCTCAGCGGTTTTACTTACCGTGAGGTCAGGCTTCAGGGGTTACCCGGGGCTACCTTTTGGAAGGTGGGACCTTTGTAAGACCTGTGCAGGCCATTATTCCCCCTCAAAATGGCAAAATGGAACCCCTCCCAGATTCTAAATTGGGCTCCCCCCTCCCAGACAGTTGCTTTTACAAATGGCCAAGTGTGAGACCAGTCGTGTTGTGGACACTTTCAGTCTTGTGCCCTTTTCCACAAGCAGCCCTCTTAGAGTGGAATGTTTTGAAGAGTAATTTCATAGTATATAGTGACACTCATACTCCTGTCATTTCTGGGCACCTGCTTTGGCTCTGCACCTTATGCTCATTCTCATTTAATCATCAGTTGTAACACATGAGGAAACAGGCTTGGGGATGGAGGAGGAGCTCAAGGTCACGCTGCTGGTGGTGCTGGCTCAGACCAGGCCTGCTGCTGTCCCCAGTGCTTCCCCAGGTCCTCAGCCTCTGCAGATGTGGCAGCCGCGCTGCCACAGCATTAGTTCAAGTCTTTTGATAGGTACCACTCGGATGGCCAGCTTGCCTTGGCAGCTTTATTCCAGGTTCGCTGCCAAATCCTCAGGTTATTTTCACGGGTTAATCTTGATACTGCAGACAGTGGAGTAGAAGATTTAAGCACAGGATTTGACTGATGACCCTTTCTTCTTCTAGCTAAAATAGATTTCCAGGGAGCCAGAGGCCACCTTCCTGGAAGTCAGGGAGCTTCTACTAGCAGGTTATTGACATCATTGGCTATATTTTGTAATGTTCCTCCAGTTCATAAGTAGCATTGATGACCCTTCTTGTCTTTCTACCAGGAATACTTTCTTTTTTCTTCTTCTTCTTCTTTTTTTTTTTTTTTTTTTTTTTTTTTTTTTTTTTTTTTTGGAGACAGGGTCTTGCCCTGTTGCCCTGGTGCGGTCATGGCTTACTGCAACCTTGAACTCCTGGGTTCAAGTGATCCTTGTCTCAGCCTCTTGAGTAGTTGGGACCACAGGCACAGCACCTCTGTGCCAGGCTCAGGAATACTTTGTCATTGTTTGAGAATCATGATCCTTTCTTTTCCTTCTTAAGACAAATGTGCTTTGAGGCAGGCTTTCCTGTTCCTCTTTTTAAACTAACGTTAAACCTAATTCAGGAGTCTCGTGCCCTTCTTGTCTTTAGCACTGGGCAGATCACACGTGGAATGTAGACCCTGCCCCAGGATGCATCTGAGGGGCTCCCCATACCTCACAGTCTCTCGTCTGGCTCTCCCCTCTCTCCTGGGGCTTGTCCCAACACCTCTGGGTAGCGTGTTTCTGGAGCAAAACAACTTTGACTCTGCACCATTCCCGGTTGAAATCCTGGTGCTAACATGAAGAAGCCTGCTTGTGGGCGTCTCCTGGCCACTGCTTCTGACATCAGAGTGCCTGTTCCTCTCGGCCTCTAGCCCACATCTTACTTGTCTGTCCACTCTCGTGGCCCCGTTGTGGAAGCTTCCCATGTCCCCCTGGCCTCAGGCGTCCTGCCCTTCCTCCCACAGTGTGTGGCTCGCCCCTCCTGGCATGCCTCACGGTCTCACCTGTGTAGGAGCCTTTGCCTGCATCGTATTGCCCCTGTGGAGTGAGCCCTGCTGGGTTGGAGGTTGAGGGCCTCCTAAAGTGCCAGGCCCGCTTGGTCCCTTCACAGATTAGCTTCCTCTTTTCCACATAGCCCCTTCCCTCTTGCCCTGCTTGCTGAGTCTCTTGCACATGGCCTCTGCATGAGACTGGGGCTCTGCCCAGGCACCCTGCCTCCGTGCTTTTTTTCTTCAACCTTAGCTGGGTCATCAGACCGCACCCCACAAGTTGGCTGCTAGTGAGGCGCGCCTGCCATGTTGGTGTGGTCTCGTCTTTCCCAGCTGGTTCCTTATAAGCTACCCAGAGCAGGGACTTGGAGCGACTGTGCTTCTAAACTGGCAGCCTGCAAACTTTTTTGAAATTGTCCCCAGTTAGACACTTTAAATTGACTCATTGTACTGACATAACTAGGTGTAAAGCTGAAGCAAACTATCTTTAGGTACTGTGTTTTATTGTTTTATTTTTTTAAAAAAATGCTGTTATGACCAATCAAACTGATCTGCTGCTAGAACTTTGAAGAACCTTGTTCTAAATTACTTCTGGGGGCTGGGTGCGGTGGCTCACGCCTGTAATCCCAGCACTTTGGGAGGCTGAGGCGGGTGGGTGGATCACTTGAGATCAGGAGTACAAGACCAGCCTGGCCAACATGGCGACACCCCGTCTCTACTAAAAATACAAAAATTAGCTGGCCCTGGTGGTGCATGCCTCGGGGTGGTGCTACTCGGGGGGCTGAGGGAGGACAATCACTTGAACCCGGGAGGCAGAGGTTGCAGTAAGCCAAGATTACGCCACTGCACTTCAGCCTGGGTGACAGAATGAGACTCCTCGAAAATAAATAAATAAATAAATTCCCTCTAGGGTTGTCCAGGGTGGCAGCTGTCATTTAATTGGGCAGTTTATTTTACCTGTTAGGCTGCAGGGCTTCTGACGAGCACAGCAAGACGGGCATTATTACTTGGTTTAAACCAAGAGACTTCAAAACTTGGTCCCACGCGGAGACGGAGCTTGGGAATGATAAGTTGGACCGAGGTGGACCACAGCAGTACTTGCCTGGCACCCAGAAAGGGCTTGGCACTTGAGGGAGTGAGTGGCCAGCCATTTTACATGTGTTCTCTCATTTGACCACCAGAGTGGTCTGTACAGTTGCTACTGTTTTATAGCCGAGAACAGGCTGAGAGACAAGATGACTCACCCAAGCCAGTACTTAGAACTCTGGTTTTATTTCCAGAGCCTTAGCCCTTGCCAGCCCGACCCTAGGGCTGATAATCCACGACTGAGGGTTCCTTCTCCAGGTGCTGTTTCTTCCCCTCCGGGATCCTGGGAGTGAACAGTCCTCTTTCTTGTTTCTAAAGTTGGTTTGTCTGGTCTGGACAGTGAGCTTACTGTTGTCACTTCCAGGTTGCCCTGGGAGAACCGGGTCTAGAGCAGGACCTGTCACCATTTCCAATGCCGTTTCTCTTCTAAAAGGCTGCCTGATGTTTTGGAAAGGGCTTTGCCTGGGATTTCAAGTATGAGCAGGCCAGGCCCCCTCTATCACTTTGTTATTTTAATCACATCTTGGTCTGTGATTAAAACGTAAGCATCTGACCCTACATCTTTGCTAATCTGTGCACTTAGTTCAGTGTGTGAGGTTTCGGTCATGGTTGTGAAAACTACTGAGATTGAATCTGAATGATGGATTATTTCTGATGCATGCCTGCGAGAGGCTTGTGTGAATTCTGTGATGAGGAATGTGGCTGCAGAACCCCAGCGCGTGGCCTGTGACCCAGCTTCCTCGCTTGCCCGCTGGGCGAGTCACGGACACCTCTGGGTCCCCACATGCCTTTAGCGCACAGGGAGTGCTGGAGAAACGGCAGCCTTTGTTGGTCTGTGGCACTTGCTTTTTCTTCTCCTCAGACCTGAAACCACTGGAAAAGGCAGAAAACCGTGCCTGCCTCAGGTACTGCATCCCTGCTTTTTTTTCTTGAACCTTTGTTGGGCCATCTGACCACAGCCACAGCTTTGCGCTGTTGAGGTACAGCGTGTCCTTGTGCAGTACTTGTTGGCTTGGTCTGGGGTGGGGTAGCCCCTTTGGGGGGCTGGTGTGGAGGGAGATGGAGTTAGCCCAGCGTGGTCTGGGGGTGGGGTAGCCCCTTTGGGGGGCTGGTGTGGAGGGAGATGGAGTTAAACCAGTGTGCGCGTGTAGAGCACTCGAAAGTGCTGGGCTTGTTAGCGTCAGCTGCTGCTGCTGTTTGTTGCTGTTGGTAATAGTAAGAAGCTCTGACTGAAGCGATCTGACGTTTCTGGTCATGACTCAAGGCTTTTACTTCCTTTTACTCCTACTTTTTGTATCTGTGCTGTTGGCAACTTGGCAGGGCTCCTGGATTGTTCTTTGGCACTAGAGCATGGTTTTCTGCCTTTTCCGTGTTTTCAGGTCTGAGGGGAGAGAAAGCTAGTGGTGCAGAGTAACAAGGGCTGCCCTTCTCCAGCAGTCCCTGTGCACCAGAGGCTGTGACGTCGCCTCATTCCTTCCATCTGCCCTCATGGGGTGGGGCAGGCGGGGCTTCCCATTTTGCAGATGTGGAAAGAAGTCTTAGGGATTTGAAGTGAGTACCTTGCCCAAGGTCATAGCGGGTGGTTGGTGGATCTGAATTTGCTTCCAGAGCTGTTTGGCTGCAGAGGCCACACCTAAGCCGTGTAGGACTCAGGCTTTCCCCTCTAAAACTGCACACTTGTGGGTTTGAGTGTATTCACAGATGATGTTGGGCCTGCTCAAGGCGGCAGACTGGGAGGAGTCCTGCAGGCCCAGCCTTGCTGGCTGTATGCTTCAGGCAAGTCACTTCACTTTGAACCTCAGTTACGCTGTCTGTAAAAGGGGTGACACTTACCAAGCCGATTGCTGTGAAGACAAAATGAGTCCACACGCACAGAGCACACAGAAGCCGACGGAAATGGGCATCCACATCCTGCCACGGCTGATTTTGGGCCCAACATCTCTGGCCTTGGTATACAGTTCACCAGACCAGGCTCAGCAGATAAGTAGCACCTCATGGGGTATGTGTTACTAATTCTTGTTAAAATGCAGCATGCCTCAGAATCTTCACACACAGCTTTTGGCTGATTTCCTATGAAATTGGTGACTTTGACATTCAGGTGCTAGACTTCAAGCTTCATGAGGGCCAGCGCCGTGTTAGGTCATGGCTGTGTACCCCGTACAATGTAGATGCTCAGACGCTTGAATCCAGCAAGGAATGAGTCTGTGTTTTCAGTTTCTGGTAACTGGAAGTAATTTTAGAATTGTAATGAAACCATGTTAAGCCACAGTAGACAGTGTTAAGACATGTGACCATGTACATTCAGGTGTACAGAAACTGCCCCTCCCAACTGCTGCTTGGTGCACATCCTTCTTATAGCCTGTGTATTTTGAGGAAATAATCTATTTCTTTCTACATTTTAGAGGCCTTTCTGGCTAAGAGAGTAATTGCTTGCCGCATAATTTCACCAGTAACACCCCTCTTGACAGCTAGTGTGCCTGAAATTCATTTAGCAATTTCTTACCACCTCATGACAAACATGAAATCTTAGGTTAACGCTACCTTTCTTTGTCCTGTCTTCTCAATGAGATTATCTTCCCTTCAGGGGCAGTCCTGAGAGCCTTGTCTGTAATATCTTGTTAATTTTCTATAATCATCTTAAATGATTGTGGTTTTGATTTTGCACAGAGCGAAGTACCCACACGTTATTTCAGAAGCATCAACTTGTTCGGCTCTCCTGAGTTCTGGCTGGGCGTTTGGAATGTGGGTCACCAGGTGTGACTGAGCTCTTGTGGTTGCAGTGCGTGGGTGAACCGGTGACCCAGTGGTGTGGAGGCTGCTCTTAGATTTCCAGGGCATGGCAAAACTATTTACATAACAATTTGCAGTGGTGGCTTCCCAGTGGCCATGATAATAATCAGTTAAAATTTACAGTGTCCAGAAGACAGAAAACATGCCTCTTACCCAGGAGACAGGAGACCTGAGGTAGCGTTTGATGATGAGATCCTTTATTATTTCCCTACCAACGAGGGAAGCGCACAGTCATGTCATAAAGCAGTGGTCTCACTTTGGAACTCTAAGACCCCTTTAGGTTGGGCGCAGTGGCTCACGCCTGTAATCCCACCAATTTGGGAGGCTAAAGCAGGTGGATCACCTGAGGTCAGGAGTTCAAGAGTAGCCTGGCCAACATGGTGAAAACCCATCTGTACTAAAAATACAAAAAATTAGCCAGCCGTTGTGGTGGGCACCTCTGATCCCAGCTACTTGGGAGGCCGAAGCAGGAGAATCGCTTGAACCGAGGAGGTGGAGATTGCAGTGAGCCAAGATCACGCCACTGCACTCCAGCCTGGGCGACAGAGCGGGACTCCATCTCCAAAAAGACCCCTTTAGTCAGTGGCTTTTCCTTCTGAATAGCAGGAAAGATTTTCGGTGAATTGTCCTCGAAATTGGCTTAAAAGAGTTTCATGACAGAACAACTTTCTTGCGTTCTGAGGACTTCATTCTATCTGAATGGACCTGGAGTCATCCTGGTTTCTTTGTCCTAGGAATATGAAGACAAGGCTGGAAGACCTAGCAAGCCACCCTCTCCAAAGCAGAATGTGAGGAAGAATCTTGACTTTGAACCACTTTCCACCACCGCACTCATCCTCGAGGACAGACCAGCGTGAGTTTAAGAATCTCTGTAGAGTGTTTGCTTTAGGAAATAAGTACAACTTGCTAAGCACCTTTTTGTTAGAGAAGAACTAGGTTCAGAAAGGGAAGACGAGTAAGCCAGAATTACTTCTTATTCCCTATATTAACGTGTGTTCTGTAATGATAGTAAATGACCAGTTCGGAAAACTGTCCTGTAGCATAGAAGTTTTGACCAGGATTTTCCATTTAGGTGATTTTTCTTTTTTACTTTAGCATTTAAAAATAAGTTGTCGGCTGGGCGCAGTGGCTTACGCCTGAAATCCTAGCACTTTGGGAGGCCGAGGCGGGTGGATCACTTGAGGTCTGGAGTTCGAGACCAGCCTGGCCAACATGGTGAAGCCCTGTCTCTACTAAAAATACAAAAAATAGCCAGGTGTGGTGGCGGGCGCCTGTAATCCCAGCTACTCCGGAGGCTGAGGCAGGAGAATCACTTGAACTGGGAGGCAGAGGTTGTGGTGAACCGAGATCCACTCCAGCCTAGGCAGCAAGAGCAAAACTCCATCTCAAAAAAAAAAAAAAAAAAAGAAGCAGGGTGTCTTCTACTGTTAATTCTTATCCTTGAAAATTTGTGTTGGGGAGAGAAATGGAGGACTGGAAAGTTAGAGGCCATCAGGAGAAGACTGCCCTGTGAAGACCAGTCGTTTTCATGCTCTGACAGGTGAACTGGCAGACTGTCCTGCAGCAAGTGATGGTTGTTTAAAATGTCCCAGTGAATGTGGATCCTGTTGTGTGAGGGACACAGGCAGCCAGACACTCCTGCCCTTCCTTTACCCTAGTGCCAGTACAGTCACAAGCACACTTCTGAAAGAGAGCACGAATTGCATTTTTTAAATGGGTTTTGAAGGTATACCAAGGTGCTTAGAACTAAGGTGCACATCTGTGTATATGTAAAAAGACAAATGAACCGTGTAGCTAGTACAAAATCTGTTCACTTTAAAAATCTGGTCAGGAAATGTCGTCATACATACATGTAACAAATGCTGTTAGAGCGCTCTGCTTCAAGAATTAAGTGTTGACAGTTACTAGGGTATTGCAGTCAAATCAAAGTTTCTTTGGAGTGTGGGGTGAAAATATACCAAAAGATTGTTTATTACTGTTGCAGTTGTGGATAGTTGTTATTTTCTTCCTGCTAATCTTTATCATTCATTTTTTTTTCTTTTTTTCTTTTTCTTTGGAGACGGAGTCTCACTCTGTTGCCCAGGCTGGAGTGCAGTGGCGTGATCTTGGCTCACTGCAACCTCTGCCTTCTGGGTTCAAGCGATTCTCCTGCCTCAGCCTCCCGAGTAGCTGGGACCAAAGGCACGTGCCACCATGCCTGGCTAATTTTTTTATTTTTTAGTAGAGACAGGGTTTCACTGTGTTGGTCAGGATGGTCTTGATCTCCTGACCTCGTGATACGCACGCCTCAGCCTCCCAAAGTGCTGGGATCGCAGGCGTGAGCCACCGTGCCTAGCCCATTCATTTGTTTTGTAGTGAACTTGTTTTTGTAAGAAAGTATTATAAAAGCTTGTGAAAGAACTGTGTAATCTTTAAAAAATGAGTTTTTAGTGTTTGAGCTTTCTATGTTTTAGGAAATTATGTTTCAGGTTTTTTTCTCAAAGACTTTTATGTGGTATTTATAATGGTGAAAACTCGTTTCTTTCCTATCAAGAAATCTCCCAGCAAAACCAGCTGAAGAAGCTCAGAAGCACAGACAGCAGTATGAAGAAATGGTGGTTCAGGCCAAAAAGCGAGGTAATGGGGTTCACACTTGCTGGGTTAGATCGGGCAGCACAGGATTTGTGTCTTTCTGGTTATTTTCTTTTTACTATTTAGAGTCATAGAACCTGAACTTCAGTCATTGAAATTTGTAGTCTTCCAAAAAAAAAAAAAAAATACAAGTGGAAGGCCCCCACAAGTGAAAACGGGGCCGCAGGGTGGCATGGGTGGGCCACAGGGACTCGGGAATGTTGAGGCAGGCAGAGAGGAGAAGCGGTGAGACCGCAGGATTTGCTGGGAGCCTCCCAAGGAGGCCTCTCTCATCCCAGAAGCCCCCAGAGGCTGTCCCGTGTGGGCTGTAAAGCCCCAGGCTTTGGAGCGGGGCGCCTGTGTCTCTCATGGAAGGTTACTCTCCATTCCTGGTAGCTTTATTCAAGAGAAAAGCACTTTGAACTGACGTGAGAAAGGCGACTGTGTAAGATAGAAATACCAGACTACAGAAAGTTTCAGCCATCAATGATATGTACATTTCTTTCCCTCTCTGGGTTGTTTTTTAAATTTCCAAGAAGATGTTTTGATAAAATTCCTTGCAACACTTAAACTCTTTTTCTAGGAGATTTTAAAAATATATGACATGGATGTGAGGGCAATTTGGCTGTCATATCTGTCACTCCATTGATCACCAGGGTTGATTTGGCTGATCTGCTAGCTAGCCCAGTGTCCCCTTCCCCACTGGCACTCCATGTGCGTCCCTCCTGAAGCTGTGTGTTTGGTCAAAGAGAATGACCATCCCCGACAGAGGACTGGTCTTCAGTCAGGGTATATGAGTAGCTGCACTCTGCTGCTGGAGCCTCCAAACAGGCTCCATTCGTAGGAGAATGTACAGTTGTCAGGCTTCCAAGACTCCAGACACATCCAAATGAGGCACTGCATGTGGCAGTCTGCCTTTCTAAAAATAAAAATAAAAAAGACCAGGCACGGTGGCTCACGCCTGTAATCACGGCACTTTGGGAGGCCAAGGAGGGTGGATCACCTGAGGTCGGGAATTCGAGACCAGCCTGACCAACATGGAGAAACCCTGTCTCTACTAAAAATAAAAAATTAGCCAGGTGTGGTGGGGCATGCCTGTAGTCCCAACTACTCAGGCGGCTGAGGCGGCAGAATCTCTTGAACCCGGGAGGTGGAGGTTGCAGTGAACTGAGATCATGCCACTGCACTCCAGCCTGGGCGACAGAGCAAGACTCTGTCTCAAAAAATAAATAAATAAATAAACATATATAACAATGTGGTGTATATGTACAGTGGAATAATATTTGGCCTTAAAAAGGAAGGAAATTCTGGCACATGCGGCCACATGAAGGAATCTCGAAGATACCCTAAGTGAAACCAGTCAGTCCAAACAGGACAAATGATGTGTGATCCACCTCTGTGAGGCCCCTAGAGCAGTCCATCTCACAGAGAGTTGAATGGTGGGTGCCAGGGGCTGGGGAGACAGGGAGTGGGGAGTTAGTGTTTGATGGGGACAGTTTCATTTGGGCCAATGAGAAAGTTCTGGTGATGGACGGTGGTGTGGTTGTGCAGTAGGAATGTTCTTAATGCCACTGAGCTGTATAGTTAAAATGGTAAATTTGACCACACGCAAAAAGAGTGTATGTAAACTAAATGCATGGTATTTCTCAGAGTTGCTATTTGTAGATTAAGAGTAATGCTCAAGGCTGGGCATGGTGGCTCACACCTGTAATCCCAGTACTTTGGGAGGCCAAGGCAGGCGGTCAGGGGTTTGAGACCAGCCTGACCAACATGATAAAACCCCATCTATACTAAAAATACAAAAATTCCCTGGGCATGGTGGTGGGTGCCTGTAATCTCAGCTACTCAGGAGGCTGAGGCAGGAGAATCACTTGAACCTGGGAGGCGGAGGTTTCAGTGAGCCAAGATTGTGTCACTGCACCGCACCCTGGGTGACAGAAGAAGATGTCAAAAAAAAAAAAAAAAAAAAAACCAGTGATGTTCGAGCTGTTAGAGTCAGCATGGAGCCTGCATCTGGAAGGGGATAGGGCTGGGAGCACAGGAGGGGCTTCTAGTAATGTTCGTTTGTTTTGATCAGGATAATAGTTTCCGGGATTTTTCTGTTTTGTAGTAACTGAATCATGTTCTTTTTTTTCTTTTTTTTTTTTTTTTCAGACAGAGTCTCACTCTGTTGCCCAGGCTGAAGTGCAATGGTGCTATCTCGCCTCACTGCAACCTCTGTCACCTGGGTTCAAGCAGGTCTCTTACCTCAGCCTCCCAAGTAGCTGGGACTACAGGCCCCTGCCATCACACCCAACTAATGTTTGCATTTTTAGTAGAGATGGGATTTCACCACTTTGGCCAGGCTGGTCTCGAACTCCTGACCTCAGGTGACCCACCCTTCTTGGCTTCCCAAAGTGCTGGGATTACAGGCGTGAGCCACTGCGCCTGGTCGACTGAATCATATTCTTCTTTGTGTACTTTCCTGTGTAGATGTTATACTTTGCAAGCTTACTAAAGGGTGGATAACGCCTGACCCTTCTGGAGTCCATCTGGTGCAAAGTGAGCACTGGAGCTGATGCTCGCTCTGCTTCAGGGCCGTTTTCCTGGTGTGTTTGCAGTGTGACAGGAAAATCACCTTGCCTGGAAATGGTCCATATCAGTTAGTAGATTGTTGTTTTTCTAAATTGTGATTTCTAGAGCTGAAAGAAGCCCAGCGGAGGAAGAAGCAGCTGGAAGAAAGATGTAGAGTCGAGGAAAGCATTGGAAATGCTGTGCTCACCTGGAATAATGAGATCTTACCCAACTGGGAAACAATGTAAGACATGGCTCTGGGTGCGGCTGAACTGCAAAGCATTTCTGTCTAGAATCTGTGGGCCACAGCCGTAGTCATTATAGCCAGCAGTGACACCCTGGATGCAGCTAGTTGAAGTTGCGTCATCTTCCTTCCCTCTACCCTGGCTCAGCCCGTGCCATCCCTTGCTTGGAGACTGTGATAATCTCTTCTCCTCCCTTCCAGTTCACCTTCTTCTCATCTCCTGAGCCAGCTTCTAAAGCATGAGTTGGTGTCACCTCCCTTAACCTAGAATTTCAGTAACTTCCTGTGACTCTCAGTACACAGTTTGAACCCTTAACTTAGCGGGCAATACCCTTAGTGAGGTGGCCTTCCTTCCTCGGCAGCCTCACCCTCGGATGCCTCTCCTCCGCTTGGACAGAGCCCTCTCCCTAGGGAGCCCCCCATAGGCATTGCTGCTTTTAAACCTGGGGCCTCGCATGTTCCAGGCCCTGTGCCCAGAATGCTCTTATCCTGTACCTCCTCAGCCGGCTAACTCCTGTGTGCTCTCCAAAGCTCAGGGAAGACTTTGCTGCACTTACCCTGGCTCTAGGGCCCTGTGGTTCTCTGTGCACACAGCTGTCTGTTTAGGCCTCTGTCTTCCTCTCTTTGAGGATAGTGACCCCAGTGTCCATTAGAGTGCACCTGGCAGAGTCTGGCAGCTGCTGCCCTCTTTACATCTGAGGGGCAGCTGTGGGTCTTGTTTTTATTCTTGTGTTCAGAACGGTGGGGGCCGGTGTGCAGGCGGAAGTCCCAGGGCTGCGCACAGAGGCATTTGGGGAGCTTGGATGCCGGCTTCTCTTCTACTCATCCCACATGTCAGCACTGCAGGGGTCACACGGCCCTTCTCAGGGTCTCCGCTAGGAAAATATGCTCAGAGCATGCTTTTTAAGGCAGTGTCCTCAAAAGGGTTGATGCTGTCAGGAAATGCTTTATACCTGTTCTCACAGGGGATCTAGTAACAAGAACAGAGGTTCTCAGAATGCTTACTGCTCCCACCGAGGGAGACCACTCTGGTCCATCCTGCAGGGCTCTGGGTTGGATGTGGTCTGAATGCATTGCATACAGACCCGCAGCAGCTCCCGTTGACTGCACACAGACGCTGCCTGGCACTGTTCTGGGTGCTTTTGTACTTTATCTCACTTCACCCTAACAGTAGCCCTTGGGTGTAGGTTTCATCATCTTGACTTTCGAGAGGATGGTGTAGGTTTAGAGAGGACAGATGATTTGTCCAGATTCTGCAGGTAAGAATGGAGTTAGGATGCAGCCTGCTTTCTGCAGCTTCACGCCTGTGCTCCCCACGATGCTGCGTTCAGAGGCACCACGTGGGCCTGGTTTGCCCAGGCTGTTGGCAGTGTGTGTTCCTTGTCCCAGCAGAGCTGAAGGACTCTGTACAGTCCAGAATGTTCTGAGTCAGCAGTTCTTCTCTGCAGTTAGAGCGTGCCAGCTCACATCTGGGCGCTGGGCCCGTATGGGTGGTGCGGCAGCCGTCTGCTGACTCTGCTGGGGTCTGCTTCTGTCTCCAGTGCTGCCGCAGTGCCGCCTGGCACTCCTCACCCACTCTCAGCTATGTGCTGTTCCCGTAGGAGGCCAGGCCATTGCTTTTTCCTGTGTTTTCTGCTCAGAAAGTCCTTCCCATCCTTCATGTGCTCAGGTCATTCAGAATTTGGCTCCAGAGTGTGCCTGGGCCTCCAGTGTGTGGCGTCCCATGCTGTGCTGTGCTCTTTCATACCTGCCACGGCAGCTGCCCAGCAGAAGGAGATTGTTGATTTGATCTTTACAGAGTCCTAAACTCTAAGCTTTCTGAGGGCGGAGGCTGTGCCTGCTAACAACGGTGCATCCCAGCTCTTGGTGGTTCGGGGCTAGGCACGCAGGTAGACAAATGTCTGTGTAGAACAAACTCCAACTCTTGCTTCCATTTTTGTCCAGGTGGTGCTCTAGAAAAGTTCGAGATTTATGGTGGCAGGGAATCCCTCCAAGTGTGAGAGGCAAAGTCTGGAGCTTAGCCATTGGCAACGAGTTAAATATCACCCACGGTGAGTGGCCTGCATGATCCTGGGGAGTCCACCCCAGGCCCTGTGTCTTCTCTCCTTTTTGCCCTGTTGGAAAGAAAGGCAACCATTGCCATGAATCTGTGTCTTTTGAGACACCAGGAGACTGTATCCTTCAGGAGGGAGGCCTGCGTTTAGTGCTCTGTGCTCCAGTTACCTGACAGCTCAGTGCAGGAGCCCTTGAGTAGAGGGAGCGTGGAAGTTGGGGCTCAGAGCATCGGGGAGGTGCCTGAGCTTCACGGATCCAAGTCCTAGGAAGGCAAGGCTTGACCGGGAAGTAAGTGGAAGGGGCAGGTGGTTCTTGCTATGAGGGTGTTTGTTGTACTGGGGTGTCTGTTGGTATTTTGTGGGATTTATTTCAGGCAGCCTTGGAGGGGACTACATACTGTTCTGGCACTGGGGTCCTTGGGGCTCTGGGGGTTTGTTAGCTGGGTGAAAACCATTCTCAGTGATCTCTCGCTGTATTGCATCTACTCAGTTTGCATGTACACCTCCTCCCTCAGACTGAATTCACTTCCCCACATGTCCCGAGTACTCTGCAGTGTGTCCAGTGTGTAATAGGTGCGGTGAGCCCAGTATTCAAATTAAATGATGAATACTGGCAGCCATTCTTTTCACTTCCGCCTCCCTGCCTGCAGTGTGAGTTGTGGAAAGACAGGGCTGCCTTCCTGCTCTTTCTGGGGCCTAGGACCTGCCTGGGGAGTTGATGATGTGGTTTTTATGCTCACGAAGGCCTCGAGTTTAAACAGTGGTTGGTATCTTCGCTCTCTAGTTGGGGTTTTGATTGTTGTTCTTATCTTGACAGGCCAGCTTAGCCTCATCCCAGGCAGGGTCTCCCCTCGCAGAGCATCAGCCGGCTGGCTGGTGACTGGCTTCTGTGCGGTGCAGTCCTACAGAGGAATGTGGGGGCCCAGAACTCCCTCTTTTGGCTAAACCCATACCTACCAAAACTTTGTTTTAACTTGTCTGTGTGAGAAGATGAATAACATTTAACTTGTGGAAATGGTTTTTTAAAAGCATCCTCAGAAGTTGAGGTTTGGAGAAATTACCGAGCATTTATTTCTAAGCTCTGTCTCTGCAGATTGGATGGAATGCACAGTCCTTTGTGTGTGTGTTTAATTGTTGCTTCTTACCGATGCCTGGGTGGATTTTATTTAAATTAAAACCTATGGACCATATTGTTTTGGATTGGGCAAAACCGCTGATGAATCAGTTACATGTTTAGACATGAGTCTTAGACATTTGCCCGAACCTTGGTATTGGCTCGATTTGTGTTCATTGTGTCCGTCTTGTATTGTGAGCCAGGCAGTGTCAGTGGCCCCCACTAGCACTGGGGCTCAGGAAGCTGGGCCCTCACCTGCTGTGCTCTCTGCCTTTTCACTGTCACCCAGCCTAGGTCTCTGCATGTGGCAGGCCCTTAAGAAATGCCTGCCTTGTGAATGAATGCCGCCTTATTGCGTCCTGCTTAATCTCGGTTTTACTACATCTCCAAGCCAGTGTAAGAACACAAACTTGGTTGCTGAGTACCAAGCATCATATTAGGTTCTTTACTTGTGGATCTTATTTAATATCAACAGTGCGACCTTGACCTCATTTTCCTCTAGAGAAGGCTCAGCATCCTGGAAAGGCTGGGACTGTGCCCAGGTCTCTGGCTCTTGTGTGTGGGGCCAGGACTCTGATCCTAGCCCAGGCTAATCCTAAAGCCCGTGTTCTGACTTGGGGAGCCCCAAGGTTTTGCTCTTGTGGTTGTACAATTGGAAACTTAGTGAAAGTCAACCTAATAGTACTATTAAAACTTCACTTTTAGGGCCTCAGTCAATCTTGTGCTTTGACATTGGAGCAGGGGGTCTGGGAAGAAGGTGTAGTAGCCATCCAGCCTCCAGCATTCCCCAGATACACACCAGTAAAACCATGGGGGAGAATTCTAAAACTCTTGACACTTTGACCGTTGAACCCCGAGGCTGGTAGCCTGTGTGACTTAACTGTCAAATGTCTCACTTGGGAAGTGATTCCCTGGTGGCCATGGCCACACAATGGTATTCATCCACCTTTGGCCAAAATGACCAAAGCTTGGCCTGCCTCCTAGAGGCCGACAGCAGGTGGAAGTGCCACCAGGTGCATGAGGCACCAGCGCAGAGCAGTGTGGGATTGTCCTGGGAGCATGCATGCTGACTTACTCCTTTGGACACTGATACTATAATAGTGAAACTAGAATTTGGATTACATTTTAATAAAATAGTGTACACTGCCCAGAAGGCAGATGTGCTCTGCTGTATTTTCCAAAAGTAATTATGGGAAAAATAAAGTGCTCAAAATTCCATGGGTAGCTGCAATTAAAGTCTCAGTGATAGACGAGTGATTGCGTGTAACCTGAGACATTTGGGAGCTGATCAGGACCATCACAGCCAGAGTAGTGGCAGGTGCAGCGGCTCATGCTTGTCATCCCATCACTTGGGGAGGCTGTGGTGGGGGAAATCACCTGAGGTCAGGAGTTTGCGACCAGCCTGGCCAACATGGCCAAATCCCATCTCTACTAAAAAAAAAAAAAAATTCACCGGGCGCGGTGGCATGCACCTGAAATCCCACCTATTCAGGAGGCTGAGTCAAGAAAATCGCTTGAATCCGGGAGGCAGAGGTTGCAGTGAGCCGAGATCGTGCCACTGCACTCCAGCCTGGGTGACAGAGCAAGACTCCATCTCGGAAAAAAAAAGAAAAAGCCGGACAACCAGGAAGCACCTGAGACTGAGACTGGGCTGTGTCGGGGAACAGGGTGCTGAGAAGGAGCTCTGTGGGTTCAGCCTGCACACTTGTCCTTGAAAGAAGAATGCGGCATGGATATACCCATGGAGGTCTGTGGATGCTAGTGAATTTGCCTTGTTTAACTATTACCAAACCACCCAAAGAGGCTGTCACAAAAATAAGTTGTGAATATGGGGATTTGGAGGCTGTCATGAGCCTTCTCTGCCAGCAAGAGTCCTGTGTTTTGCAGCTTCTGTGTATTCCTGGGATCTCCCCCACCCCTGCTCCACTGCCAGGCAGCAAGACGAGGAGGCCTGTGCCAGGTGGGGGCAATTGCATCATGTCCTTACTTGAAACCCGATGATTCTCTGCTGGTCCCTCGGTCAGTGAGACATTCATTGATTGGGTTGCTCTGTGTCAGTTCCAGTGCTGTGTGTTTTGGATACAGAGGGAGGAAGAGAGCTTCACCGTCTTGCCCCAGGGATCTTGCGGTCTGGGAGACGCAGTAGACAAGTCACAAAGACCAAAACAAGGCAGTTTTGTGGTTGGGTTGTGTCATAGAAGTAAACAGTGGTGATGTGTGTAATCTTTCTCTGTTTAAGGCTGTGTCTTTAAACAATAAAATTACTTTTAGGCCACGTTGAGGGGAATTGTTTAAGTAGCCTGTGAAGTGTGCATTAAGCCTATTATAGTTGAACTTAAGTATTTGAAGGAAATAGTACTGTGTTCTGTGGTGTTTTGATGAAAAATACTCACATGTGCACATAACACTTACCCAGAGGCTTTTCTTCCAGAGCTCTTTGACATCTGTCTTGCCCGAGCCAAGGAGAGGTGGCGGTCCTTTAGCACGGGAGCCTCTGAAGTGGAGAATGAAGGTAGAGTCTCTTCTAAAACCAGCGGGCTGCTGTGGTCAATGATGTTTGTCATTCTTTATTACATAGTGAAGAAAGTTGACTTAACTATGGTTGAGATTGATGTGGATTCATAAAAAGCTCCATGAGAAAAGCGTTCTTCTTTTTTTTTTTTTAAGCAAAAACTAAAGGTAAAAAGCTTTTATAAGAAATTGGCCGAGTGTGGTGGCTCATGCCTGTAATCCCAGCACTTTGGGATGCCAAGGTGGATGGATCACCTGAGGTCAGGAGTTCGAGACCAGCCTGGCCAACATGACGAAACCCCGTCTGTACTAAAAATATAAAAATTAGGCTGGGTGCAAGGGCTCACAGCTGTAATCCTAACACTTTGGGAGGCTGAGGTGGGTGGATCACGAGGTCAGGAGTTCAAGACCAGCCTGGTCAACATGGCGAGACCCCATTTCTACTAAAAATATAAAAATTAGCCAGGCATGATGGTGGGTGCCTGTAATTCCAGCTACTCTGGAGGCTGAGGCAGGGGAATCACTTGAACCCGGGAGGTGGAGGTTGCAGTGAGCCAAGACCGTGCCACTGCATTCCAGCCTGGGTGATAAGAGTGAGACTCTGTCTCAAGAAAAAACAAAAATTAGCTGGGCTTGGTGGTGTGCACCTGTAATCCCAGCTACTCGGGAGGCTGAGGCAGGAGAATCGCTTGAACCCTGGAGGTGGAGGTTGCAGTGAGCCAAGATCTTACCACTGCAGTCCAGCCTGGGTGACAGAGCAAGACTCCCTCTTAGAAAAAAAAAAAAGAAAGAAAGAAAGAAAGAAAGAATTAGAACATCCCAGTTCCTGAGAGGTGTTTGTGTCCTAACATGCTGGAGGGCCAGTCATAACCAGTGTCACTCCCTTTAAAGTTGTTCACGTGACTTCCAGTAGCCTGGTGTCTGGGATTAGTTGAATACTGTCTTATAGAGGAGCTCAGAATTCCAGAGACAAGAACACTGCATGTTTGCTAGATTATGCCTTTAGCATTTTCCATAACACACAAGAATGATTACTTCTGTTGGTTACGAAGTACATGATTTTACTGATCATTTTTACAGTCTATTTGGTATTAGAATTCAAAAAAGTATAAAGCAAATTATTTATGATTACTTGTTAGAAATATTATACACTGGCTGGGCACAGTGACTCGTGCCTATAATCCTAGCACTTTGGGAGGCTGAGGTGGGCAAATCACTTAAGGTCAGGAGTTCAAAACCAGCCTGGGCAACCAAGAAAGACCCTGTCTCTACAAAAAGATAAAAGAAAAAAGAAATATCACACGAGTATAATACCGCAATCGTTTCTACATCTAGTGAGTTCACACTGAAGATGGTAAAGATGTGTGACGTGGGTGTGCGTGTGTGTTTATGCTTGGAGTTTCTTTGTGTTTATTCTCCTACTTGTCCTTGCTTTCCACTGATTGTTATTGGTGAGAGGTATTATGTCAGATTTTGATATCAGATGCTAGAAAATACCTAATGAATATCTGATATCTAATCTAGAATTAGCTGGTGCTGTGCTCTAAGAAACCCTGCCATCTGTTACATACCCGGAAGCTGCACTGTGAGTCAAGACGTGGTCATGTCAGTGAGCTTCTGAAGAACTTCTTTGCGTCTTTCGTTCTTGTAAAACTTCAGAGGCTCATCATTGTCCTACATTCATGCCCTTGAGGAATGTAAT
The DNA here is from genome assembly GCF_001698545.2 of Rhinopithecus bieti. NCBI lineage: Eukaryota > Metazoa > Chordata > Mammalia > Primates > Cercopithecidae > Rhinopithecus > Rhinopithecus bieti. The sequence continues at coordinate 866,595 of NW_016815549.1, read as the reverse complement.
GATTTTTGGCATCTTTTGACAGATGCTGGTTTTTCAGCAGCAGACAGAGAAGCCAGTCTGGAGCTTATTAAACTGGACATCTCTAGAACGTTTCCTAATCTCTGCATTTTCCAGCAAGTAAGTAGGTGGTGACTTGTTGCTTTCAAGTATGTTTTGTCTAAAATTCATAGATGCTGAACTGCGTATATTTGTTGTCAAGTTTGAAAGGTACTTGGGTTTTTGTGGGTGTTAGGAGGTAGGGTGGATGTTACTGTTAAATACATTTAGACTTTTAAAAATCAGTAACTGATCCTTTCCAACAAATATTTACTATGTCCATACTTGTGCTCCAAAAGACGATTCTGTCTTCCTCTTGAGATACGTGTCTCAGGGCCCTCTGGTCTGAGAGGGTCGCCATGGGTGGCTCTGGCTCTGTCTGCTGGCGCTTTCCTGGGCACTCCTCTGCTCTCAGGACTGTGTGTAGCAGTCTGCGCTCAGCAAGGCCATGGCAGTGTGATGGGCTTCGGCTCAGATGAGCCCAGTGCAGTGAGCCCGTGTGAGAAAGGGAAATCCCTGGCAACCAAGGTGGGTGGCCAAGCCAGGGTGACAGATTTCTGAGCAGGTGGACCAGGAGAACGGTACAGCTGAGGGACAGAAGCCAGCTGTGGGAGATAGGACAGGCTCCTTGGGCGGCAGGAAGAGCAGAGTGGAACCTCCTTGTGGGCATCTGAGCACAGGACAGGGCTGCCAGCGGTAGGTTGTGGGGTTATCTGAGCTGAACTCTTTAGAGACCTTCTATTCTTTGAGCCAGCAGACATTGATCTGGGGGTCTTTTGACCCCTTTCTTATCTGTAACGGGTTTTTGCAGCAGGGGGGCAGTTCTTGCAGAATACCTCTGCACCTGTCCCTTACCTGTTCTCACTGCCTTTACTCAGTCAGGTTCTCATCTTTGTGGATTTCCATGTGGGTCTTCAGAAATTTTTTCAGAAGAGGAAAGAGAGGGAATCTACAAAGCTACCAGCAGCCTTGGTCCTGGTGTCTGGTGCGTGAGCCCGATGGGCACCCCACTGGCTTACAGTAGGCGGTTGACTTAGCTGGCAGCCTGTTTCCTGGAACCCTGCTTCTCCCACAGGGCAGATTTCAGCTTCTCTGCCCTTTTCCCCCAGTTCATCTCCATAGGCCTCAGTGCACTCCCTGCTTTGCAGCCCCTGCGTCGCTCTGTTGGAGCTGCTCCTGTTTCTTGCTCTTGGAGGGAAAAGGCTTTCTTCCCCCCAGCCCAAAAGGCCCTTCCCCACCCTCCACCCACAGTTCACGTGCCTCCTTACCAGGCTGTCCAGGAGAGGCGGCTTTCTAGAAAGGAGTTTCACCTTTGATTTCAAACAATTTGGGCTTTAATCACAGAATGCCTTCTCACTAGCTTTGGGCAGATCCATCTTTTTGAGCCTTGGTTTGTTCATCTGTAACATAGGATGATCATACCAGTCTAACAGGGCCGTTGACAGTACTTGGCAGATAACAGTGCTTGTTGTTATTAAATCTCTTTGAACGTAATTTGAAACTAAAAGAACTAAATCCAACCAGAGGTCAAAGAGCCATATCCTGCCAGGTGGCGGCAGAAGTGTGTGATGGAAGAGGTGGTGGGTAGAGGCCAAAGAAGTCTCTTTGCAGGTCCAATGTAGGGACCTCTCAGCCCTGGTAGAAAGTAGCTTAGTAACTTTTCTAATGAGCAGAGATCAAGTTTGCTAAAAAGAAAGCAAAGAACAGTTGAGGGGAAGAGTAGGGGAACTGAGATTCCAAAGGCAGTTAAGGTCATTTATTATTTTTTCTTTTTTGAGACGGAGTTTCGCTCGTTGCCCAGGCTGGGGTGGAGTGGCACGATCTCGGCTCACTGCAACCTCCACCTCCTGGGTTCAAGCGATTCTTTTGCCTCAGCCTCCCAAGTAGCTGGGATTACAGGTTGCCCACCACCATGCCTGGCCAATTTTTGTATTTTGGGGAGAGAAGGGGTTTCACCATATTGGCCAGGCTGGTCTCGAACTCCTGACCTCGTGATCAGCCCACCTCGGCCTCCCAAAGTGCTGGAAATACTTAGGCGTGAGCCACGGCGCCCGGCTGCATCATTTTTTTCATTTAAGAAATGACTTTTAGCACCAAAGTGAGATGGAAGGATTGAAATTACAACGGTAGAAAACCTTTGAAGTTAAAAACATTTAGCTTTAAGAGAAGTTCAGGCTGGGCGCGGTGGCTCAAGCCTGTAATCCCAGCACTTTGGGAAGCCGAGACGGGCGGATCACGAGGTCAGGAGATCGAGACCATCCTGGCTAACACGGTGAAACCCCGTCTCTACTCAAAAATACAAAAAGCTAGCCAGGCGAGGTGGCGGGCGCCTGTAGTCCCAGCTACTCTGGAGGCTGAGGCAGGAGAATGGCGTAAACCCAGGAGGCAGAGCTTGCAGTGAGCTGAGATCCGGCCACTGCACTCCAGCCTGGGCGACAGAGCGAGACTCCGTCTCAAAAAAAAAAAAAGAGAAGTTCAGTGTGATGCTCTTATTTTCTTATTTAGCCTTGGCCTGGATAAAACTTTGTTACAGTCACACTGGTCCTTAGACTGGCATTTGGTGCCACTGCAGACCCTCAGCCACCCTAGCCCTGGATGTTGTCATTTTCACCCTCTCATTGCTATTTTTCCTGTTGTCCCTCTGTGATTTGGAACTGTCTCTTCTTTTACTTAGCTCTTTTCACATGCTAGAATATGGTGGTCTGGGCCATGGCATTCTTTTGTAAGCCACCTGTGGTCACCTGTGGAGTGACTTCTTATCTCTCACCATGTGTGATTTTTATTCCTTGTGTTAAATGTAGGTACCTGGTAGACATAGACGGTAAGTGTTTGGCGCTGAACCTGTCCTTTTGTAGTATCTTCTTCCATGCTCACTTCAGCATGAGGCATCTCTGCTCTTTCTTATGTGCTCCATTGGGAAGAAAATTCCAGCACTTTAATTTTTGGAAGCAGTTATAAGAGCAAGTGGAAATGTTAGAGGGGTGGAAGAGCTGGGAGAATGTTTAAACAAAATGGTAGCCACCAGGACTTAGAAGAGTATATTTCCTCAAGTTGCCATTCAGAAAACCAACAGAAACAAGGAGAGTGATAAGCCTGGGAAGAGAGGCAGAAAGGATAGTCAGGATGTGGGGCACAGTGGGAGATGACCTGAGTGACACTGAGCAGTCACTTGCTTTGAAGAGTCCCCGGATACCTGGCTCTCCTGGTAGACTTGGAAAGGGAACACAGTTATACAGCAGGAGCCAAATAAAGGATATTTGTCTGGGGTGGTGCTCCTGCCTGGCCCTCCAGCTTTTTTTCAGTGCAGTTTCATAGTGTGAGCTGCAGACTTCCCTAGCTGTGAATGGGTGATGTGTTAAATTCCATATGCATATAGAGCTGCTGGCATCATGCTTGGCATATTTCATAATGCTGAAAATAGCAGGAGTGGCAGTGGCAGCAGTAGTAGTATCGGATGTTCTTGTGAGCACTAACAATCCTTATGCATGTGTTGTTTTTGCTGTGTTGATCCTTTTAGGGTGGTCCATATCATGACATGTTGCACAGTATTTTGGGCGCTTATACTTGTTACCGACCAGATGTGGGTTATGTAAGTGAAGTTTCTCAGTATTTTATAATATTATTATCTAAAAGGAAAGTCAGATATTGTCCAGCGCATGTTAGCTGCAAATGTCAACCCAGTGCCTTCGTTTTTGCCGAGGAGTATGAAAAGTCTTGTGGTAAGTGAGTTGACTCAGTTTCCTCTTAAAGAAATTGAGCTGTCATGGCTGCTCTGGGGCATTAATCACATTTTAATCGAATGCAATTTTTATTTTTGGCATGTGACTTTTTTCCAACATTAAATCAAAGAAGACTTAACCATGTTAAAAGCAGCAACCATTAAAACACTGCTGATACTTCTGTGGCTTCGCGGATGTGTGTGTGCACGCATGGTTTGCTCTTAAGCTTATTGAGATAGATACACGTGTGTACAGCAGCGGGACACTGGACACAGGAAAGGGCAGTATTGCAGATGCTGTGGGCCTAAGAGGGCTGGTTTAGGGTTTTCCATTTGGGGGATAGGAGCAAGAGTGGGGACTGAAGGACAGCAGGCCAGGTGGCTGGGGTGGCAGAGTGGTGGTTCTGAGTGAGGGCAGTTCAGCGCTGGGTGGCAGGTAGAGTGGGGCGGCTCTGGGGACCCTTCTAGTATGAGGGTGGTAGGTTTGTCTTTGCTAAAATGAGCGTGCTGCGGTGACCCTGTGGCCACTGTGATTTTAACGTGCCTTTCCTTTCTCAGGTCCAGGGTATGTCCTTCATAGCGGCAGTGTTGATCTTGAACTTAGATACTGCAGATGCCTTTATTGCTTTTTCTAACCTTTTGAATAAACCCTGTCAAATGGCGTTTTTCAGAGTGGACCATGGCCTTGTGAGTATCCTCTGTGTTCGGGCCCTGGGTACTGTATGTTTAAATGTCAAGAGTTGCTTACTCGTCTGTGTTTTCAGTGGAAAAACAGAATATATTTTTCCCTCTGTGGAGAGATGTTTAGAGTAAGCAGCACTGCAAGGTGGAGGGTGATTTTGAGCAGTGTATTGCATGGAAGCTTAAAAAGACATGGTTAGTAACCATATGTCTGGGTTTCTTAATACGTTCTCTCAGAAAAACAGTACCTGGATTTTGGAAAATGTATTCTTTCAATGAAGGAAGAAGTATGGCTCCTGCTTAAGCACACACACTTGGTGTCAAAGTCACAGCTTGCTGGCAGTGCCCACGTTTGGACCTGTGAGGTAGAACACGTTGTAACCGAGCTGTGTTGCTGCTCATCGTCACCCTGCTTTGTGAAGCGTGCCCACACTCGGGAGAAAGGAGACATGTTGAAGACCATACTCCTTTAGTTTTTGAAAGGCAGCCATTTGTTGAGTGGACTGTTCTAGTCTTTATGACACTGCATAAGTGGGAGGTGGTGACAGTGGGGGGTGGGGCTTACGTGCCTCCCAGATAAGCCCTCTGCACCGTTCAGGTGAGGAGGTGAAGCTCAGAGTGAAGGGACTCGTTCAAGGCATGCATTTGGTAAATGGAGGAACTGAGATTTGAATCCGTTCTGGTTCCTAAGCCTTTGTTCTTTCTGTAGCCTAGAAGTCACCAATTTAACAAGCCCATAAGCTGTTTTTTTTTTGTTTTTTTTTTTTTTGGCAGAGTCTTGCTCTGTCGCCCAGGCTGGAGTGCAGTGGTGCAATCTCAGTTCACTGCAACCTCTGCTTTCTGGGTTCAAGCGATTCTCATGTCTCAACCTCCCTAGTAGCTGGGATTACAGGTGTCTGCCGCCATGCCCAGCTAATTTTTTGTATTTTTAGTAGAGATGGGGTTTTGCCATGTTGGCCAGGCTGGTCTTGAACTCCTGACCTCAAGTGATCCATACGCCTTGGACTCCCAAAGTGCTGGGATTACAGCCATGAGCCACTGCGCCTGTCCATCGTTGTCTTGATTTGCTGATAATTATTACCAGTACTTCAAGACTAAAATGATCTAATAGTTTAAGAGTATTTCTTCCTTGATATCTTAAGGTTTACTGAGTATGTCTTGCTCAGATAGTACATACATAAAGTATTTAGAAGCTGTTGGTAAATTTGGTAGCTGTTACTGGAACTATAAATTGGCAGAGTCCTTTTGAAAGACAACTTGGTATTAAGTATCAATAGCTGTAAATAGCATTGGTGTGCAGTTCTGCTCATAAGAATCACTTCTAAGAAAGTCATAAATGTGGACAAAAGCGTTATGCACAAAGATAGTCATGACACACTTATTTACAATTGTAAATGTGAGAATCGCTGAAAACGGGGTTAGGAGAATGCAGAATGGTCAATTAAATTTGGTAAGTGACCAGTAGTGATGCTCGCAAAGAACTGCATTGTGAGAAAGTGTTCAAGATGTTAATTTCTTCAGCGTATGTAAGATAAAACATAAACTATAGTGACTATTGTGTTTGACAATAAAAGGAAATAGGCCACAAAATTACTAGTGTTTATGGATTGTTGAATGATAGATTAATAGTGTTTATGTGTTTCCTAAGTTTTCTACAGTGAGTGTTTACAGGTATGACTTTCATAATCAGGTAAAAACTTACCTTTCCACGAAAAGTAATGGTCAGAAACAGAAAATAAATCTTGAGGAAGCGTTCTTACTCTTGAAATAACTCATTAACACAGTGTATACTGGCCTTATGTTGCTTGTGTTACTAATTCCTGTAAATAATTCCCGCGTGTAAATTTAATTTTATCTTTTTATAAATAAATGATTCCCATCTAAATTTCTGCTGATTTTGAAGATAACACCCCAGCTTTCTCTTTGGAAACGTGATACAAATTGTGCTTAGGAATCATGGCTTATATTTTTAAGGCGAAACCATGGAGTCGTAATGTTGAGTGGGATCTTCATGACAGCAGCAGGTTTTCTCCCTGGCAGCCCCGCTGAGCTTAGGGCTGTGTCACTCTGCCGGGGGATGTCCTGTGCGCTGGAGGGTGCTGAGCAGCTTCCCAGCCTCCACATCCCTGTGCCAGCAGCACCTGCCCCCAGTTGTGACGACCAAAAGTATCTCCAGACATTGACCAATGTTCCCTTAGAGGCAAAACCACTCCCTTTTGGGATCCACCGTCTACAGTACAGCCCCTCCTTCAGATACGCAGACACCAGAGTTGTGATCTGCCCCCAGGCGCCCAGCTGGCGAGCACTGGAGCAGAACTGGGCCACCATCAGACGGGTGCTGCCCCCAGTCCAGTCGGAGTTCTTTCTGCTGTCAGCACTGCTTCCCAGCTTTGTATATTTCGTTTCCTTAAAAAACTGTCAACCGTTGAAAAGCAAGTTCCATAAACTACGGACTGTAACGCCCTCCTTTCCTCCTTTCCCTGTAGTGTTTCTCCCTCGTTGCATTCAAAGGTGTGCATCTGTCCGCTGGAGCGGTGCTACCCTTGACTCAGACATGAGTCATGTAGCCCCCTGGAAGTGCTAGGGGTTGGACGAGGCATGCGTGCTTTTCCAGATACTTTTCCACAGTTCATACATTCCTGGTTTTTAGGATGGAGTGAGTCTGTACAGGCTCCACCTTTGCAGCAGGACAGGCACAAATTCATTCCCAGTTTTACCATGAACGAAGCCTGTGCCCTTATTTGGCAAGTTCTGTAACTGCTTTGGGTTTCAGTTCCCTTTTCTATGAATTGAAGAAGATGAAGTGTAGCCATTGATATTGTTGTGAAGATTAGAAATAGTGCTTGTTTATAATTTGTATAGTACCTACAGTAAGTTGCCATTCAAAATGTATTAGTAGTTACGTAAGAAGGTAATTGTTAGAATCTAAAGATATACATATATTGACTTTTTTGTAAACTGGAAACTTGTGCAGATAGTTTCTGAGTAAATTTCATATTATCTCCCTAGATGTTGACTTATTTTGCTGCATTTGAGGTATTCTTTGAAGAAAATTTGCCGAAATTGTTTGCCCATTTCAAGAAGAACAACCTAACTCCAGATATCTACCTAATTGATTGGTAAGACTGGCTTTTCCCTCTGTTTTCACAGCATTTCTCAGCCCTTGCCTGTTCTTCACTCTCTTCTCTGCCCAATTCTTCACGGCCTGGCTGAATCCTCATGTCCTGCTCTCCAGCCTTCCCTGATGCCCCTGCCCCTGAGTTTTGTTTCCATCAGTGCCTCCGCCTGGCCCTCCTGAATTCCCTCAAGGGGAGAGATGGTATCTTGGGCCTGTTTGTTTCCAGAGTGCTGTCCGTTCCTTAAAAGGACCAAGCACCAGGTCTGTGCAGGCTCTCGCCGGGTATAGAGGTGGCCTGAGGAGCAAGGCCAGCGCTTGCCTGTCAGGAGCTCCTGGCTTGTGGGAGACACGTGTGTCCGTGGGCACTGTCCACGTGAGATGAGTGCTGTCTTGGAAGGCAGGAGGTCTCGGACCCAGTGCAGGGGTCGGAGTACACGGAGTGAAGGTGACCAGCGCATGTGCCATTCCAGAGTCAGCGGGCACTAGCCAAGTCCAGTGGGGTAGAGGCTGAAAGTAAAGGGCAGAGGACCGCAGGCGATGAGGTTGGGAGGCCAGGTCATGGTGGCTTTTAGACCTGAGCTCTGGAGCTTGGGCAGGATTGCGGGGCCGGGGGAGTGGCAGAGGCTGCTGCTTATGATGAGCGTGGGGCACATCCAGCTGTGAGTTTTAAGTTACCTGGGAGGCAGGAGAGTCTGGGAACAGAGAGACAAATTAAGGGGGAAAAAGCCAAAGTAGGTGGAGAGAAGGCCCCGTGGAAATATTGTGGGTATGTCGAGAATCTGGTCAGTTCCTGACTGCGAGTTGGGAAAGGGGTTTGCTGATGCCTTCAGCTGAGACCAAAGACAAAGGGAGAAGATTTGGCCAGGGCAGTTAGTGGATTTGTCTTCAGACGGGTGGTTTTGAGGTGCCTGCGGGACGTGTAAGTAGAGGCATCCTGAGACAGACAGATACGAGGATTCTGAGAGGTCTACGCAGCAGCAGTAGGCCAGGCAGGTCTTCATGCCGTGGTGAAAGGGGCTGCTGAGGATGGAGTGTGGCTGTTAGCCCGGAGAGCACTGTGTTTGAGGGCCAGGTAAGAGGGCTGGGAGACCTGTGCGTGGAAGGGAGCAGCCTCTCAGGTCACGCGGTGGGAAGAGGGTGCCTCCGGGATCCAGCAGCCCCAGCCCAAACCCAGCTTCTCCCATGATTGCCTTGTGGCCGTGGGGAAGGCTGTGAAGCCCTTCTGAGCTCCTGGTTCCTTATCTGGAGACTGCAGTGATTCACCCCACACGGTGCTGCCGGGTGACCGTGTGGCGCCACCCGACTCGGAAGGGGCTCCGCAGAAGCAAAGAAGGGATTGTTCGACCAGAAAGGCATGTTCCACTAAATCATACGGTAAATGTACAGCCACTGTGGACAGAGAGCTGGCTGGTCTGGTTTTGTCGTTGCCCACTTTCTTCAGCAGAAGGGAAGGTAAAAATTCAAGTATCGTTTGAAAGGAAGCTGACCCCTTAGCTGAAGCAGACTTGTCTGTGCCCTTAAGAATATGCCTTTGGGATTCTTGGTGTGTTGCTTCCGTCCTAAACCCTGGACGGTTCTCACTCTGCTGACCTTTGCCGTGAAGGCCGAGGGGTTTGGGGGTGGAATCTTGTAGCTGACGCCACAAGGCACTGGTGACCGAGGACAGGGAACGTGGGGCCATGAGCAGCCCTGGCGGGGATGCTGGGCTGGCCCGCCTGGCTGTGCTGGATAGAAGTGTTTAGGGCCTGCTTCAAAGGGCACCTTTATTCAGCAAATGGTGATTTTCTTCACACCTGTGAACACAAAGCTCCTGCACAGGCCGCCCCACCGTGTTCATCTGACTGTGAGCCCTGCCCCTCAGATTCCTGGCCAGAGCCTGCGGTACTGGAGGACGGGAGAGCATCCAAGCAGGACCTGAGCCTTCAGTTTCTCCCTTACCTGTTTTAGGGCTTCTGATTAGCTTCTTAGGATTCTAGGCCGAAAGTCAGTAGTGTCTTTCAAACTTTTCCCACCTTTACTCGCAAAAGGAAATGCGTTTTAAATTGTGACCCAATGTGTGCAGAAACTTAACACGTATATGTGCTGGGAACAGTGGTTTCATGACCCAGTACCTAACCCTGCCTGTGTGAAGCCTTCTGAAATACTGTACTCTGTTCTATTTATTCCAAAAAATGCTAGGGATAATCTGCTTTCGTTGCCTCCACCATCCACTGGCTGTTGGCTGGGTCATGCCTGGCAGTGTGAAAAGTACAGGCCTGGAGAATATTGCTGTCTGCTTCTGTCCCAGCCTGAAGATGGTTGTAATCCATGTAGGGGCAAAGACAAAGGGCGCCCGCATTTATTGACTCGAGTGCTTCTCACACATGCTATCTTTGAACCCTTGGAACAACCTCTCCAAGTGCAGTGTAACACTTGTGTTTTATAGATGAAAAAACTGAGGCTCAGGGCCGGGTGCACTGGCTCATGTCTGTAATCCCAGCACTTTGGGAGGCTGAGGCAGGCAGATCACTTGACTTCAGGAGTTCAAGACCAGCCTGACCAACAGGGCGAAACCCCGTCTCTACTAAAATACAGTAGTTGGCCGGGCATGGTGGCACGTGCCTATAATCCCAGCTACTCAGGAGGCGGAGGCACAAGAAGCATTTCAACCCAGGAGGCAGAGGTTGCAGTAAACCGAGATCACACCACTGCACTTCAGCCTGGACGACAGAGTGAGCCTCTCTCTCCAAAACAAAAAAACAAATAAAACAGGCTCAGAGAGGCAGAGTGCCTTGGCCAAGGTCCTGATGCCAGCCCAATGCAGAGCTGGAGTTCAGACTCAGGTCTACCCGACTCTAGAGCTGTGCACTTTCCCTTAGAGTCCTTTCTAAGGGGGTTTGTGTAAGGCAGTGTCACCCATAAGATGGGTCCCATAGTTCAGGTTCCAGAGACAAGACCATCGTGTTGAGTGTCGAACATGGGCTGGACTGTCTAATGAGCAGTGAGACAGAGTAAATGAAAAGGAAACGGTAAGGGTTTTTCACTGCTGAGGCCTTTGTGCTGTGAGCTGGTTGTGAATGCTGTCCACTGTGCTTTGATGAAGCCTCCACAGGCCTTATTCTAAAAGTGCTGACTGTGTTCTAGGATAAGCACCCGCTAGGATACAGTCTGTATTTGCAGTTCCAGTACAGGGTTAGGCGTATAGAAAGGCCTTAGTAAATATTTAAGTTGAGCTAAGCACAGGAAAGCCATGTATTCATGATTTATTCCCTGACTCAGCATTTATTGGTGGTCCGCAGTGATTCAGGCTTCTTGTTGGGTGCTGACAGTTAGGTGAAAGGTCAGATCAGAAATAGGGTGGGCAGTGGGGAGGAAGCAAAGGGGAAGAACAGACTTTACATAGGACCTGTCCTAGAAGCTGCCATTTCAGAAGCACTGGTCACTGTGGTCTTCAGTGTTCAGGAGCCAGGTGTACCTATTTCTGGGCACAGAAGAAGTCACTGAGACCCACTTCTCAATGTCACAGCCATGGTGTGAGGTCCAGGTCGGTCTGCCTTCGGGCCTTTGCTTTTTCTGCTGCATCAGGCCACCTTTCCCAGAGCCACGTCCACACCCATCACAGCCGGGCCTGCCTCCACATTGTGGGGCTGCACTGTGCCTGGTGGGGTATAAAGCATGCTAAGTTCCAGGGCTCAGCAGCTAACTGCCTGGGCAAGAGAGCCTTCCTCCTGCTCGTGGCAGGGACTGAGGGGCCTGTGGGTGTGGCCAGCTCAGCCTCCTGGGTGGGCTGAGTGGGTACATTAAAATGGCTACACCTGGGGTCAGAAAACTCTCCTGTCCTGCCACACTGCCTGCAAACCAAGCCCGCTTCCCACTGCCCCAGCTCCACCCACACTCCGAGGGTGCCCACTGTTGGTTGCTGTCCCTGTGGTAAAGCTTCAAGAGTGATCTCTGTGTTCCCAGTGCCTGGCCCCATGCCCGGCTCAGTGTTCCTAGGTCAAAGAATGTGTCTGTGCCTGAGCATCGCCTCCCTGGGCTTAAAGTCGGGTGCCTGTCCCTCCTCCGGTGTACCCTGTACACTGCCTAACCAGTAGCTCGTGAGGAGTCAGGGCTGAGGATTCGCTTTCCTGCGAACACCACCTTCCTGGCCCTTCTTTAGTTGCGGCTTGCCACTCCCCACGATGAGGCACGCGGTCAGAGCAGGGGCCCTCAGCTGTCTCGTCTTCCTACGGAGTTTTCAGTGTTTCAGCTGTCAAGGATCTACATTTTGTAGGATGACTGACTTTAGGTCATTTCACTTCTGAAAATACTTCCTATTGCCGTCCAGCGGCAGAATTAGCTAGAGGGGTGAGTGGGCTTTATAATAAACAATCTCGAGCTAGCAGAAGAAGCAGGGACTGCATTCCACGTTCCGGTTAGCACTTCTGAAATGATGTTTAATGATCCTTGGAGATCCTGTCATTGCCTCAAGTTTCTACCTTAAAGGGAAAGGTTCAAAAGGGAGTGACTGTTGGGAGGTTTCCGTTTCCACTGCCTCTTGCACTTGGGTCATCTCTGGCTCTTCACTTCTGGGGTACAGGTTGCCCCAAGAGCGCCTTAGGAGCCGGGAGCATCTTGCTGAGCACGTCTGGCATAGGCTGGGTCTTTATGGGCCTCTGGAGGAGGGAGGAGTGTCACCTGCCTATGCTGGGGACTTGCAGGGAGGGGCATAGCCTGTGTGTTGTGGGCACACCCTAGCCTGGCTGAAGTGGGAGCCCGCATTCTCAACGCGGTGCTCACGATATTTACTTCACGTCTGCTGGCCCCTGCCAAGCGCTGGGATAGAAAGACTGGAACACCTCTGGGCTCAGGGTGGGGAGGACCCTGGGACACAGAGGTGGATAGTGAACCCCTCTGGGCTCAGGGTGGGCAGGACCCTGGGACACAGAGGTGGATAGTGAACCCCGCTGGGCTCAGGGTGGGGAGGACCCTGGGACACAGAGGTGGATAGTGAACCCTGCTGGGCTCAGGGTGGGCGGGACCCTGGGACACAGAGGTGGGTATGTGAACCCTGCTGGCCTCAGGGTGGGGAGGATTCTGGGACACAGAGGTGGGTATGTGAACTCCGCTGGGCTCAGGGTGGGGAGGACTGTGGGGCACAGAGGTGGGTATGTGAACCCCGCTGGGCTCAGGTTGGGGAGGACTCCGGGGCACAGAGGTGGATAGTGAACCCCGCTGGGCTCAGGTTAGGGAGGACTCCGGGGCACAGAGGTGGGTATGTGAACCCCGCTGGACTCAGGTTAGGGAGGACTCCGGGGCACAGAGGTGGTTATGTGAACCCCGCTGGGCTCAGGTGGGGAGGACTCCGGGACACAGAGGTGGGTATGTGAACCCCGCTGGACTCAGGTGGGGAGGACTCTGGGACACAGAGGTGGGTATGTGAACCCCGCTGGGCTCAGGTTAGGGAGGACTCTGGAAAAGACGATTGTACCTGCTCTTGGGGTTGTAACAAGGATTCAGTTGAATAGTCCCTGTAAAAACATATGAAGCGAGCACTTGCTGTTATGTGCAGCCCAGGGCCCTCATTAGTAGACAGGGCAGAGGACAGTTCTGTTCCGTGGATGCTGTCTTCCTCCTTCACAACAGTCCTGAACTGCCCTCTTTCTTACCCCATGACGCTTCCTTGCCTCTAGCAAGCTCAGACAAGCAGGTAGAACAGACCTGGCTAGGTAAGAAGTTTCTGGAAGTTGTGAAGACACATCAGCAAAAACTGCCCCTTTCCTCCCGTGCGTATCATGAGAGAAATAGATACGCAGCTTTTGTCTGGGGTCTTTTCTAAGCTGAGAGACACTTCAGACGCTTCATTTGTTTAGCAACGTAGAAATCTATCATTTTGGGCTGGGTGTGGTGGCTGATCATGCCTATAGTCCTAGCGCTTTGGGAGGCTGAGGTGACAGGATCATTTTAGCCCAGGAGTTCAAGACTAGTCTGGGCAACATAGCAAGACCCTATCTCTACAAATAAATTAAAAATTAGCCAGTATGGTAGTGTGTGCCTGTAGTCCCAGCTACTCAGGAGGCTGAGGTGGGAGGATCACCTGAGCTAGGTTGCAGTGAGCTGTGATTGTGCAACTGCACTCTGGCCTGGGCGACACAGTGAGACCCTGTCTTAACAAAAAAAGGAGAAGAATTATGTTATTTTGCATTAGTTGAAGTTGTACTTGAAATTAGTTGTTTTTTTTTTTTTTTAACTTTTAAAACATGGTTTTATTTTTTACTTTAAAAAAATACCATTTTTGATCTACAACACGATAATATGCAGCGGTCGAAGGGAAACCATAAACATCTTTTGGGAGAGAAAAACCCTTGAATTCTCTCTTCCCACTGTGGGAGGAGCACTGAACCGTCTCTGGGAAGGCCAGGGGGCCCTTCCCATCCTGCCTCTGTGAGCCTGAGGGCAGCAGGGGAAGGTGGACCTTGAACCAGGAGGGCTTGAACCAGGAGGGCTGTGTGGACAGGAGACCCCTTATTCCAAGCGGTTCTGATCCCATGGCAGGGCTTCTGTGGGGCCAGAACAGAGCCTGGTGTCCCCCTTCAGTAGCCTGTTCACGGCTGGCTTTCGAATCTAAATTTAAATACAGCCCGTATTTGGAAGCTCCTGGTTTAAAATACAGCCCACATTTGGAAGCTCCTGGTAATGATGTGGGAGCACCTCTGAGCAGTGGGAGGAGAGAATGGGAGAAGAGGAGCCTCAGTTGAAGACTGTGGGGCAAGGTCTCTGCCCTTGAGGCACTTGTAGCCTGGAGCAGGGGACAGAAGTGGCTGAGGACAGTCCGGAGCTCTTGGAGTGGAGCCCAGGGGCTAGAGAGGCCATGGGGCAGCCCTGACTGGGGCAGAGGGCCTGGGAGCTGCCTGCTGAGACGCCGGCCAGAGCCTGCAAGGCCCAGAAGATGCAGGAGGGTGTGCGAGGCAGAGGAGAGTGTCCAGGAGTGTCAGGAGTGTCCCTTCACTGGCTCAGTGTAAAGGAAGATGAAGAATGCCAGGGCCTCATGAAGGGGGGTGCGTGCAGTGCAGCGGGAGTGTTTCAAGGAAACTTGGTCCAGCCTGAGGGTCAGGAAACGACCTTCCAAGAAATAGTGACACACAGCATGTAGGAAGAGCCTGCAGGGGACAGAAGCTACAGTGAGGAGCCAAGCATGGTCACAGCACGGTGTCAGCAGTGAGCGTGGCCAGGAGGTGGAAGCTCATGGGGTTGGAAATGGATTTGTCTCATGGAAATGCAGAGCAGGGGCATCATGGGCGTCGTGGATGGCATTCTGGGTCATTCCGGTGGTGACTTAATTTTATAAAGTTCATTACCTGTCTAGAGTAATTTATGGAGACTCACACATAAATCATCAGCTTAAGAATATCATGTTAAATAAAAAAAGAACAATTTGGGCTTAGGCGGGGGGGGAAAGAATATTATGTTGTAGAAATATCTTGTTCTTTTTGTTCTCTTCTTTGCTATAAAAACTATCTGACTATATATATATAAAATATGTGTGTGTATAAACTATATGAAAACCATCATTTTGGCCGGGCGTGGTGGCTTACGTCTGTAATCCCAGCACTTTGGGAGGCCAAGGTGGGTGGATTACAAGGTCAGGAGTTCAAGACCAGCCTGGCCAAGATGGTGAAACCCCGTCTCTACTAAAAATACAAAAATTAGCCAAGTGTGGTGGTGGGTGCCTGTAATCCTAGCTACTTGGGAGGCTGAGGCAGAGAATTGCTTGAACCTTGGGAGGTGGAGGTTGCAGTGAGCCGAAATCACGCCACCACTGCACTCCAGCCTGGGCGACAGAGCGAGACCCTGTCTCAAGGAAAAAAAAAACAAAACACAAAACATTGTCGTCTTTCCCCATCCGTTTTTTTCTCAGGACTCTGCTTTTTAGCAGATGTAGGGGGAGTCTGATTTCCGTGTGTGAGCGGGCACACAGAGATAGCCGTGCAGGCCGGGTGGACTCGCCTGCACTTTCTCAGTGTTAACAAGCATGCTCTCCAGGTACAATTGAGAATATTCTCTAGACTAAGGAAACAAAAGGTCTTTTTGCTCTTTCTTGAACTGTACCTTCTAGCCCAGGTGGTGAAATGGTTTTCTGGTTTTGAAAATAGCAAGAAGCTTGGGCTGAAGGCTTGTGGTTTTAGAATCAAGCTTCCTACCAAGCCCGTGACGGTGTTGCTTCCTTACGGTATGTGCTGAGGCTCAGACATCAGAACGTGGGCGTTGGAGTCAGGTTCAGAGTCTGGCTCTGGACTTACTGGTGGTGAGACCTGGGTCCGTTTAGCTGTTGTCCTGAGGCGTGGTTCCCTCAGGTGTAGTGAGGCGAGAGAGCCCCTCTCCTGGGCATTTCCTGGCACATGGGGTGTCCTTCTAGAGGGGCCCGCATAGCACACAGCGCCCGGTGCGCCCCCAGCTTCTGTTGTTCCTCTGGGTGCGAGTTTTCCCTGGCATCCAGCTTTCCGTTCCCTCCTCTGAGTTGAACGAAGTCTAGATTTTTAGGCCTTCCTCGACTCTTACTGTTAGAAGGTTCTGACGAGGGACAGCCCAGAACATTCCTGCTCTCATCTAGGAGCTGCAGGTTCTGTGCAATGCACGTCCATAACTGCAGGTCCTTGGGACCTGGAGGACAGGCTGCGTCTAGTGGAGCACCCCCTTGGGCAGAGTCCGCTGTGGACGGAAACCCATGCCCCTGAGACTTGTGAGCAGGTTGACCAGTGTGCGGAGTTTTCGGTGGAATCTGCTTTGGGAAAGTCAGAGTCACGCTGTGGAAGCTTTAGTGGCCTGACCTCCTGACCGAGTCAGCCCCTCAGGCCGAGTCCAGTGCCTGCAGTTCAGGGGCTGCGTGGGCCCAGCACTGTCTCTGTGCCAGCACAGGAACTACTGAACCCTGGAAGAGGGGTCCTCCACGAGGAGTGGAGATGGGGATCCCCACCTGTACCGAGCACTGTCAGTGTTGGGCAGGTTTTGAGAGCCAGGAACACTGGGAAGTCCTGCCACCGACAGGACATTGGAATTCAGCAGAGATTAGCCAGACAGGGCACTAGATGCGGAGCTGGGGTGTGCCGTGGTGAGCACCAGGCTGGGGACCAGGAGCCTGTGGGCGCTCAGAGGAGGAAGGATCCTCGTGCCTGCTCCCAGGGCGAGGGGAACCTGTGCAGTGGTGCCTGAGTTGAGCCCCATAGCCAGGAGGAGCACCTACCGGACGTTTGCTCGTGGGTGGCGCGGGGCACGGCGGTCCCTAAGACAGGATGCCTGCCCCACAGTGTGAGCACACAGCAGGGGCTCAGCACATATTCCTCGCAGGCAGGAGTCATTGCTGTCAGTCATTGGGAAGCTGTGTGCTGCATGATTCTGTGTGGAAGCTGATGGTGCTGTGTCCTGTGCGATGTCAGAATTGCCCTTCAGTGTGAGTGCAGGCCTGGCCCCGGCCCCAGCTGTTGCCTGGAAGTGACTAGGGGAGTGTTTTTCATGGAATCCGACCGGAATTCAGTGTTCTTTCTTTGTTAAGATTCAAAACCTGAAAAATTCCAAATTTCCCCCCTAGGATCTTTACCTTATATAGTAAATCTCTGCCCCTCGACCTGGCCTGTCGTATCTGGGACGTGTTCTGTCGCGATGGGGAAGAGTTCCTCTTCCGCACGGCCCTGGGCATCCTGAAGCTGTTCGAGGACATCCTGACCAAGATGGACTTCATCCACATGGCCCAGTTCCTGACCCGGCTGCCCGAGGACCTGCCTGCCGAGGAGCTGTTTGCCTCCATCGCCACGATCCAGATGCAAAGCCGAAACAAGAAGTGGGCTCAGGTCAGCGGGCTTTGTGTTCTTGGCTTCCCACAGCGTAGCTGGCAAGTGGCGCGCTCAGGGAGGACCCTACATTACGTGCTGTCTGAGGACGTAGCCCCTTTGAAGGAGGTCCCAGGCTGGAAGGGAGGGGGGCCGGGTGGAGACGTGGCTGTACCACAGGGCGTCTTGGCAGGTCGCCTCCTCTTCAGGTTTCTGTCAACTGGATGGGGTGTGGATAATGAAAGCCTTCCCACCTCTTCTGCGGTGATGTTGGGAGGGTCAGCACTTTTACCATTATGACGCTCTTTACATGTTAGAAAGTATTTTATAAGCCACATCCCCCACTTTTAAAAAAAATAATGCCAGAGACAGAAAGCAAAGTGGACCCACTTACTGATCCCCGTGGCCATGCCCTGTGGCAGGCTTTTGTGTGCGCCCTCGAGAAGAAAGTGGGGTTATGCCCCTCTTACAACAAAGGGAGGCCCAGAGAGGAGGGCACGGGTCCCTCCTGGGCCTTCCCATGCACTGCTGTGCCCTCTCTGGACTGCGTGCCCTGAGCAGCAGTGCAGACAGTCCATGTCCCTCGGCTCCCCTCCAGGCATCCCTGTTATGTCCTGTCCTCAGTGGGATTGACCTGCATTTTCTGTTCTGAGTCTTCATCATACTAAAAAGGAAAAAAACCAGTCTGGGTTCTTGATCCTGCATATGCTCAGCATTGGTTTGAAGTCCTTGTTGATGGACGTCTATGAAGACTTTTACTTTTCTGTATGTGTTACACCATGCCTGGGGGATTTCTTTGTTTTGAGACTGGGTCTCGCTGTGTCATCCAGGCTGGAGTGCAGCCTCTGCCTCCCAGGCTCAAGTGACCATCCCACCTCAGCCCCCCGAAATGTCCTTGATTTAACTTTTTTTTTAATTAATGGAAGATTTAAAATATTTACAAAAATAGAATAACGTAAAATAACGCACCCCACATGCCTGCCCTCCAGCGTCAGTGACTGTGGAGGCACGGCTGCTGTTGGAGCTGCTTCCCACCTCTCCCCTCCCCACCATGTTAAAGCGAGTCCCAGGTACCGTGTCACCTGTTGGTGTTAGCGATCGCTGAACCATATGGGCTCTTTTAACGTAACTGCAATAGCGTTACCACTCAGCTCCTAACTCCTTCCTGTCATCCGATATGCAGTTGTCAAATTCAGAAGCCATAATATAGTTGGCTGGAATCAAGAGCTAAATAAGTCCATGCCTTGTGATTGGTTGAAAGCTCTGTTAAGCCTCTGTAGTATTTATGCCACGTCACTTCTCACTTTTTAGCCCTCTCTTGCTTGCCTTTATTTGTCAAAGAAAATAAGTCATTTAGGCCAGGCACAGTGGCTCACACCTGTAATCCCAGCACTTTGGGAGGCCAAGGTTGGGGGATCACTAGAGCCTAGGAGTTTGAGACCATCCTGGGCAACATAGTGAGACCCTGTCTCTACAAAAACTATAAAAATTAGCTGGGCATGGTGGCAGGCGCCTGCAATCTCAGCTACTCGGGAGGCTGAGGCAGGAGAATTGCTTGAACCTGGGCAGCAGAGGTTGCAGTGAGCCAAGATCACGCCACTGCACACCAGCCTGGGTAATAGAGTGAGACTCCATCTCAAAAAAAAAAAACCAAAAAAAACAGGTCATTTGTCCTGTAACATTTTCCACTAGGGGAGAGTTTTATGGTGTATACGGACATCGCTCCCCACACACATCACACACCTATACGTACACAGTCACCCCACACATAGACACGGATCAACTCCATGCACACATCGCACACCCAGTCACCACCCACACCTCACCCACACACAGTCACCCCCCACACACATCACATACCCCCACATACACAATCACTGCCCACACACACACGGATCACCCCCACGCATACACATCCTCTTTTAACATAACTGCAATACTGTTAACCACTCAGCTACTAACTCCTTCGTGTCATTAGATATCCAGTTGTCAAATTCAGATGTCATAAATGGCTTTATAGTTTGTCACACAGTCACTCCCCACACCTCACATACCCATAGTCACCCCACACACATTGCAGACTCACACATACACAATCACCACACACCACACACCACACATTCACCCCACGCAATCACAGTCACACCCGCACACAATCACCTCACACATCAATCACCCCACACACATCACACACCCGCACACAACCACCCCACACACATCACACACACACAATCACCCCACACACATTACATACCCGCACACAATCACCCCACACATCCACAATCACCCCACACATCACACACCCACACACAATCACCCCACACACATCACACACCCACACACAATCACCCCACACACATTTCACCCCCCACACATCACACACCCAATCACCCCACACCCCCGCACACACACCCCACACATCACACCCCACACACATCACACCCCCGCACACAATCACTCCCCACACATCACACCCCTCACACAATCACCCCACACACATCACACCCCCACACACACCCCACACACATCACACCCCCGCACACACACCCCCCACACATCACACCCCTGCACACACCCCACACACATCACACCCCTGCACACACCCCACAATCACACACCCAATCACCCCACACATATCACACACCCACACAATCACCCCCACACACGTCACACACCCACAGTCACTCCCCCACATGTCACACACCCATACATAGTCACCCCCCACACACATCACACACCCGTAAATACAGTCACTCCACACAGTCATACCCACACAGATCACCCCCACGCACACACATTGCCCACCCAGTCACCCACAATCACACATACACAGATCACCCCACACACACACATTGCCCACCCCAACACATAGATCAACCCTTACACATCACACATCACCCCCCCACACACCCACACACATGCACACGTCACACACCTACACATTGCATACCCACACACACACCTACAGGTCACCCTTCACATGCACCTATCACACCCTCAGACACGCCACCCTCACATCACACCCACACGCACACATCACACCCTCACGCACACATCACACCCCCACACACGCCACCCTCACATCACACCCACACACATCACCCCACATGCACATACACACCCATGTACAGGTGCAGGTCACTCCCTGCACATCCACACACTGCACACCCACATACACAGGAAAGGATTAAACCCAGATTAGCCATTTTGATCTTTGCATTTTAGGGACTAGGTAAAATCTATCAGTTAAAACTGGGTCAGATTATTTGACCGTAGGACATTGTTATTAACGGGATGATGATAGGAGTTAGTCTGATGATGGATGTGGGGTGGCGGTTTTGGACATCAGTAACGTACGGAGTCTTGCCCTATTGCCCAGGCTACAGTGCAGTGGTGCGATCTCAGCTCACTGCAACCTCCGCCTCCCGGGTTCAAGGGATTCTCTTGCCTCAGCCTCCTGAGTAGCTGAGATTACAGGCGCATGCCTCCATGCCCAGCTAATTTTTGTATTGTTAGTAGAGCCGGGGTTTCACCATGTTGGCCAGGCTGGTCTCGAACTCCTGACCTCGTGATCCACCTGCCTTAGCCTCCCAAAGTACTGGGATTACAGGCGTGAGCCACCGCGCCCGGCCCAGGCATCAGTGACTTTTATACAGTTCCAGGTCTCGTGGGACTTGTGGTCCATGCACATTTCTGTCAAATCCTGTGCTTAAGGTTAAGACACTGGTGAGCTTTCTTTTTCTTTTTCCTTCTTTTTTTTTTTTTTTTTTTAAGACAGTCTCACTCCCATTGCCAAGACTGGAGTGCAGTGGTGCAATCACAGCTCACTGCGGCCTCAACCTCTGGGTCTCAAGCAATTTTTCCACCTCAGTCTCCCAAGTAGCTGGAACTGCAGGCATGTGCCATGACACCCGGGCAATGTTTGTTTGTTTGTTTGTTTTTGTAGAGATTTGTTTCCTTTTTTGTTGCTGAAGTTGGTCTCAAATTCCTGGGCCCAGGTGATCTTCCTGGCTTGGCCTCCCAAAGTGCTGGGATTGCAGGCATGAGCCACCATGCCCAGCCATGAGCTTTTTCAAAATGACTAAATGTTTATGTTGAGCCAGCAACCTCATTTACTTCGAGATGCAGGGGGACTTTATCTGCCATTATTCCTTATCTGCACCTTACTTGAAACCAAAATGTTTTAGTTTTAAATTTGTGACTCAAAGTGGCATAGTTCCTGGCCCCAGGCCGGTAGCACTGTGTTCCCAAGATTCTCTTGGTTTCGCCCTTGGACTTTGAGCATGTCACTTCCGTACATGTCCGTTGTTCAGGCCCCTTATGTCGGGGCATTAGCCTTCCGGCGTTTGTCGCGTGGGCTAAGCGGGCGCTGTGTGTGAAGTGCTGGCAGAGTGCTCTGCCTGGCGTGGAGCCTGTTAGTGTTGCTGTAATTGCTAGGCAGCCATGATGGCGTGGAATATTTTTTAAAAGAAGAGCGTTGGCCTGGCGTGGTGGCTCAAGTCTGTAATCCCAGCACTTTGGTAGGCCAAGGCGGGTGGATCACGAGGTCAAGAGTTGAAGACCACTCTGGCCAATACGGGTGAAACCCTGTCTCTACTAAAAATACAAAAGTTAGCCGGGCGTGGTGGCACACCTCTGTAGTCCTAGCTACTCAGGAGACTGAGGCAGAAGAATCTCTTGAACCCAGAGGTCGGAAATTACAGTAAGCCGAGATTGCGCCACTCTACTCCAGCCTGACTGACAGAGCAAGACTCCATCTCAAAAAAAAAGAAAAAAAGAAGGGTGTTGACCAAGAACTGTGAGAACAGAGGAGGGAGCAGGCTCTGGGCCATCTCAGGAAGGCAGGCAAGAGGAGCCAGCGCCTTGAGGCCTTCACAGGAGGGAGGCTTCCTGGTAGAGGAGGAACGGTGGCAGGAGTGCAGCGGGATGGGCACAGGGCTCATTAGTATCCTAGCGTTCAGGCCTGGGCTTCCTGGGTGGCCATTGCAAGACCCCAGTGAGGCCCACAGCTCTGCGTTGACATGGATTCTGTGGCTGGCTGGAAGGAGTGTAGCTAGCTCACTAGGCCAGAGGGCATGGTCAGGTGTCCATGTTGGAAAGACCACGCCAGACGCAGGTGTGGAAGACCCCAGAGGGCTGGAGGCCGTGGAAGTGGGGAGCCGGGGGACCCTGTTAGGAGGCTGCTGCTGTCTCTGCACCACTGCCATCAGGGTCTGTGTGCGTGGTCAGTTAACCTCAGCTGTCTTCCCTGTGAATCCTAGGTACTGACTGCATTGCAGAAAGACAGCCGGGAAATGGAGAAGGGAAGTCCGTCCCTCCGACACTGAGGCTGCAGCGGGAACTCGCACTCGGCACCAAGCAGACCCCACGCCGCCACCCCTCTGTTGTTTCAGACTGACACCCGGGCAGCCGAGAAGAGCGGGCACTCTTTAAGTTTGATTCCTAACACTGGAGTTGGCCTTAAACAAAACAAACACAAAAACTCTTAAAGAATTAAACCAAGGCTTAGCCTTAAGCAGCTCAGTGGAAGGATGAACTCCCGTGGACCACAGCCAGCCACTGCATCTGCTGCACGGTTGAACGATGGCCAGTGGCTCACCCCCACTCCTTTATTTCAGCAAAAGCTAATTAAGTTGTAATGCTTCTATTCAACTACTGGGAAGTATGTTACAGTCTTAGCCAGGATGCATGAGATGTGTTATTTGAGAGACTTGAGATGCTTTGGCTCGTGCTTACATGTTTTCGATAAGAAAGGGATCACTGAGTTACTGAGATAATCTTTCCAGAGCTGGGGGTCATGTTTCTAGAACTCACCTACCAAAGATAGCATTAAAGGAACAGGGGCTCTCTGAGGATAGCCACTGATGTGTGCCCGTGGATACCTGGGCATCAACCCAGCCTGCAGGTGAGCATTGGGCCATGTTGCCTTGAGACGGTCACAGTGCACAGGCTGCAGGTGCACACGTGGGCCAGTGGGACTGCGCTCCGGGAGACTGCTCCCTGGCATCTGTCCTGCAGAGGTGGAAAGTTCGAGAGGAGGAGCTATTTGCGAGGAAGCCCTGTGGCAATAGAGACAGGCTTAAAAGCGGAGAGAACACCGAGTGGAATCAGTCCCCTGTAAGTAAAACGGGAGAGAGAGAGATGTGTGGCTGGACCCTCTCCCACCGGCCTGTTTAGTGGAGGCCGGGGCAGCAGCCCAGAACAGCACATGTGGGGGAGGTGGCCCCTTGTGCCCGCAGTGGCTCCTCTCTGCCTTTGAGCCCTGCACAGCTGGACCCATCCTAAGTGCCAGTGAGTCCCTCACACTTTGACTTTAGAACGTGTGCTTCATGACCCGTTGTACAGACGGAGAAGCGAGCAAACACGTCTAACAGCCCAGACAATCTCGTCAGATGCTCATACTGTACCACCAACCTCCCCATGTTAGCTGACTTTCCCAGGGTCGTTGGCAAAGTTTTTGTTCTGTCTTTTCCTTGACTAATTGTAGAACTTTGTGTGAGGACTTTGGTTATCCAAAATCACAGAAGTGAACCGTTTCGCAGCTGCGCAGTCTAAAGGACAGACCAGTGTCTGGAAGCAGGGCCCACGTGGCAGTCTGCTGGCAGGCTGGTCCTGGGGAGCATTCTGCGGACCCAGTCACAGGCTTGGTTAGTCATGCGTACCTATGTGGTTCCTTGGGGTGGTCTGCACTCCACGGCCCTTCTCAGCCACACTTCCCACCCCAGGGGATGCCCCCAGGCTGATCTCATTTCTGATGTTGAGGGCTCTTTGGCTCTGTCTGTATAGCTTGTAACAGCCTTGGGCCGGGGGCTGGGGAAGGAAAGCCGAGCTGGCATTCGTTTTTTGGACTTTCTATGTCTGCCATAGCCGCTAATGCTCCTCTGCGCACAGGAGCAAGTTGCTGAGCCAGTGGCTGTCCCGTGCCCTCCTTCCCAGCACTACCACATGTCACGTTTCCCGGACTCTGCCCTTACATCTCAGCTGAATCTCCAGGGAGGCTGCAGAGCATCGTGGAGACCACTTCCTGCCTCGGCCTTTAAATGCTGACTCACCTCCTCTCGGAGGAGGCTTCCTGTCTTCACGGGGGTCCCGGTGGCCTCCAGACAGAGCCATTTCCTGACATCAAGATGTTGAATGTAATCTGGACTGAGCTGGGCCTGTGGGAGAGGCTGCCTGAGGCCTGCGTGCTGTCGTCCTCGCAGATGTACTTATTTTTGTTCCATGATATGGGCGTTCCGTTCCTTAAAGATGTATATATTTTCTTACTGTACATAAAGATGTTCCATAAGTCGTACAGAAGGTGACGTGGCAAAGGGCCTTGTGCAGTGTGTTCAGATGGCCGCTGGGGATGTTCCTGTGTCTTCAGCGCCCTGCCCTTTGTGTTCCTGGTGAAGCAGTTTCACGTGAGTCTGTCCGGAGAGCACTACCATGCATTCCGCTTCTGAAAAGGATCCCATGCCGGTGTGGAGCACCTTCCCAATCCTAGTTCAGAAGAGGCTTGTATGACCTGTTCAGGGGTCATGTGAGGTCTCGCCAGTTTCATGAGTCCTTCAGAGGCCAGAAAGTTCTAAAGTTCTGAGTCCCCAACCAGGGTCACTAAGCACCTTGCCACAGAGGCTGCTTCTGTGTGTGGTTTAGGAAAACTGGAAACGAGACATTGACATGCTGCCCCTCCAGAGGTCTGCATGCTCCACTTCACATGCTGTTGACTCTCAGAGTCTAAGACTTCAGGGCGGGGACCTTTGTCCAGCCTGCCCGGTAGAGGGAGGCTGCCTCTCCCACCAGGCCTTGGGATCCCATTTAGAAATGGCGTTCACTTCAGAAGGTACTTTTTAACAGCTCAATTTTTGACTATTTTAAATAGTTTGCTGAAAACTCCTGATAACACTTGCTACTACATATCATGTTTTAATTGCTTGTACAGTTAACCTTTAATTTTATTTAGTAAAGTGTATCAAAGTAGGACTTTTTTGAATTGTAAATATGTGGTTTTATTAAATAAAAGTCAATGTAAAATTGTTACTTACGTTCACCATCGTTTGTTTAAAGTTGAAGTTCTCACTTTGAGCACGATGCTGTTTGAATATCTTAAGACCCACTTGTCAGGCTGGTTAGCAACAGGATGGTGCAGTGGTCGCTGAGTGAGGGGATTAGAGGGTTGAGTGTGCCCCTTGCAGGTTGGAGGGAGCCGCACCCTTGCACCCCATCTCGAGCCAGCCCCTACCCACTACTCCTTCCTGGTCCTGCAGCACCCTTCCTGGCATGCAGCTGGTGCTTACTCTGTGCCAGCCACAGGACCAGGAGCTCTCCATGTTCCCTTCAGAACCTTCTCAGAAGCCCGTGAACCAGGCACTAAGGTCTGTCTCCCCAGCGGGCAGTGGGGTGGCATGAGGTGCGGGTCAGTGCTGTCGTCTCAGGTGGCTGTGGCTGTGCGGTGGAAGGCTCCATGAAGCCGCTGAGAACTGGGCAGTGCAGGGCCCGCCATGTGGGTGGGCATCGCTCCGCTCCCTGAGGCAGGAGGCTCCCGGCTGGTGCGGCAGAGCCTAGGGCAGCTTTCTCATCTGGCCCCTTGCTCCCAGGAGAATCCTTATATGTGCTCCACAGCACTCTCCTCGGAGCAGATGCTGCTGTTTACTCTCCAGCCTCTCCCTCAGTGGCTGCTCTCCTCCACTGTTATCTCCTCTGCGTTCTCTGCAGGCTGTGGTGAGAGGACAGGCCACAGGCGTGATGGTGGCAGCAGTCACAGCCATGCCAGGCGCTGGGCCGAGTGCTGCCTGTGAGTGATCTCATCTCCGCAGCTGCTCTGTGGAAGACAGGGCTATTGCCCCATTTGCAAAGGTGAGACACGGCTGGGCGCGGTGGCTCACGCCTGTAATCCCAGCACTTTGAGAGGCCGAGGCGGGCGGATCACGAGGTCAGGAGATCGAGACCATCCTGGCGAACGCAGTGAAACCCTGTCTCTACTAAAAATACAAAAAAAAAATTAGCCGGGCGTGGTGGTGGGCACCTGTAGTCCCAGCTACGTGGGAGGCTGAGGCAGGAGAATGGCATGAACCTGGGAGGCGGAGCTTGCGGTGAACCAAGATCGCGCCATTGCACTCCAGTCTGGGTGACAGAGCAAGACTCCATCTCAATAATAAATAAATTAGCTGGGCGTGGTGACGCATGCCTGTAATCCCAGCTACTTGCAAGGCTGAGGCAGGAGAATCGCCTGAACCCAGGAGGCAGAGGTTGGAGATTGTGCCACTGCACTCCAGCCTGGCAACGGAGCAATGCTCCGTCTCAAGAAAAAAAAAAAAGATGAGATGCAGGGAAGGATGTGCGTAGACTGGGACAGCAGTCAGAACTGGGTTTCACACTCCAGCCTTGTGACTCCCAAGCCCTTTTCAGGAACACCCTTAGGGGAAGGGGCCTCTGAGAGCCTTGTTCTTGTAGGGCTGACCTCAACTCCAAGTGCAAGGCCTGGGGTGGGGCCTGGGCTTACTTATTTGAGCGCCTCCAGTGTGCAGTCACCACCTGCAGAGGAAGAGATGGGGCCAACAGGGCTCATGGGTCAAGCATGGGCTGTGGCGGCAGGAGCTGGGGGACGTCTGCCCCCGAGGTGGCAGAGGTGCCTCGTATGTGCAAACATGAAAGGGGCTGGGATGCTTTCCTGAGTGCTACAGCCCAGGGGAGAGGGGGCTGATAGTTTAAAAACCACCCCTGAGACGTGGAGCCTGCCAGGCAGGAAGGCGCACAGAGAACGGAATGCTGCAGCAGTGCAGTGTGAAGAGGCAGTGTGGACCTTGAGACCAGCTGTGGGTCACCAGGGAGCCAAGGGAAGGGCCTGGCCAGCAGACGGAAGCCTCAGAGCCAAGGGCCAGTCCTCCGATGGGCCCATGTTAGGATAAAGAGGGGCTTGTGGGGTTCCCAGGGAAACCAGTGGATCTACTTTGCATGGTACAAACGTGCTCAAATATTTGCTGATGTGACTCAGGCCCTTGCCTGCCTACCCAGGAACCTGGCCATGAACTAGAGTGGCCAGATAGGGCTTTCAGGCCCAGAGTGCTGGCCTGCCCACACGGGCTCCTGTGAGCATCCCCTGCAGCCAGCCTCCTCTGGGTGCACCGGCCAGGGCCACGCCAAGGCACTGTTTTCCCAGACTCACTGCCAAAGCCCCATTTTCCAGGATGGCTGAGCTGCCTGGGGTTCTGTGTGGAGTGAGGGGAACTGCCTTCTCCCCAAGCATTATAACAAAATAAGTTACTTGTAAACTTGGAAGCATCACTCTGGACTCCAGAACCTCACAAAGTTTATCCTCAAACATTGTTCCTCCAGCTTCCTGCCCGGCTCTGGAGCTGCTGGTAGAAACTGCTCCAAACAAAAATAAACCCAAGTTTAAGGTGCAGTCTGGCCGGAGGTTAAGACAGGGCCCTGGAGATAAATCTTGTAGCCGATCATTACCATTTAGGAACTCTGACCTTGGGGAATTGTCTTGAATTCCTTAAGCCTGATTTTTCTTTTCTATTACCAAAGGTTAAAAAGGGTACCCAGCCTTGTCCACTGGCTTGTGAAGATTAAACAAAAATAAGCTGAATTAATTATATTTTTAAAAAACACGCACAGAGACGTTGCCATGGGTTGGCAGACTCATGCCCTTCACATGTAAACCGTTAGTATCTTATACTCTTGGGATCTTCCTCCTAAATTAAGTACATGTTTATTGTATAAAATTTGGAAATTCAGAAAAGCATGAAGACAGTTGTTTTTAATTGTACCACCTAGAGAAAAGATACTGTTTTTAATTGTACCACCTAGAGAAAAGATACTGTTTTTAAGTTCTGATCTTTTTTTCCTATAAGTAAAATTTTCCCATTTTACAAGTGAGTACATTGAGGCTTAGAAAGCTGAAGTATTTTGTCCCAGGTCCCAGTCAGAAGAGAACTGACCTGTAATCCCAGCACTTTGGGAGGCCGAGACAGGCGGATCACGAGGTCAGGAGATCGAGACCATCCTGGCTAACACGGTGAAACCCCGTCTCTACTAAAAAATACAAAAAACTTAGCCGGGCGAGGTGGTGGGCGCCTGTAGTCCCAGCTACTCGGGAGGCTGAGGCAGGAGAATGTCCTGAACCCGGGAGGCGGAGCTTGCAGTGAGCTGAGATCCGGCCACAGCCCTCCAGCCTGGGCGACAGAGCGAGACTCCGTCTAAAAAAATAAGTAAATAAATAAATAAATAAATAAATAAATAAATAAAAAGAAGAGAACTGAATCCAGCCTGATTCCAAGGTCTTAGGAACAAGCTGTGTCTTCTAGATAGATCCTCGTATTCACCCTTGGCATCCTGTGGGTGAAATGTTAGAATACATCATCAATTTAAAAATTAGGGAGAGTGTCATTTTATTCATTAAAATACGTACATATTTAGCCAGGCACAGTGGCTCACGCCTATAATCCCAGCACTCTGGGAGGCCGAGGTGGGCAGATCACCTGAGGTCAGGAGTTCGAGACCAACCTGGCTGACATGGTGAAACACCATCTCAACTAAAATACAAAATGAGGCCGGGCGCGGTGGCTCATGCTTGTAATCCCAGCACTGGGAGGC
>NW_016815549.1:831277-834877 GCF_001698545.2 Rhinopithecus bieti | reverse complement strand
AAAAAAAAAAAAAAAAAAAAAAAAAAGAGAAAAAACAAAATCATGGCAGCCAAAGATAAAGTTCATGACTAAGTTCCCTGCCCAGGGTTCCCACTGTTCTTCAGAGGTATCCAGAACCAAAAACTGTGTTGCATTTTTTTATGATTCACTTAAGTTTAGGAGTGGGAGACTATGTTTAACCCCAAATCTGCACATCTCAAAATTCAATCTAGGATTAAGAAAAAATGAAAACAAGCCCCTAGCTCCAGGATAATCACTGATATTGCATTAAGGAAATAGACCTATCAGGTATTTTTAACACAAGGAATAAGACGCATTTTACTATTTGATACTCAGTGAACTCGTGTATAGCAAGCGTCCTGTTGCCGAGATTTGAAATACCAGCTGATACAGAAGGTTCTGTCTCCTGTGATGCCAGCAGCCACTGTGTCATATATTTTCCACCTTGCAAAGCATGCAATACAATTGTTATTTTGTTTTCACTGGAAAACAAAATTTCATTTTTTAGTACAGATTAATGCATTTCTTCAGAGGATCCAAGAACATGTTTCATTAGAATTGAAGACTGTCAGGCTGGGCATGGTGGCTCATGCCTATAACACCAGCACTTTGGGAGGCTGAGGTGGGTGTATCACTTGAGGCCAGGAGTTCGAGACCAGCCCGGCCAACACGGTGAAACCTCATCTCTACTGAAAATACAAAAATGAGCTGGGCATGTGGCCCATGCCTGTAATCCCTGCTACTTGGGAGGTTAAGGTGGGAGAATCACTTGAACCTGGGAGGCGGAGGTTGCAGTGAGCCGAGATCCTGTCACTGCACTCCAGCCTGGGCAACAGAGACCCTGTCTCAAGGAAAATAAGAATAATCATAATAATTGAAGGCTGTCATTGAAGCAGAAACAAACATCAACAGTGAGTAAACTGAACTTCCTTTCACTGAAAAAGGGACGATGAGGAAACACCAGCTCCTCTCCTGTTTATCATTTCTCCTGTTTCCTGGATATTTGTATTGCCCCCTAAGCTCGTGCTAGTCACATATAAAACAATTTACAATTAATCTAAGGGGATTAGTGAGCTTCTAACTGAAACAGTGTCTCCAGACTACACAGTTTAATACATCCAAATAATTTAATAATTAGCTTAATGCACAGGGTTTTTGTGTACCTCTCCCATTCACTGAACTTTTAAACCCTCCTACATACGAAAGAGGAACAGGACTCCTTAGTATTAAGTCATTGAAATTATGGAATTGCTCAGACTTGAGACTTTTCACAGTTTTTCATGAGAAGTCAGTTACATTAAATCACGCTTTGTTTGCTTTTCTGGACCTATTTTTGCTCCATCCCAAATAAAACTCCTAACCCAGTTTTGGGCTCAGCACTAATTTGGAAGCTAAAACGTTTTGAGATAAACACAAAATATAGTCCCGTCCCAAATGACACAGGCCTTTTTAAGAATAGCAACAAAGGTAAATAAAGCAGGATAGCATGTCCTGAGGATGAAGTGTTTTGCAGACTCTTCTCATCGATCTGGTCAAGAGGGGAGAAAGGCTTTGGCCTCCCTGATCTTCTGCCTCACGCCTCTGCAGGACAAAGTGAGCCCAGCGTGGTGGCGCTTCAGGGATTCCAGGCGCTGGTGGAGCAGTTCGGTCCTGTCCACCTTTTCTTCCAAGTCCCGAAGAAGTGAGTCCTTGCCTAGAAGTCCGCACTTCTGATTCAGCCTGATGTTGTCCGTCCGCAGCCCCTCTCGGGCTTGCTTCGTCTTGGTCAGGATGTCTCTTCCTAGCGCGACCTGGGCCTCGATTTCTGCCAGCTGTGTCTTTTTGCACGCGTTCTCCGTGTCCATGAAGTACAGCTTTTCCTTCATGTGGGTTATTACTTGCACACTGTTGGTCACCTTGTTGCGAAGTTTTAAAAGTTCCTCATTTCGTTCCTCAATTTTCTCATTGAAGGTCTGGTTCTCAATCTTCAGCTGTTCAAAGTCAATAAGAAGCAGACCCTGGGTCAGGTCCTCCTGAGTCCTCATCCTGGTTTCAAAATGCACCAGGCTCTGCTTCAGCTGCACGTTCTCCAGCCGCACGGCGCTCATCTCCTTCTCCTTTTTATCCTCCAACGCCTGGATCTGCTCCACCTCTCGCAGAGCAGCCTGGCGCCCGCCCCTCATCCGACAGCTGCCCATGGCCTGCATCATCACCCGCTTCTTGAGTGCCTGGAAGCGCCGCCACTCCTTCTCCACCCTTGAGAGCTTCTCCTGGCACTGCTGCTTCAACTGGTCCAGCTCCTGGTGGTACCAGTGCAGGTCGTCTGCCTGCTGCTTCTTCAGGTCCTCCAGCATGCCCAGATGGCGCAGGTACGCTTGCTCTTTCTCGGGGGCCTCTGCCTCTGCGCCCCGGTCAGGCACCTCAGCGGCCTCCAGGCCCTTCTTTTTGCGCAGCGCCTCGAAGATCTTGTGCTGCAGGTATAGGTTGTAGCGCTGGGAGCAGTTCCGCTCCACCAGCAGGGAACGGTACTGGTCCAGGAGGTCGCTGCGCAGCTGCTGCTCCTGTAGCTTCTGGACCTCCTCGGACCACTCGAGGTCCTCAAACTCGTCCCTTCCACCGAGGGGCTTCCCCTCTTCCTGGCTTTTGGCCGGGCGTCCTTCCCCAGCTCTCCCCTCGCTCTCAGCGCCGTCTCTCTGTGTCTCCTCCTCGTCCTCCTCCTCCCCCTCCACCCGCTCTGTCTCGGCCTCCGGGGCTGCAGCAGCCTCTTCCTCGCCGATCCTGGTCAGCGGCAGAGAGGCCTGGGACCGGACTTGCTTGCCCTCCGCCGCCTGCTCCAGCTCCTCCGCCCTCGCCTCCGCATCTAGTTCCTCGGGCCCGGCTCCGGACTCCGGCTGGGCGGGCTCCTCAGCCCCGGCCTCGGCCGGCTCTTCGGGTTCGGGCTGGGGCTTGGCCGGCCTCCCCGGCTCTCCTGGCCCCTCCTCGCCCGCATCCTCGGCTGCCGTTAGCTCTTTCGGGGCCTTGGCCTGCTCGTCCGCGGCGGTGCCTCCCTGGGAAGCCTCCTCTTCCTCCTCCTCCGCCTCCAGCTCCGACTCCAGTTCCCCGGGTTCGAGAGGGGTCGGAGGGCCAGAGCTGGCCTTGATCTTGGACGGCCGCGCGGCCAGGCTTTCCCCGTCTCCGCCTTCCCCGCCGGGCTCCTTAGTGTGCTCAGGGCTGCCGTCCATCTCCGCCCGGCTCTGCCAGCGCAGCGGACCCCCGCAGCATGCTGTTAGGTTTCCCGGGGCAACCGAGGGCGCGCGCGCTGGGCCCGGCGATTGGCCAGGCGATAGGCCGTTGTCCGGCCTCTTCTCTCCGCTTCCCGGCGAGAGCAAGCCAATGGGAGGCCGCGAGCTGGCGATAGGCGAGATTGATTGGAAGCGGCCGTGGGCTCTCGCCGCGAGGGGCGTGGCGCCCCCGCCGGGCTTTCTGCCTGCCCATTTCCCACCGCTGGGCCTGGGGCGGGGCGTTCAGGAGGCTCTGGGCAAGGCGGCGGCGGCCGGCGCGGGGTACGCGCAGGCGCAGAGCGGTGGTCCGGGCGTCCGCAAGGTGGCGCCCGCGGGGCGCCTGCGCGATGCGGCGGGGCGA
>NW_016815549.1:800448-830739 GCF_001698545.2 Rhinopithecus bieti | reverse complement strand
GGCTGCGGCGGGCCGGGCGGCGGGCGGCGAGCGGGGGAAGATGGCGGAGCTGGGGAAGAAGTACTGCGTGTACTGCCTGGCCGAGGTGAGCCCGCTGCGCTTCCGCTGCACCGAGTGCCAGGACATCGAGCTGTGCCCCGAGTGCTTTTCGGCCGGCGCCGAGATCGGCCACCACCGCCGCTACCACGGCTACCAGCTGGTGGACGGCGGGCGCTTCACGCTCTGGGGGCCCGAGGCCGAGGGCGGCTGGACCAGTCGCGAGGAGCAGCTGCTGCTGGACGCCATCGAGCAGTTCGGCTTCGGAAACTGGGTGAGCGGCGCGACAGGGGCCGGGTCCCGGCTAGGGCGCAGGAAGGCCCGCGCCTCTCCTGTAATCGGGCGCGCTGTCAGCACTGGACCTGCTCGCTCCGCTCGGCACCCCGGAAGGCCCCGGAGGTGGGGAAGGCGACGCTGCCAGTTTATAGTCGGGCACCTGTCGGAACCTATGCTCAGAGAGGCTGTGACGCGCCCAAGGTCACATAGCCGAGACGGGGCCAAGTGGGGCTTTGAACGCTGGTTTCTGACAGCAGAGCCATTTCCCTCACCTTCAGGGACGCCTTCACAGGCGTTTGCCGAGTGCCGACGTTGGGCAAGACGCGGTGCCTTACCTGAGTTCGTGGAGTCAGGCAGGCCCGCAGACTCGACAGAAAGCGGTGGGAGCACCAGGGAGGGAGAACGGTGGGCGCCCTGCGGCTTGTCTCGGGGTCTCTGGGGCGGCCCCGTTTGCTTTCTGTCATTGTATGCATGTGCCCTGTGTGGTCTGCCAGTGCACAGATTCTTTGTGGGTAGCGCGCCTGGTTTATTGCTTGGGTCTCCACAACCCACGACATTGTGCGAGTGGTCAGTAAAGAATGAACAAAGAGGCCTGGTTTGGGAGGCCTGGGGCTTGGGTTTTGCTCTCTTTACGTTTGAGGTTTTTGTACAGACAGCTCTGTGTGGGGAGCGGTGAGAGCTGGACTGGATCCACTTACGCTAGCAACATCGTGTGCTAGGTTCTGTCCTTGAGAGAGGAACATGGTTGTTCTCTCTGGGCGGTTTCTCAGCTCTCCTTTCACTCTGGAAGCATGCATCCGTATTAGAAAGGAGAAAATCTCCAGCCGTATTCCCACTCATAACCACCAAAGACATGTGGCCATCCCCAGGCACCCTGAGAAGCAGGGGAGTGCGACACCCCAGCGCCCTTAGCTTTGCAGAGTCTTCCCCTGCTACACCAGGTGCCTGCTTCTCGGAACAGCATCTCTCTGCTGCCACGTCTCCAGCAGTCCTGCCTGGGCTGCTTTGATTGCCTTTTGCTTTCCTTTCCTGAAGGAGCCTCAGGACCGCCTCATATACCCATTGTCAAGCCCTGGAATCTTGATTCTCCTCCCAGCTCCTTAGAGAAGATGGTCCTTTACAAATCCTTACCTGATGGCCACCAGCATTGGGATCGCCATTTTTCAGAAACTCTGTCCGGTCTTGTCCATCCATGCTGTTTGTGGATATGCACTGAGCTTGTGTTCCGTGCACATTCTACAGTGGCGGAGGACTCTGAAGGAAAGAGACGCCTTTATCCCTCCATTCAGGGAGCTTAAAGTGTGGTACTGACTTGGTGCTGGGCCCAGAGCTCCTCCCTAGCAACAGCCCTCCATGTCCAGCCACCTCCCTGTCCTATCTGCCTCTCAGTGCCCTCTCGACTTACTCCTTAGTTCCTTGTTGCACTAAGTTCCTGGTCCAGTTTATCAGCTATCTCCTCGCAGTACATCCAGAACAAACCACTTCTTACAGCCGTAGTCCCGGCTGATGTTGACTTCTTGCCTTGACCACTTTGGGAACCTCCTTGTTCGTTACTCCCCCTGCACCCCATTCCCCCATTGCGCACACCATAACCAGAGCGAGCTTTGGAAGCACAGAGCGCCTCACACCGGCCTCGGTGGCTTTTACTTCAGTTAAGGCGGCCTTAGAGCTGTTGAGCAATGAGATCTCATCTGTTACCTCAGATCTCATCTGATCGTTTTATAGTTCTTCTACCTAGGGTGCTCTCCCCCAAAATCATGGCCCGGGATTGATCTTTCCACTTACATATCAGTGACTCAAAGGGCTCTTCTCTTCACCATCCCAGCAGTTATCTCTCTCTGTTAGCAGCTAGGGAGGCGCAGAGCCTTGCCGGCATATCTGTGCATATCTCGGGACATTTTCCCGACAGCCCTTGGCAGTTGGCTTTGGATGGACCAGTTTGACTTCAGAGCCTGTACTCTTAACTACACTGTCTGCACTGCCTTCCCTGCGGCACTGTGGAAAATACACAGAACACAATACCTGGGGAACAAAAACATGTATGTGGTTTTGGAAGAAACCAGGCTAGAAGTGGAGAGGCCTCTCTTCTAAAACAATACTTTCCAACTAGTGTGCACACAGACCACCTGGGGAGCTGGTGAAAATGCAGATTCTGACTCAGCTGTTAGAGGAGACAGAGCCAGGAGAGGAAGGGCATGGGGCTTGGGCTTGGGCTTGGTGCACAGGGGGCCTGGCCAGGCTGCGGTCAGGGCGTTCTCCCACTGCACCAGCGCCAGGTCACGGCGAGGCCTGAGAGCCTGCATTGCAGCCAGGGCGCAGGGGGTGCGCTGGCCCGTGACCCCGCCCCTCCCCGGAGTGGTGAGGTACCAGTATTCAGTCATGCTGCCATCTCCCTGGCAGAACCTCGTTGCGCTAACCCCTGGGACTTTATTTTTCTTCCTCTGAGGCTGTTCTGCGGCTCTGAGATGGGCGGTGCTCTTCTGAGCATGTATCCAGCTATGTGCACAGAGCTGGCGTGTCCCACTGCCTCTGTCTGCTCTGGGCCAGGCTCTTCCCATATGTCTTGTGGGATCTTCCTAGCAGCCCTGGGGGTTGGGTTCTTATTCTTACAGTTGAAGAACAGCAGCTCTAAGAAACTAAGCGCCTTGTCAGGGATTCCATGGCATTCATGTGATAGAGCCAGGAATGAACGCAGGCCTGTGTGAATTTAAAGCCCGGGCCCTAACCCATGGGTGAGAGCATTAAGCAATGTGGGTCACAGGCTGGGAGGCCGTCGGTGCCACCACAGGAGTGGATGGAGTGGAAGGGCTTGACCTGATTCGCTGGAGATTAGTGTGGGGGCAGGGCCTGGGCTCCTGGGCTCCTGGGCTGCGACTGTGAGTGTGAAAGGAGATGGTGTGGGGGCTGGGGACAGTGATGTGAAGACAGATGAAACCTGTTGAGTTCTACTTTCAGATGGCAAATGGTGACACCTGGCCTGGGGGTTGTACTACTACATGTGGGATTCATGGGAGAGGGTGGGTTGTGGCCAAACCTGGCAGCTTTGTGGTCACACTTTGTACCAGGGCTGGGGGATGGGGCCTGAAGGGGACGGGATGTAGCCGAGCAGGGTTTACAGTGACACCTGGGGGCCTAGGGACAACCTGTGTGCTGGTGTGTGTGTTTCATAGCGAGGGGCAGAGAGAACAGGTTAAAGGACCTTGGCGACAATGGGAAAGAGTTGGCAAGCAGTGACCCAGAGTCAGATCAGCGGGGTTTGGCGTCTCTAGATGGCCGGTTTGTGATGGGTTCTGTGCAGGATTCCAAGAGTTAGAGGATGCAGGCTCTGCTGGAGCACAGGAACACAGACACAAACACAGGTGACAGCTGAGGGCAAGTCGCAGCTATGGCAGAGGAGCCGGAGCTGTTGATTGGTTGCCAAAGAAATTGGACTGACACTGAGGAGCTTGAGGAGGGCCAGTGCACCTCTGCAGGTGGTGGTCAGGAGAGCTTTGGTGGTGAAGTGGGGTTCAAGCTGGCCCTTGTGGTTTTGAATGAGATGAGCGTGTGAAGTTCTCTGTGAACCATGGAAGGCCTTGTGCACACACGTCAACACTCAGGCTCCTTCCTGGAGCTAGATGGGGTGTCCTGAGTAGAGCTGCACCCTTTGAGATGGTGATGGACACCCAGGAGGCGGGAGAAGGCCAGACACATCGATGATCACTGCCTTGTACGTGCATTCATTCTCTCACTCATTCATTCAGTTAGCACTGCCTCAGGGCCTGGTACAGACCAGCCCCTGTGGTGAGAACAGGCTAGGAGGAAGACGGCTGCCTCACCTGGCCAGTGCCGTGTGGGCAAGTGGGCCTCAGGATGTCCTGCGGAGGGAAGAACATAAGATGGCTGTGCAGTTAGAGGAGAGTGTGGAGGAAGGAAGGGTTTTGTAAGAGTCTGGTGTATTCAGGGCCAGGCAAAAGCCAGCTTGGGGTGATGGAGGAAGCTGGTGAAAGCCCTGGGTGCCGGGTGCAAAAGCGTTACTGGGGTTTGAAGCTGGCTCAGGCTCTGTGATCACCCAGTGGCTGCTTGCCAGTGCCAGGCCTGAGCAGGTGCTTTGACACGCACCCCTCACCATCTCCCTGTCCCCTAATCCCCGAGACAGGTGCTCCCCGCTTTTACAAATGAGGAAACAACTGTGGGTGATGTGGGAACATGGAATTTCAACCCAAGGCTTCTGACTGCATGCCTAGAACCATCCGTTTCATTGTTCACCAGCCATGCTGCAGGATCCACTAGGATTCCCAGGGATCCCCCTAGATCTGCGGGATTGTCACCTGAGGCCGAGGTCTAGAAATTTGGATGGATGGAAAGAGCCCCAGGGAGCTGTGAGGCACGGTTGGGAACCATGGGAAGGGGGACCTTATCTTCCCCTACAGGGCAGAAGGCTCCACTGTGCGTCAGCCCCAGCCTGAGCATCCTGCTGGGGTTCCAGGGATCGCCATTAAGGATGGCGGGAGCGGGAGGGAGAGCCCAGATGGGAGAGTGGCTGGGAGGGGCAGGGCGCGCAGAGGGGGTCTCCAACTCCAGCCCGCAGCGGGACACCCAGGAGGCCTGGCTCACATGAGTCACCCCCACCTCCCAAGCTGCTGAGTCAGGGGTGGGGCTTAGAATCTGCATTTCTAACAACTTCCTAGGTGCTGCTGATGCAGCCGCTGTGGGACCTCACTTTAAGAACCATTGGGGTAGAGTGGTAAGACGTGTCACTTTATAAAACTTCAAAATTATTTAAAAGTAGATTGATTTTTATTGTGGTACAATATGTGTAACATAAAATTTACCATTTTAACCCCCTTCTTTTTTTTTTTTTTTTGAGACAGAGTCTCGCTCTGTCGCCTAGGCTGGAGTGCGGTGGCCGGATCTCGGCTCACTGCAAGCTCCGTCTCCCAGGTTTACGCCATTCTCCTGCCTCAGCCTCCCGAGTAGCTGGGACTACAGGCGCCCGCCACCTCGCCCGGCTAGTTTTTTTTGTATTTTTTAGTAGAGACGGCGTTTCACCGTGTTAGCCAGGATGGTCTCGATCTCCTGACCTCGTGATCCGCCCGTCTCGGCCTCCCAAAGTGCTGGGATTACAGGCTTGAGCCACTGCGCCTGGCCATTTTAACCCTTTTTAAGTGTCCAGGTCTGGAAGCATTAAGTCCACTCACAGTGTTGTGCAGCCATCACCACCAGCCACCTCCAGAACTTTCTCATCTTGCCAGACTAAAACTCTGTCCCCATTCAACACTCACTCCCCCTCCCCCTTCCCCAGTCCCTGGCACCCCCATTCTACTTCCTGTCTGTGGCGCTAGGGACCTCATATAAGTGGGTCCTGCAGGATGTGTCCTTTTCCGACTGGCATATTTCACTTTGCATCATGTCCTCAGGGATCATCTGTGTTGTGGCATGTGTCGGCATGGCCTTGCTCTCATGGCTGAACAATCCATTGTCATCTCTGTGGCATATTGTGTTTATCTACATATCTGTGATGGACATTTGGTTGCCTCCACCTCTTGGCGAATGTGAGTAAGGCTGCTATGAACATGGTGTTCAGGGATCTCTTCAAGATCCTGCTCTCAGTTCTTCTGGGTAAATAAAAGTGGAATTGCTAGATTAGGTTCTGTGTGTAATTTTTTTTTTTTTTAGGGTTTCGCTCTATCACCCAGGCTGGAGCGCAGTGGCACAATCATGGCTAACTGCAGCCTCCATCTCCTGGGCTCAAGCGATCCTCCTACCTCAGCCTCTCAAGTAGCTGGGACTACAGTCATGTATCACCACACCCGCCTAATTTTTAAATTATTTGTAGAGACAGGGTCTTGCCGTGTTTTTCAGGCTGGTCATGAACTTCTGGGCTCAAGTGATCTTCCTGCCTCAGTCCCCAAAGTGCTGGGGTTAGGCTAAGCCCCCACGCCTGGCCTTGTGTGTGATTTTTGAGGAACCACCCTGCTGTTTTCCACAGTGAGGAATGCCACTTTCGAAATCTCTGTCACAGGTAGCCTTATCTGACCTGAAGGTGTCAGTCACCTTGAGGGCCAAAGACAACTCTAAGTCACTGAGGTCTCTGAGTTCAGAGAGACCTAGAACTGAGGCTTACAGGGCTTTCTACTGGAACAGGCTGGGGGCAGTGGCCAGGGACAGTGGGGTCTCCAAAAGGTCTGACACCTGGAAGCACAGGCTGCAAAGTCAGTGAGTCCCCCGCCTCCAGCATCAGAGGGATGCTTGTGCTGACAGTTGAGCTGCTGGAGCAGGGAGGAGGGAAGGGGAAGAGACAGGGTGACCCGGTGTCCTCAAGTCATCTCTCTAAAGGTGACAGACAAGGCTAGAAGAGGGAAGAGCTAGGGGCCACCGCATGGCTGTGACTGAGTTGGTGTGCCAGCCCTGAGGGCTACTGGCATCCACGCCTACCTTTGCCCGGCCGCTTTGTCCTGCCACCAGCTGCAGGTGGCCCTAGTTGTCGGCCCAGTGTCTGAGGCTGAGCTGAGACTGGAGGTGCTGGAGTGACTTTGCTGTGGAAGGTGATAAGGACAGCCTAGTCAGCCTGGAGCCCATGGGGCATGGAGGTGGGGCTTGGAGCTCCTAAGAGGGGCTGATGGCCCGGGTGGCTGGTGGGGCCCTCCCATGTCTGCACGCTTCTGTGGAATGGCCAGGCAGGTGACATGTCAGGGCTCTCTGACCTGTGCAGATGGGAAATGCATGCATGGGCTCGGCTTGTAGCCCTCCCGCGCTGCCACCTGCAGCCTGTGGCTGGTGTGTTTCTTACCTTGCTCTGTTCCCTCCTGTCCTTTAGGACATGGTTCAGTCCCCTGTCCCACGGATTCTATTTCCTCCTGGCCCTGCAGGGGCCACCAGTGTACCCAGCTGCTCCTTAAGAGCTGTGCCCACAGAACGCCCTTCCCTGGTGGGGCGCCCTCCGCCACACCCAGCTCCCCGGGTAACTGAGCCTTCCTGGGTTTTTGAGCCTTCTTCATGTGGAGCAAAAGGAGCTGGAGCTGCGCCTCCCTTTGGAGACGACGCCTGGCCCCAAACCACCAGGGGAAGCCCAGCCTGGGGCTGGGATGAGCTGTCCTCTGCCTCGTCCTTCACAGACCAAGACCAGATAGGGGTGAGGAAAGGACAGCAGTGGGGCCACTGAGGGACAGCAGGGCCACAGGGCTTCACAGCATCGCCTGGGACGGGAGATGCTCTGGAGCCTGCAGGGCTGGCAGCCTCAGGCACGACCCCGGGTGCAAAGGCCTGAGCTTCACTGCACATCACGGGGGCAGGGTCAGCCGGAGCTGTGGCACCTCTCCAACATGCTTGTTCCAGAAGGAAGAGCAGAAGCCCAGTGGTCCGGCTTTGCTCTGCCTCTTACCACAACATCAGGAAGCGGCTAGGAGCCCCCTGTGGTGTGCGCTGCATCGCAGGATGGTGGGAGGCGTGTGGTGACGAGTGTATGCTCCCAGCCACATTGCCTGGTGTTGAAGTGGC
Organism: Rhinopithecus bieti; assembly: GCF_001698545.2. Classification (NCBI taxonomy): domain Eukaryota; kingdom Metazoa; phylum Chordata; class Mammalia; order Primates; family Cercopithecidae; genus Rhinopithecus; species Rhinopithecus bieti. The sequence continues at coordinate 822,948 of NW_016815549.1, read as the reverse complement.
TCAGTGTTCACTGGCCTCGTGCCCTTGGCGGGGGCTCACCCTCAGGTTTACTTTCCTTATCTGAAAACTGTAGGGCAGTAACAACACTCCTCCTCTGTGGGAAACACAAGGACTGAGTGGGATGATGGGCATAGACGTACTTATCTGCTGTTGTTTTAAATTGTATTGGTAAAACCTGCAAAAGGAGGGATGGCAGGTCAGGAAACAAGCTGAGAGGGACCGCAAGTGATGGAACAGTTGAGCCTGGCCCTGGGGTCACTGAAGGCTTTCTGGACCTGGCAGCCTGGTCTTGAGGGATAAAGGGAAGTTGTGGGAGGGAAGCTGACAGCATCCAGTGCTGGGGAAAGCTGCCGAGACGGAGCACACACTGTGGCCGCACCTGCCTCCTCACCGCCCTACCAGGTGGGCCCCGGCCCTAAGTCTGGGCACAAGGAGCATAGGGCACCTCCAGCAGGGTGGGCGCTGCCAGGCCTGCAATGTCTGGCTGGGTGCTGGGAAGCTCCTGAGAGGTGTGAGGCAGGAGCCAGGGACAGCTGTAGACCCCGCGGGGCACACTTAGGAGTCCGGCTGACGCTGACGGGTTCTTGCTCCCAGACTTCCAGATTTCTGAAGGATTTTGGAGGCTGACCTAGTGTTGCTAACTTGAAAATTTGCCAAGTAAGTAAGATATTTTACAAACATCTCTGCAAGTAAGAAGTCTGCAGGCCTCTTCCCTGCTAGTCTCACTGGCTGGAGAGACCAGGGCCAATGCCAGGGGGCCCCACTGGCTCACCTTGTGACCTTGGGTAAGCAGCCCGGCACCACAAAGCCTCTGGGGCAAGGGGACACCCAGCCTCACGTGCCTGGGAACCTAGTGCAGCAGCCATCGGAGCCTCCTGGAAACTGGCGTCTTGACTTGGCTGTGTACGCAGCAGTCCCTCCGCAGCCTTGGACAGAAGCTGGTGCCGAGGGCTGGAGAAGCTGCACAGGTCAAGCTCGGCTCTGCCCTTACTGCCTGCCTGGGGGGTGGAAGCACAGACATGAGGTGTTGGGATGGAAATTCCCACCCTACAGGCACCCCAGGATGTTCACCCAGGGTTTCCACCCAACAAGACCCTTTCCTTCCTAAAGGGCGGGCATTAGGGACTGTTTTTCCATTAGGTAGACATGGCTGATAGTTACCTGTTTCAGAGGCCACTGCGGGTCCTGGGGCTCCCTGGCCCCAAGGTTGTGGGGGAAGAGCATGAGCTCCCGGTGGCGTCTGCCCCGGCTGCTCCATGAGAGGGGACTCGTGCTCGCCACGTGGGGCCCACTCTGGCCCTGAAGCCTTTTCTCACCCATGTGAGGTGCGTGGGGCTGCACATGTCTCCTCTTCTGGCAGTGACACACCTGGAGCTCAGAGATGGGCAGTGACCAGCCTGGGTCACACAGAGTGGCAGCAGGTGCTGGAGATAGTTGTGACTTGGTTTTGTGTTTTGTTTTAGGCCAAATGCCTCCTGGGGAAAGAAAATGAACAGATTTGCTGCAAACAGTGATGTTTCTAAAAGAAGCAGGCAGTGCTCTCTAAGACCACAATCAACATTTAGCTCAAATATTTTTACTTTATGAGTCTCAAAGAGGCCCCACAGTTGAGTTTTGGCATTGCCTTCTGTAATTGCCACTCCTGGGCATTCCTGGCCCCAAGGTGGCGGGGGAGGGGGAGGGTCCCAGCACCTCGGCTCCAGGCACCTGTGCCAGAGGAAGCCCCAGCTGTGGGGTCCGTTCCTGGAGCCCAGAGCACTTCTTTCCCTGACTCCAGCTCATAGTCATCAGCCTGGTGGGGCGTGGGTCCCTCCGGTTCCAGCTGGGCCTCTGGCTGTGCTGCAGGCAGCGCTGCAGCGCTCGTTCCACACCCAGGCGGGCAGAGGCAGGTGGGGGCTGGGTGGCTGAGAGGCGGTGGCCAGGGAATGAGTGCGCATTTTGGGCAGTTACTTTCTGAAGTGGCTTTAGCGGTTGACTTTGAGGAAGAGGCCTCTCGGCAGAAGGAAAAGATTGAGGGAGTTATACAGTTTCCTCCCATTAAACCTTATATTTATGGGTTACCCTCTTGTAGGAATGATGAATGCTTTCAGCCGGTGGCAGACTCCCAGCCAGCTGCTAACCGTGGAAGGTGCTAGAAATGAAGGCCTGCTCCCTTGAAGAGCCACAGGCCCATCATCCACAGTCACTGCCTAGGAAAGGGCCATGCCAGCCCCCCCGGGCATGAAGGCCAGGATGGGTGTGCGGCCAGGACAAGTGTCACAGAAGTGTCCTGGCCCTTTCTATTCCAGGAGGCGGCAACATGGTAGAACTGGGTCCCCTCCTGCAGTGCCGTGGACTTGGCCTGGCCTCACACCCTGGGACAAGCCCGTTTTCTAGTCTGAATGAGGCGAGTTCAGCATTCCCTGGCCTGCCCAGCTGTGTCCTGGGACATTCAGATCGACAGCTCCTGAGTGCAGGGTTTATGGCGGTGCGAAATGGCAGTACCAGGTGTTCTCCTCTGGTCCCAGGTGGGGAACGAGAACAAAGTCCAGACCTCAGCCAGGGGTTCTGGCCTCAGCTCTGCCACCAGCTCACCCCAAGACCTTGTGCCAGCTTATGCTTCTCTGGGTCTTCACTTCCTCATGTATAGAAACGTGTGTTGCTTCCAACATTGTCATCTCTTCCCTGAGCCCGGCTCGTGAGAGAGTGTGTGACCGAATGCCTTTGGGGAGGGTGGGTAACGGTGCTGTAGGAAGTACTATAGGTCAGCCTTTGTAAAAACGTGAAGAGAATCTGTGCAGAACCTAAATCTGACACCCTGGCGCTGGAAGTAACCTCTGCCCTTTGTCATCGCAGGAAGATATGGCTGCACACGTCGGTGCTTCCCGGACTCCCCAAGAGGTGATGGAGCATTACGTGAGCATGTATATCCACGGGAACCTGGGGAAGGCCTGCATCCCTGACACCATCCCCAACCGTGTGACAGACCACACCTGTCCCAGCGGAGGCCCCCTCTCACCCAGCCTCACCACCCCGCTGCCTCCACTGGACATCTCCGTGGCGGAGCAGCAGCAGCTGGGCTACATGCCGCTGCGGGACGACTACGAGATCGAGTACGACCAGGATGCCGAGACGCTCATTAGCGGGCTCTCTGTGAACTATGACGACGACGACGTGGAGATCGAGCTGAAGCGCGCCCACGTGGACATGTACGTGCGGAAGCTGAAAGAGAGACAGCGGCGGAAGAACATCGCCCGAGACTACAATCTAGTGCCAGCCTTCCTGGGGAAGGACAAGAAGGAGAAGGAAAAGGCGCTGAAGCGCAAGATCACCAAGGAGGAGAAGGAGCTGCGCCTGAAGCTGAGGCCGCTGTACCAGTTCATGTCATGCAAGGAGTTTGATGACCTTTTTGAAAACATGCACAAAGAAAAAATGCTCCGGGCCAAGATCCGAGAACTGCAGCGGTACCGGCGAAACGGGATCACCAAGATGGAAGAGTCGGCAGAGTACGAGGCAGCGCGGCATAAACGGGAGAAGAGGAAGGAGAACAAAAACCTAGCGGGCTCCAAACGGGGAAAGGAGGACGGTAAAGACGGCGAGTTCGCCGCCATTGAGAACCTTCCGGGCTTCGAGCTCCTGTCGGATCGCGAGAAGGTGCTCTGCAGCTCTTTAAACTTGAGTCCAGCCCGCTACGTGACTGTGAAGACTATTATAATTAAAGACCACCTCCAGAAGCGGCAAGGAATCCCCTCGAAAAGCCGCCTTCCTAGCTACCTGGACAAAGTCCTAAAGAAAAGGATTTTGAATTTCCTCACAGAAAGCGGCTGGATCTCCAGGGACGCGTCTTGAAGCTGAGACGCTGTGAAAGCCAGAGTGATGCTCAGACGGCGCGCCAGCCACAATGACTTGGTGGAGGGGAGCCACTTCCCCATTGTTGCTCTTTTTTAAACAAATGGAGTTCCTTTTTTTTAAGACAAATTCTTTTCATGGTCCTCTGAAAGAAGCAATAGTAACAATCTTATCTTGGATCATGGGGGAGGCAAATGTGTCTATTTTAACTTAGTTCTGCAAGTCGTACACTGAGATGATGCTCTGCCTTTACCTGTTCAGTTCGGAGCTTATTGTTAGATTGGATAATTTCCTTTTGACTGTTCTTCCCTTTGGTACAAAAGCTATTGTGGGTGACAGGAGCAGTGTTTTCCTGCTGGACCGACAAGCCACCAGCTATTTTCTGGTGATGCAAGCTCTTCTCAGGCGGGGCTGCCTGCAGGCTCCCCTTTTCTGAGCCCACGCTGCCCACAGCTGACCCCAGCGCAGCCCCGGGCACGCGGCACTTTACATGGGGGCAGCTTGGGCCCAGACTCCTCCGCCTTGTAGCAGATGAGGAAAATCAGGCCAGAGGACAATAGGCTGGCATTTTGTTGGGAACTGAAGAGGAATCTGTTGAACACAGCAACCAGATGACCTTCCATTTTACTAGCGGCAGCAGTTTCAGCCTGCAGTTCCCAAACCCCAAAGCTGACCCTGCGCCTCATTTGAATACGGCCAGAGCCTGCTGGTTCACTTTGGGTAGAGCCGTGCCCCTTGGGCAGGCTCCCATAGTGGCCACGTCCCCACGAATGGGAAAGCACGTTAGTGGGAGGGACGTAGGACACGTGTGGCCCGCCAGGCCCTCTCAACCCATTTCCTGGGGCTGCTCGGTGCTGCTGTTAGATGTGCAGTGCATTTCACTTGGAAGAACCCATTGTATAAAGTTCAAGGCTAAGAGTTCTGAATTCTGGCGTCAGCTTCCTCAGGATTTTCTTCAGTTGCAAGTACCTTTCCACTGAAAATGTGAGCATGTCCGCCTGGCTAGGCATCTTTAAGAGTGTCGCCAGGCCCGTGACAGCTGAGGCCTCAGACTAGCCAGGCGAGAGCCGTCTGACTGGTTGGTTGGCGGTGGTTCTGGCTGAGCACGAGGGAGCCCGGGTGGTGTCCCTGAGCCTCGAGCTGCTCCCTGTTCACTGTCTTGAATCAGACTCAGAAATGGCTTCTTCACAGCCCTGCCTACAAGTTTTTCTCTGGGACCCTCTTTCAAGGATGTCCACGGTACCTTCCTCCTGAAACTTGAGGAAGTCTTTTGTCTTCCAGCTGCTCAGGGTTCTCCGGTCCAAGACCCTGCTTTAAAAAGAGTCTGTGGAGTGCTCAGACTCCAGCGCTCCATTCTTCAAGGAGGTTGACTTGCCTCTCGGGCCCCATAGGTACCAAGAGACTGTTTACCTCCCAGAATGTTTGGGCTTGAAGTTACATTAAAGTGAAGTTATTTGAAAGAAAGAAAACCTCATCATTTCTAAGGATGACTTAATTACTGTGCCTTTTCCTTTCTTTTTACACATCCTTCTGTCCCTTAGGGTAAAATTTTCAGCATTAAATAAAACATTTCAAATATATTGTATATGGCTTTAGTTGTAAACTATACTGCATGCTGACAGAGAAGTGCTCTTTTAGCTAAGCCCAGAACTTCTCTTTTGACAATAAAGTACTGAGCAGTGGTATCATGAGGGCCAGCTCCACATTGTCCCCTGCAGAATAAATGCTGATGACAGAAAGCTGATGCTACCACTGAACAGTGATGGAGATGGTGCTAAGTTTTTACAGTTGTCTTAGCCCCAGTGGTCCTCAAAGTGGGGTTCCTGGCCCAGCAGCAGCATCCCCTAGGAACCTGTTAGAATGCAGATGCACAGGCCCCACCTGGCCTCATGCATCAAAGTGGTGTGTGGCGGGGTGCAGCAAGCTGTTTTCACAAGCCCTCCAGGTGACTGGATGGAAGCTTGCTTGAGAACCATGGGTTTTAGCTATTCTGGTGTCTCCCTGATTTTCTACAACGCCAGGATCCTAGTTTGGTGAGGTTTTAAATTTAATCTTATTTTTATATAAAATGATTGCCAGACGTATTATATTAAGCTTGAAGAAGCAGAAGATCCCTGTTAATGTGTATGGCCCAGGCCAAGAGCTGTCAAATGAAAACTGTGCTTTAGCAGGTTTTAGTATGTGTATCTTTTTGATGGTATGAAGAATTTATTTAGGCTTGACTGTTTTAAAACACCATAATGAATGTATAATTAATTTATGTTAAAGTAACAACCCTTTGTCACAAGGGAATGGTAATGTTGTGATTGGCTGCCTCTTAGCCCATCGACTGTTCCCATCATGGTAGTCCTTAGCTCTGTCGGCAGCTCAGAGCCTCCACATTTTTATATTTTAATTCTCATGGTAAATGAGCCACCATAATCCCATGGAATTAGGTCTTGTTAAAATCTAGGCCAGGCGCAGTGGCTCACACCTGTAATCCCAGCACTTTGGGAGGCTGAGGCGGGCTGATCACAAGGTGAAGAGATCAAGACCATCCTGGCCAACATGGTGAAATCCTGTCTCTACTAAAAATACAAAAATTAGCTGGGTGTGGTGGTGCACGCCTGTAGTCCAAGCTACTTGGGAGGCTGAGGTAGGAGAATTGCTTGAACCCAGGAGGCAGAGGTTGCAGTGAGCTGAGATCGCACCACTACAGCCTGGTGACAGAGCGAGACTCCATCTCAAAAAAAAATTTAAGCAAACTATCTTTGAGTCAAAAAAGTTGGATAACTCACCTATTTTAAATAACGCCGTCTGAATGGCCACATCCCAAGAATGTATTAAAACAGCAGCCTGCCCACCGTTTTGATGACCTTTTTCCATATTAAACACGTTGAGAACAAGAGCGTCACAGCTTGGTTCTTACCTCTGGTTCTGAAGTCAGATGTCTTCTCTGAGCCACACAGAGCTAGGGGTGAGCCACAGTTCACACACACATACAGATTGTCACGACATACTTCAAAGTTTGCTACTTTGTATCAAACCAGTTTTTCCTCCAGAAGATTAAAGTTGCTTTGTCTTTTTTTTTTTTTTTTTTGAGACGGAGTCTTGGGCTCTGTCACCCGGGGGGGGGGGAGTGGCAGTGGCCGGATCTGCAGCCTCACTGCAAAAGCCTCCGCCAGCCGGGGTTTACGGCCAATTCTCCTGCTCAGCCTCACCCCCGGAAGTAGCCTGGGACTACAGGCCGGCCCGCCACCATCGCGCCGGCTAGGCTTTTTTGTATTTTTTTAGTAAGAGACGGGGTTTCACCGTGTTAGCCAGGATGGTCTCGATCTCCTGAACCTCGGTGATCCGCCCGTCTCGGCCTCGCGCAAAAAAAGGCTCCCAAAGTGCTGGGATTACAGGCTTGAGCCACCGCGCCCGGCCAGGAGTGTCTCTTGAAGCACTCCTGGCTGAGCATCTTAAAGGTGGAATATGTTGGGAATGGTATCCCAGGTTGAAGTATTATGGGACCATTACCTGCATCTTTTAAAATTAGAAGTGAAATAAACTGTGCCCCATCTTTTCTAGGCAGCAAATGGCTTTCACCAGTATCTTCAATTCTAGAAGCAAAGGCAGCGAAAGGTTCTTTTCTTTTTCATAAGAGACTCCAATCATTCAGCCTTTTTCTAAGCCCTAGATGACCATGTAAATGAGGAACACAGGTCCTTTGGCAAGACGATTTTGCAAGTCCTGTGCCCTTGCTGTGGCTCCTGGGTGTTTCCTATTCTTGCCATGACAGGCTGCAGCTGCACTAGGCGAGTATGGCTCTCCCTTTCCGTGCAGAAGCGTGTGCATGTGTACGTGAGTGCACGCACGCACATGTCAAGCTGACAGCTTCAGGGCTGGAGCAGAGAATGGGAAGGCTAAGCCATGCTTGCCTCAGTGGCAAGGATCTCCACGAGAGGACACAAAATTATCAGAAAGTAGGAAAATAAACATTAGGGCTTTAATCCTCTTAAATAAAATTTTTAAATTAAACATTAACATTCAAAGTATACCAAGCGTGCAGTCCTATTTTGAGAGAGTCCATTTTGCCAGGGAATACACCTTGAGGTCGTTAGTAACTAGTTGAATATGATTTAAATATGTCTGCATTTAGATGAACAGAACAGGGTAAAAGGACCTTTGCCAAGCCAAGCTCAATTCCTGGCCAAATAATGGTGCTGAGAATTGTCAGTGCCCACGCCCATTTCTCAGTGGTCAGTTTCAGCCGCTGTTGACTGATGACAAACGAACTCACTGTGTTCTTCACAAAGATCATTTTTTTTTTATGGAAAATGTTTCAACTCTTGCCTTTCCTTCAGCGAATGAACTGTGATGGGCTAAATATGCCAGTCACTCATGCGCCGCAGTGAGCTGCAGGGACACACGGTGCAGACTGGTGCGTCCAGGTAGCCAAACAGAATTCCCCAAGACCTTTTATTTGTTTAAAATACTTTGGTGTCAGCAGAGTCTGAGCAGACACATTACTCAGGATGCTCAGGAGACCTGGCAGAGCCCCGCTGAGCTCTTCTAAGTATGTGGAACTATTCAACGCGTGGCACTAAAAGGGAATAGACTCCCGAATTACAGTTCATTAACGCAGTTATGCAACCCGCTTCATTTTCTGTTTAGCCACTGGTTGCTTAAGGTTTCCAACAAGGTTTGGGAAAAGGTCACATGTACTCAAAAGATGAGAAACAATGAACCAGCCTTAAGAGTTACAGCAAGTGAGTTTAAAAACACCCACCCCATCAACAGCAGCTAAGCTTCCTTCACCACCCCCACCAGGGCGGGTCTCAGAGTGCGCCCATGCAGCTTGTACCCCACTTTGCTAACTAGGGCCACTGTGCCCGGCTCCTTCCCCTCAACGGGCGTGTGGAACAAGGCCTCATGTTCATAAGGGTCGAACTTGGCTCCGACAGGGTTCAACTTCAGCAAGCCATGCTTTGTGAACACCTTCTGGATCTGGAGTTCAGTCATGACCAGCCCCTCGTAGAGGTTCTTCAGGTGAGGGTTATCGTCTTTAATTTCTTCTTTAGGAACACACTGTGTTGCCTTCTCCAGAACGTCTGCCACCTCCAACAAGTCCTTGCAGAAGGCTTGAATGCCTGGATGAAGTTAAAGAAGATCATTTGCACTCCATACCAACTGCACAGCGCAATTCCAACCTGAGCACTGCTGACCTGATGTGGAGGCTATTTAATAACTTGTCAAATCAGTTGCCTCAGAATTCCAATAGCTCAGTAACTTCAACAACACAAAATCCTCAAAAGCTATTTGTGGGATGAGACCCAGAATTTACTAAATTGAGAATTTACTAAAATGTGAAGAAAGGAGTGCAGTAGGGGGGAAAATACCCTTGAGACATCCAAGCCCAGATGTCAAGTAAGCAGTAAGATATAGAGGACTGGAACTCAGAAGATCTGAGTTTGAAGCTGAGACTTGTGTGTGGATGCCATTAAGCCTGTAAGAGCGTGTAAGTCACCCAGGGAGCACAGCAAGGGGAGAGAACCTAGGCCTGGTACTGAGTCCCAAGAGCCCAGACATTTACAGGTCAGAAAGGGTAAGAACCAACAAAGCACATTACCACAAAGAGGCAGAATACCAAGAAACAGGCCACAGCATCCAGGAAGAAAGTCTTTCAAGGAGTGCCTCAATCTCTGTGAATGCGGCACAGACTCTGGTTCTTAGTTTCCACATAGCCTCTCACCCTGTCTGACCCGGGGCAAGCCATTTACCCTCCATTGAGCCTTAGGTTCCGCATCCCTAATACCCAGTCAGTCACCCAGAGACCCACAGCCAGCACTCAAACACCAGCCTGTGGAGTTGGGAGCCTGGGTTATGTACCAGCTTTGTGCTGTGTGGCAGGTGACTAAACCGCAATGATCTCAACTATAAAAATGGGAAGAACAGTGACAAAAACATCCAAAGGTGGCAATGCATATAGCACGCTGGGAGTTCTGAAGTGATGCCAATGTTACTTCCGGAGGGCTAAGGGGATGGGCATCAGAGGCTGACCTGCTGCAGGTTCCCACCGAGGTCTCTGTGTGGGGCAGGACACACCTATTTACAATTCTTCATGCTAGTCTCAGCTACTTATTTCTGCTCCTCCAGACACCTTTGCTGTTGGGCCATCATAAAAAAAAATGCAGGGGAAATAACTGCTAGGCCCCCCGCCCCTCAGGCTTGCTCTCTGACACTTCCATGTGCATGGCCTTCCCCTTCCCCACCCCATTATCTTCTTTTCAGAATCAACACCATGTTATGTTGAAAGTACCATATAATTTTGCCTCCTCCACCAATTTCTGGCTCCTCTGCCGCAAGTTCTCAGTATCTGCCAAAGCTCGTTTATATTTTTCCTAAAATAAAAAAAGAAGGGAAATTTATATATATATTTACATATATATGTATTTTAATATATTTTTTTTTGAGCCGGAGTCTTGCTCTGTCGCCCAGGTTGGAGTGCAGTGGTGCGATCTTGGCTCACTGCAAGCTCCGCTTCCCAGGTTCATGCCATTCTCCTGCCTCAGCCTCCCAAGTAGTTGGGACTACAGGTGCCCGCCACCATGCCCGGCTAATTTTTTGTATTTTTAGTAGAGATGGGGTTTCGCCGTGTTAGCCAGGATGGTCTTCATCTCCTGACCTTTTGATCTGCCCGCCTCAGCCTCCCAAAGTGCTGGGATTACAGGTGTGAGCCACCACGCCCGGATGGGAGATTTATATTAATATGGAACAAAGTCATAGGAAAGCGAGCTCGATCGCAAAATGGCTGTGTAACTAACTGCAAGTCAAAACAGAAGTAATATCACTGCCTTTGAAATATGACTAAGGAGGGTAGCTTAACGAAAGCTTAATCAAAGCTGCACTCACGATCTTTTGCTATGTTCAGTGTTACCCAGAGGTGGCTCAGTTCAAACACTCCTTGTGTAATCATCATCTGAGTTCTAGTATATTCCTCATGTCTCACCACCTTTCTGTAAGCTCACTCATATGAGCTTTTCTCTTTTTTTTTTTTTTTTTTTGAGACAGAATATTGCGCTATTGCCCAGGCTGGAGTGAAGTGGTGTAATCTCGGCTCACTGTAGCCTCAACCTCCTGGGCTCAAGCAAGTCTCCCACCTCAGCCACCTGGGTTGCTGGGACTACAGGAGTGCACTACCACGCCCAGCTAATTTTTATTTTTTTTAGAGATGGAGTCTCACTATGTTGCCCAGGCTGGTCTTGAACACCTGGGCTCAAGCAATCCTCTTGCCTCAACCTTCCAAAGTGCTATCAGAGGGGTAAGCCACTGCGCCCAGCTAGCTTTTCTCTTTTTAACATTTACTAAATTGCTCTGTGGGGGCCTCTACACTGCATCCATTTTCAGTCTTCAGGTAATCACTGTGCAGTGGCAAGGAGTAAGAGCTCCAAGTCCAGATGGTCCTGGTTCAAGCCCTGGCTCCACACCTGGCAGCCAGGATTAACATATGTAACAGGTTTGGAATGGTGCCAGCACTCAGGGTTTGTCATCATTCTCAAATCCTTAAAGAACTTGATTTGTGCCACCCATGTGTTTTCACATGGAGTAATAATTCATGTTCCTAGTTCACAAACCTCCTACCTGTCTGTGAGAGCAGGACATAAAACCATACTCCAGCTCCCAACTCCTATACTTGAAATCTTCCTCTCCTAAGTCCCAACCTAAACAACCATACTGAGCATTCCTCATTTGTAAAGATGATTTTAAGTTTTAATTCAATGACAAATAACAGCATGTAAAGACCATTCTCTTGCCAGAACCACAGCCACATAGGATTTGGGTTCTAGTCTTTGCTTTGGCAGTAACTTGCCACCTGGGCCCACTGCAGGCCGTGGACAACGGCTTAACTCTGGCTTTAGTCTGTCACCAATGAAGCCTGGAACCTTTATGTGGCCCAGGAGAGAAACAGTTCAGCCGAGCCCACTCCCACAGGAGCCTGACAGTCCTTACCACAGTCTCCTTCAGCTGTTCCTCTAACTTAACCTTCTCTTCCAGGAGGGTCTTCTCTGTAGCAGGAGGATCTGCTTTCTGTTCACTCTGACCCATGTCCTCTTCCAGGTTCTGGCCACTGTTCTTTTGTTTCGTGGCTGTGCACAACAAGCGGGGAGATGGCCTACAGGGAAGTCCACTCATGAGAAACGAAGACTTTGTTTTTGTGTTTGTTAAAGTCAGATGTATGATTTTAGAAACTTAAAATAGCTTCAAACTATTTACTATTACTTTGGGAGAAAACATTTCTCTTAGATCTAATAAAGGCACCCTGTACTTGACATATAGAAGCTATACTAGTAAGCAGTAAATATAAAAGCTATAAGTCATATACAGTGTGCCTTTATTAGATCTAAGAGAAACATATATATATATATTTTTTTTAAAGACAGGGTTGCTGTCTCTCTCTCTCTCTCTATATATTTTTTGAGAGAGTCTTGCTCTGTCATCCAGACTGCAACCTCCGTCTCCTGGGTTCAAGGGATACTCCCACCTCAACCGCCTGAGTAACTAGGACTACAGTCGCTCGTCACCACACCCAGCTAATTTTTTGTATTTTTAGTAGAGATGGGGTTTCACTTTGTTGGCCAGGCTGGTCTTGTACTCCTGACCTTAAGTGATCTGTCCGCCTTGTCCTCCCAAAGTGCTAGGATTACAGGCGTGAGCCCCCACGCCTGGCCTCTCTTATGTAGTTTTAGAGACAGGGTCTCACTGTCACCCAAGCTAGAGTACGGTGGTACAATCATAACTCACTGTAAACCCGAACTCCTGGGCTCAAGTGATCCTCCCCCCTCAGTCTCCCAGAGTGCTGGGATTACAGGCGTGAGCCACTGTGCCTGTCTTTTTTATTTTTATAAGATCTTCTGTAGTACATGCCTAAACTTACAGGTCAATGTGCCAAGTTACAGTACTTGGTACACAACAGTACTAACCTCCTTCTCTTTCCATTCTAAGGTGACTGAGACAGTCTGCCCAGACCTAACCACCTACTTATGGAATAGCTACTACTAGAGTGAGGCCGGCCTATTGCTGATCCTGATAACAAAGATAGACCCAGCAGAGATCTTGCCAAAAAAAAAAAAAAAAAAAGGTATCTAAACACAAAGAACTGTAATTTGGGATTTAAAAGTGATTAAAACAGGCTTGGTGGCTCACACCTGTAATCCCAGCACTTTGGGAGGCCAAAGCAGGTGGATCACCTGAGGTCAGGAGTTCGAGACCAGCCTGACCAACATGGAGAAACCCCGTTCTCTACTAAAAATACAAAATTAGCCGGGCGTGGTGGTGCATGCCTGTAATCCCAGCTACTTGGGAGGCTGAGGTAGGAGAATCGCTTGAACCCGGGAGGCGGAGGTTGCGGTAAGCCGAGATCTCGCCACTGCACTCCAGCCTGGGGAACAAGAGGAAAATTCCATCTAAGAGTTACACAAAAGGGATCAGAGGTGGAATGACGGGATAGATGCAGCTTCAAGAAGAGTAAACTGCTTGGACAAAGGCATGAAGACAGGAAAGCATGGGGTATGTACGGTGAACTAGACCAAGACCAAGTGATAAGCCCAGGTCACAAAGCCATTAACGAATGATAAAATAAAGTCTTAAAACCTAGATTTTTCACCAGGACCAGAGAACTTCTTCTTTTTTTTTTTTTTTTTTTTTGAGATGGAGTCTGGCTCTCTTGCCCAGCTGGAGTGCAGTGGCGACCATCTTGGCTCACTGCAAGCCTCCGCCTCCAGGTTCACGCCATTCTCCTGCCTTCAGCCTCCTCCGGAGTAGCTGGGATTATAGGCGCCCGCCACCATACCTGGCTAATTTTGTGTGTGTATTTTTAGTAGAGACGGGGTTTCACCGTGTTAGCCAGGATGGTCTCGATCTCCTCCCCTCGTGATCTGCCCGCCTCAACCCCACGTTCACAAGCCCGAGACCCCTCTCACCCCAGTACTGGGAGTAGCTGGGACTACAGGCGTCCACCAACACTCCTGGCTAATTTTGTTATTTTTTTTGGGTAGAGACGGGGTTTCACCATGTTAGCCAGGATGGTCGACGATCTCCTGACCTCGTGATCTGCCTGCCTCAGCCTTCCAAAGTGCTGGGATTACAGGTGTGAGCCACCGCACCCGGCCAGGACCTCTTTTTAAATTAGGCCAGTCCAATCTGAAAATAAGCTACATTCAATTTCCTTCCCAGATTAAAACTGCTTCAACGAATAGGAAGGCTGCCAGCACACAGAACTTACAGTCAAGGTTGTTTATTGCAGCACTGCGGAGCCACAAGTTGTAAACAATATTTGCCAGTGAGGAAATGGTTGAATAAACTTGCTAACACAATCTGGAATATTATGCAGCTCCTAAAAATGGGTTAAACTGCCATTTATTGGATACACTTTGGGTGTTCTGTTAAGAAATGCAACTTACAGAAAAATACACAAAACAGGATCTTATTTTTATAAAGACAAACTAGAAATCCTGTGTACTTATTATTATCGTAGATCTGTGGAAAGAAGTGGAGTGGACCCATCCATTACAGTTTTGCCGTGGGGGTGGAGAGCGATGACCATTTTATATTTTTACTCTTGTGAATTTAAAAAACTAAGAATTTAAATAAAACCTGAGTGTACTGTTGTGAAGCCCACCTCCCTCTCCAGCTGTTCTGCCTGGGGGTGTGGCAGCCACCAGCCTTTCTGCAGGTCACCTCTGCACTGACCCCGTTCCAAAGCACAGCCACCACAAAGTGTGGCCAGGAATGCAACAGGACCCACACCCAGGGCCATCTCGTTCTGCAGAGGGAAACTGAGTCTCAGAAAGCCTAGTAACTCCTCTGAGCGCTATGACTACCAGTCAGCTCTCCTCCCTTTCCCTAGTTGAGCATCTTTCCATAAAACTACCATTCTAAAGACAGAAATGATGCTGACTCGGTGGTCGCTTTCCTGGCAATTAATTCCAATACAAAACCAACAACTACTTTACCAAATTCTTTTTACTCAAGTATTCCACGTTGGTCGCTGCTCTTGGCTCCTATGTTTTTAAGATATAATTTATTAAGCTCGCACTTACCCCTTACTCACCTCGACTGAAAGTGATCTTCACCTCACCTACCTGCTCTCTTTCAGGGAAAAACCGCATCTCACTGCCCAGCTTTTGGCCAATTTTGGCCCTCAGTGGCTTCTCTAATCAATAACTTGGTTCTAGGCAGCTCCTCCAGCAAGTACTTGCCATACTAACTTCTGAGGTAGAACTTTTAAAAAGCAGAAGCAGCAGGTTTGGAAAAAAAAGGGCACTGACTCTCGTGGCCCTCAGGCCCGAAATGTGCGCTTGTCTCAACAAACTCTTCGTCCAACAGCGGCACAGGCTCGACTGATGTTTTGACCTCAAACGCTGGAGAAGGTGGAGTTAAGGAATTCGAGGCCGAGTGGAAAAAGCCCGTGAACGGGCAACACGCACCTTGCGACACGAAGTTTCCCGATCACCGCTGTGGCCCCGGCCTCGAGCCACCGCACAGAAATGAGTAACAACAGCTCCTGCCTCGGGCACACCCAGCCGGGCTCGGCCTCGCCGCGCGACCTTGGACAAGTCTCGGGCTTCTTTGGTCGCTTTTTCAACCGCACAAGTTGCGGCTGCCTCTGCGCCCCTGAGCGCCGAGGTCGTGAAAGCGCGCGAGGCGTCGCCGCTGGCCCTGGACCACACGCGCACGTGGACCACCGTACCTTCCGAGCCAGACGCCTCCGCGCTGCGGTACTCTCCTGACACCGCGCCCGCCCACTCCACCCCTCCCGCCCAGGCGGCCATGCTCGGCCTCTCCAGAGCCCCGAACGGACAGCCTGGCCGCAGAGCAGGCCCCAGCGGGGCGATCCGCGTCCCGCGGCGGGGAACCGTGAGCCCGGAGATGCCCAGCTCCGGGGCCGGGGAGGAGGCCCCGGGGCCAGGGAAGGTCCCCATCGGAGCGGGAGGTCGCGCTCCCACCTCAGCTTAGGGAGGCCAAGTGCCCCTTACCTGAGAGACAACGCGAAAGCCGGAAGACTGCGCCGCGCCAGCCTCACGCACTGAGCCGCCATGACTGCCGCTGCCTGCCACTGCCTGCCGCCGTCGCCGCGCACGCACCAAGCGTGCGTGCAGGCAGCTAGACCCACTTTTCCGCCCTACTACTTCGCCTCAGCCAATCCGTAACCGCTTTTCCTGTTATGGACAGGCAATAGTGACCAATAATTGTGGGTCACGGAAGAGCATTTCCACCCCCCCCGGTGGGCGGGGCCTGAAGCTTACCGGCGGCTCCGAAGAGGTGAAAGGTGAAGTGAGCATTGGGAGGAGCTTCCAGTAGGCGCGGCGATGCCGGGAGGAGCCAATGAGGAGGCAGCGTGAGGGGGTGGGCCCAGAGCCGGGGTTGGGGCGTGCGCATTGCGAGCCGGGAGGGACTTCGGAGGCGGTTGTTGGGTAGGATCCCAGTGCCAGTTTCCCGTTTCCCGGAGTTCACCCGCCACTGCGCTGACACTCCGGGCCTCCCTTTGCTCTGGGAACGAGCGTGGGGAGCACTGTTCACCCTCACACCCTGGCTCCAGATCGGCGCGGAGCACTCCATGTTTGCTAAATGAAAATGAAGCCTCGGCGCGAGCGCCAGCCAAACGGCGGCGCAGGTGTTTGAGAAATAACCGCGGAGGCAACCGCTTGGGAAGGTGCCCCCACCCCGACACTGCTTTTCCGGGCGCCGGAGGCGGAGAGGAGAAGGCACTGGGGTCTCCGTCTCAACCAGTGAGTTCTGGTGAAACGGGAAACAAAACCCAGGAAGCAAATGGGACAAAATGTTGGCGGTTTTGATGCTGGATGATGGGCATATGGGCGTGTGTTTTGTACCTTTCTGTTATCTTCAGTTTTCTCAAAACACGAAAAACAGACTAAGAACAGCGTATAGAAAACATTGGGGCACAACTGAAGCTCACAAATGCACACGTCTTCATAACCTGACCGAGGTCCGTGCTGCTGTAGCGCATACCCCCAAGAGCAGAGGTACTGGAAGAGCAGGGGCGGCGTGTTCTTATGGTCCCGGTGCCGGCCCCCAAGCGGGATTTCCGTGGGAGATAGGGCCTGGCTCACCGCTTCAGCACAGCGTAGCCTGGAGTGCAGTTCTGACTGCCAAGATCTGAGGACTGGAGCCCGTGCCCTCCCCAGGATCCCAGAATTAAGAGTCCTTGCCCTCCCCGGGATCCCAGGGCTCGATCCTGTGCCCTTCCCGGGATCCCAGAGAGGGGAGCCCATGCTTTCCCCAGGATTCCAGACTTAGAGCCCGTGCCCTACCCAGGATCCCAGGGCGCGAGTTGGTGGCTTCTCAAGTGGAGTGTTGCCTGCTTGTTACATTAGTGAAAGTAGGACCATTTGAGTAAAGGACCAAACCTTTATTCTTTTGCTTTTCTCCCATTGAAACCATTCAACCCATGCTGATTAACACCTACTGTTTGCCAGTTAATATGCCCCTTGCAGAAAGACGCAGAAAACTAAACCCCAAATGTGGGATGTTGTACAGGACAAATGACTGTGTCAATTAATACCAGTAATTAAGATAATAGTATAATTATGATGATAATATAGTTAATTAGAGCCTGGAGGAAAAAAAAGAAAGTGGAACTGAACTACTAGAGAATAAACGAGCTTAAAAGATGCCATTGAATTGAATGTGTGGAACCTACTTGGATCATGACACAACAAACCAGCTTAAACGAGGCATTTGAGAGATAGGTGGGGGAAATTGGAATATAAACCGGGTATTAGATGAAAACTGGGAGTTATCGATATTTTGGTAGGGAGCAGTAATGGCTGGTGGGTAAAATGTCCTAACCTTCAGAGATGCAAACGGAAGTATTTACAGTAAATTGCCCCTATGTCTGGTATTCACTTTGTACATTCTCCATGAAAAAAAATTCAAGGACAGGTGGAACACAAGTGGCAACTGTTAGTAATGGTTGAAGCTGGGTGATGAATGCCACAGGAGTTATGACGATTTTCTTTTGCATGTGTTTGTAGTTTTCTGCGATATAATTTATTTTATTTTATATATATATATTTTGAGACAGAGTCTCATTCTGTTGCCCAGGCTAGAGTGCAGTGGCGCAATCTCAGCTCTCTGCAAACTCTGCCTCTCGGTTCAAGTGATTCTCATGCCTCAGCCTCCCTAATAGCTGGCACTACAGGTGTGTGCCACCACGCTTGGCTAATTTTTGGTCTTTTTAGTAGAGACGGGGTTTCACCATGTTGCCCAGAGTCGTCTCGAACTCCTGAGTTCAAGCACTCCGGCGTCGTCAGCCTCCCAAAGTGCTAGGATTACAGGTATGAGCCACCACGGCCAGCCTTTTTGCAATAAAATTTAAAACAGTGTCTCGGCCGGGCCCGGTGGCTCACTCCTGTCATCCTGGCACTTTGGGAGGCCGAGGCAGGTGGATCATCAGAGGTCAGGAATTCGAGACCAGCCTGGCCAACATGGTGAAACCCCATTTCTACTAAAAAACAAAACAAAACGAATAGCTGGGCATGGTGGCAGGCACCTGTAATCCCAGCTACTGGGGAGGCTGAGGCAGGAGAATCACTTGAACCCGGGAGGTGGAGGTTGCAGTCAGCTGAGATCTCACCACTGCACTCCAGCCTGGATGACAGCAAGACTCTATCTCAAAAAACAAACAAACAAAACCAAAACAGTATCTCATGCTTCTTATTGGCTGTGACCAAGTAACTTCATTACTTTCAACCTTGATCTGCTCACCTGTAAAACTGAGACCTTATTTGTTGTGAGATTTAAAACACAAACATGTTCATTTCCTTCCTCTTTGGGGCTCAGAAGGAATCAGATGGGCGTCTTGCAGCTCCGAGCCTGATGAAGAATTGTAGCTGCTGTGCCTCAAGACAGATAAGCACAGGTGGTCCCAGTGGGGATGCCACCTTGGGGACTGTGAACCTCCGCTGAGGCCACGCCGTGCCCTGTGTCTGTATCCCGAACTGCGGGATTTCTCTGATCCGCCAGGGAAAGGCCTGCCACCTCGTGGCCGCTTCAGGAACTGCTCCAAAGGCAGTCTGCTCTTGGGAACCTACCTGCTTAGGTAGCTCGCTGAGGTCTGGAACTGCAGCACAGTGCAAGTTATCTTCACGTGGAGGTGAAGCCGCCTGTGTGGAAGACTCTTGGATCAGTCGTCTGAGCACATGTCCAGCAATGGGCATGAGTGGCCTAGCCAGGGACTTGGGGTGCCGGAAGAGCCGACTGTACAGCACGTGGTGCCCCTAGCAAGGATTGGGTGGTGGTTAAAAAGGAAAAAAGGTCATGCAGATGGTCTGACGGCCTGTCGACCGTGGGCGTGGTGCTCATAGCAGCTGAGCACTGCCGGGGTACCAGGCTGTGTGCTGGGTGCTTCAAAGGTGTCCTCTTGTGGATCAGCCCAACTGTGGCGAGGAGGGGACTGGGCTCAGCCAGGTTAGATGTGACTTGCACAAGGTCATGTGGGTGAAAGGAAGGCAGAATTCTTATGTATTTCTCCTGACTGATCCCAGATTTTGCGTCAGGACTGAAGACAGAACCCACATGTGTCCAGCACAGGGTGATTGCTGCCATGAGCGGCATTGCTGTGATCCTTCGGTGAGGGCACGGATTTTCATCCTTGTATTCAACTTTGAAAGAAGCAAATTTAGAAAGATACAAATATGATGGGCATGGCAGACGGAATTCTAAAGGTGGGCCCACTGACTCGTACCCCTGGCTGTTCAGTGAAACACTAGCCTAGATGCTGCTGTGCAGGGACTTTGACGAAGGAATGGAAGTCCCAAGCCATCTGACCTTGAGATCAGAGATGATCTGGTGGGCTTGATCTCCTGAGCCTAATGAAAGCAAGGAGCTTTTCCAGCTGTCAGCAGAAAGGAAGGTCAAATTCAATGTGTGAGAAAGACTGGAATTAACATGTCTGGTTTGAAGGAGGAAGGGGTTGTGTGAGAAGGTGTGTGGGTGACTTATAGGAGCAAGGAGTGGCCCCCAGCCATGGAATGAGGACCCCAGGCCTGCAGCCACCAGGAGCTGGACTTTCGGGGCCACCTGAATGCACCTGGAAGCGGATGCTCCCCCAGAGCCTCCAGGTAAGAGCTCATCCCCGCCACCACCTTGATTTAGACCTTGTAAGACCTGGAGTGGAGAACCCAGTTTAAATCACTTAAGCCATATAATAACCCTGTGGGGCAGGCATTACTTTTTTTCTCCCCATTTTATCTTTATTTTGGACTTTGGTACTCAGAATAGATTCATCATAAACCTTTGGTTCCCATTCTCACCTTCATGCCTGCCTTGTTCTTGGCCTGCTTCTGTTTGTTTAGTTGCTACAATCAACATCCCTGGACCCATCACACAGAAGAAACCAAGGCTCCCAGGTTAAGAGACTTGCCTGGAAAAGCGTTAACTGACAGCTTGGCAGCAGAGCCACCACTCCTTCCCCCTCGCATGCTGGTTCCAAACCGAAAATGATGTTCTGGGTAAGAAAAATAGCAGCATAAGGGGCCACAGACGTTCGAGTTGAAATAATTAGAAATAACTTTTTGCAAAAAGAGCCAGACTTCACAAGAGGTAGTTTAATTGGGATAATGAGTGGCACGGGGAATGAGCAAATGCAAAGTTAATTAACAGTCATTTCCTTGATACTAATCGAAGGAGAAAGATGGCTGTCTGGACCTTGTGGAACCCAGGTGTGACTCAGGTGCCTGCCGTTGGCATAGTCATTTCTTCCCTGTTGCAGCCAGGGCAGCCACAGAGGTGGGCGTGAGGGGGTCCTGGGCTGGCCTGAAGGACAGGGAAGGAAGGAGGAGGCAAACTTCATGGAGCCCGAGGAGATCTTAAAAGCCCATGGAAGTGAGAGCTAAGTGGAATCAAAAGCTGATTAAGTTGTTCCTTAGAAGCCTACTGTGATTTGAGCCCTCCTGTGTGTGGGTCGAATCAGTCATTAGGCAGGAAAAAAGTCAGAACTGTGAAA
The DNA here is from genome assembly GCF_001698545.2 of Rhinopithecus bieti. NCBI lineage: Eukaryota > Metazoa > Chordata > Mammalia > Primates > Cercopithecidae > Rhinopithecus > Rhinopithecus bieti. The sequence goes on along the minus strand of NW_016815549.1, from coordinate 802,130 downwards.
AGCACTGTGGGTGAGGATTGGTGGGAGGCAGCGTTTCTCATGATCGAAATAATAGATGCTTATAGAAATGTTGGAAACTGAATGGTAGGATCATTTAAGAACATTAGCCTTTCTCCCCTCTGGTTCCCTTCTGCCCCCTGGTTCCTCTCTCTTGCCCCTGTTGAGGAAGTGGGGGGTGGGGCACTCGCTACCTTCCTTTGACCTTGCCCTTGCCCTTGGATTGATCACAAACCCACAACTGGAGCCAAAGGCATCATGAGGTGACAGCTCGGACCGTGTGAGCTGCCGGTGGGCAGAGATGAAGAGAGCCTCTCTGAATCCTGTTCTCTTCATTGGTACAGTGGGCCAGTACACTCGTGTTATTTGTCGCACTTTTTCCAGATGCTTACCGCTGTCAGTGACGTCGGTCACCACCATTGCGGGTGTTCAGGGAGTGGGTGCTATGGAAGGCTTACAGTGTGTGGTGCTTTCTCAGGAGCTGTGCTTGAGGGCAGAGGGGCTCCCTGGGGCCGAGGCTGGGGGTGCTTATAGGCCTCCTGACCCTCTGCCCCTTCCCTTGCCACTAGAGGCCTGGGGGTGGCTGTCAGGAATCTTGGACGCTGATGCAGGGCCCCACAGGACGACATGGGAGCAGCAGGCACACCTGCTGCTACTCTAGTTCCTAAGCCCCTCTGGATAGGGAACCACATCAACAGTAGCTTCAGCCAGAGACGTTTATTTCTCTAATGTGCCAAAGTCCAGGGGTCCGGCAGTCCATGGCTCCCGTGATGGCTCTGTGGCCTCAGGTCATCAGGGACCCAGGCTCCTTCCAAGCCTTCAGCTCTGCCCTCCTCAGGGTGTGGCCTGCACCTCACTGTGAGAGGGGAGCTCCAGGAACATCCCAGACAGGAGGGGGCGGAAGGGCAGGGATGCACTGCAGCTGTCTCCTTATATCCTATTGGCCAAAATGTGGTCGCATGCCACACCTGGCTGCAAAGGATGCTGGGAAATGTAGTCTTTATTCCCAAGGGTCCACTTCCTGCTGACAATTCTGTTCCTGCAGATGACGGGAGAAAGAATGCTTGGGGACACTAGCAACAGCTCCTCCCTAAGCCTCTATGGCCCTTCTACCCCCCTTCCCTGGGCCCCTTCACTATTGGGATCTCATTGCTTTCCCTCAGCAGCCGATGAGACTGGGGGATCTGTTCACTTATCCAACATGTCCATAGTCTCGGGGGTCCGGTGCTTATTCTCCCCACCTCACTGTCAGTAAACTGAGGTGCAGAATGGTAACCTGAGCCATTGTCATCCACAGCCAGCAAGTGCTGGAGCCAGGGTTCGAGCCCAAGTCTGTGCCAGCCCTGCCTGCAGCATCTGCAGTGCAGAGACGTGGCCACATGGGAGCTTCCGTGGCTGCCATAACAGATGAGCACACCGAGGCTGAGAGCAATAAACGTTCCATCTTCTCATGGTTCCGCAGGTCAGAGTCTGAAGTCGGCCTCACTGGGCTAACGTCAAGGTGTTGGCAGGGCTGGCTTCTTCTGGAGGCTTCAGGGGAGAATCTGTTCCCTTGCCTTTTGCAATTTCTAGGTGGTGTGGTACCCATATGCTGTGGCTCATAGCCCCTTCCTCCATTGCTCCAGTCTCTCTCTCCATCCTCATGTGGCCTTCTCCCTGCCCCTCCTGCCCCCTCTCAGTAGGAC
>NW_016815549.1:794586-798729 GCF_001698545.2 Rhinopithecus bieti | reverse complement strand
TTTTTTTTTTTTCTTAAAGCATCTTTGTGTGTCTTGGATTGGCAAAAGTGTATTTGAATGAAGGGGTGGCCTGCCCCTCCACACCTGTGGGCGTTTCTTGTTAGGTGGAACTGAGAGACTTGAGAAAAGAAATGAGACACAGAGACAAAGTATAGAGAGAGAAAAAGTGGGCCCAGGGGACCGGCGCTCAGCATACAGAGGACCCGCGCCGGCACCGGTCTCTGAGTTCCCTCAGTATTTATTGGTCATTTTCTTTACCATCTTAGAAAAAGGGAAGTGGCAGGATAATAGGATCTTCATAGGGAGAAGGTCAGCAGTAAGACATATGAATAAAGATCTCTGTGACATGAATAAGTTTAAGGAAAAGTGCTGTGCCTTGATATGCATATGTAAATATCTCCATAAACCTTTTTAGTGCATAAAGAGCAGCATTGCCCTAGCAAGTCCCACCTTTCGCCCTAAGGCGGTTTCCTTCTTTCTCAGTAAACAGAACGTACAATCGGGTTTTGCACTGAGATATTCCATTGCCCAGGGACAGGCAGGAGACAGATGCTTTTCTCTATCTCACTGCCAAGAGGCCTTCTTTCCTCTTATATTAGTCCTCCTCAGCACAGACGCTTCACGGGTGTCAGGCTGCAGGACGAGCAGGTCTTTCCCCTCCCACAAGGCCATATTTCAGACTATCACATGGGGAGAAACCTTGGACAATACCTAGCTTTCCTAGGCAGAGGTCCCTGCGACCTTTGGCAGTGTACGGCCTTTGGCAGTGTACGTGTCCCTGGGTACTTGAGATTAAGAGAATGGTGATGACTTTTCACAAGCATACTGCCTTCAGGCACTTGTTCAACAAAGCACACCCTGCATAGCCCAAAATCTGTTAAATCTTGAGTCACCACAGCACATGTCTCTTGCAAGGACAAGGTTGGGGGTAGAGTCACAGATTAACAGCATCTCAAATACAGAACAAAATGGAGTCTCTTATATCTACTTCTTTCTGTATAGACACAGTAACAATCTGATCTCTCTTTCTTTTCCCCACATTTGAATGGAGCGGGATGAGAACAGGCTTCCTCGTTACCGCAGCACCTGCCCCCTGCTACGGTGGCGTGGACCCTGGGCCATGTCTTCCAGACCCTCATTTCTGTGCATCCCCAAGCTGGGGAGTCTTCCGGGCTCGGGGAAGTTTAGATGCCATCTGTGTGCTGGAGGATTTTGTGGCCAGGGTGTGTGATGGGCACCTCCCCCCAGGCTGTGCCCACAACCGGCCCTTTCTCCACCTGCCACTCCTCTCCGTGGTGGAAAGTGTCACTGTGGATGATCTCCCCAGCGGCTGGTGTCTGGAGGTCTCCTTGGTGGAGGATCAGCAGCACGGGGCAGGGGTCCGCTCTGTCCTCCACTGTCTCAGCGGCCCCGGCTGCCAAATGAGCAAGCACAGGAGGGCGGGCCTCTGGAGGTCTGTGCAGACGAGATCCAAGCTTCGCCCCGCACCACCCTGGTTTCTGGTGATAGCTGTGTCCGGGATTTGACTGCTTCCTCTTAGGCAACCTGGAAAACACCCTCTAAGGGAATTTTCCAAATGAAAGGTTTCCCTTGCAACAGAAGCAAAGCCAGACACCCCACAGAGAGGCAAATTGGAAGTTGACCCAGGCCTCCAGGGAGAAGCCCCTCCACCCACCCTGTGGCTGACCTTGAGCCCAGAACCTGACTCTGCTCCTGCGCTGTGTGCTCCCCTGCCCCCGTGCGCTGCCCCACTGTGTGCTGGCCCCTGTGCGCTGCGCTACTGTGTCTTGGCCCCTGTGTGCTGCCCCAGTGCGTCACCCCACCGTGCGCTGCCCTACTGTGTGCTGGCCCCTGTGTGCTGCCCCACCGTGTGCTGCACGGTGGGCAGCTCCAAACCCCACATCTGCGAGCGGAAGCACCTGGAGTGTGCAGCACACACTCATGGCCCAAATACTGTTTCTCAAAAGTTGGGTTGGAAAATATGACTAATGTTTTAAAGCATTTTTGAGGACAATTTACTGCTCGTGAGTGGTGACAGTGGTGGCAGTGGGGGCGGGGAGGAAGAGAACCCCATTTGCCAGTTCTCTGTCACAACGCCGATCTGCATTGTTGAGACCTACTGCGTGCCTGGGCCTCTTCCAGGCATCACATGCCCTAGTGCAGTGGGCCTTGCAGCCAGTGTCGTCGTTTTCTGTCGTTAGTCATTGTTTTGCTTGGTTTTGTTAGTGTGTTTTCACTCCCCAGCATGTGCTTCGATTCCCTTCCTCTTGTGACAGGCTATGCCCGCCTTTGTTGAGGGCTGTGCCTGGGACCCAGGCCTTTTAGGGATGCCCAGCCTTTGGTGACAGTGATTGACACCAGGTCTGCGCATGTGACCTGGGCAGGGCCAGTCGGGTCCTTCCCTGGAAAGGCTGTGTGGAGGCTGGGAAGAGCAGCTGTCCCTGCCACGGTCCCCTGGGTGGGAAGGGCACCCCCAACCCCCCCCACTCGTATTCTCTGCCCCTCCCCCACAGAGGGAGCCTGGCTGCTGCTGAAAGGCAGGGGAGACAAGACAAACGGTCCTGCAGACACACCCTGGAAGTCTCAGTGCCGGTTCCAGTACCAAGCCCTTGGCTCTGCCAGCGTCTGCTCCATTCCTGCAAGGCGCCTCCAGCTCCGCCCCAGCACTGAAAAACCAACTACAAATTGGCTTCATTTGCTTCCCTTGGTTTGAGTTGAGCTTCTGTCACTTACAGCTGACAGCCTTCACCAAAATAGGTCAACAGCCACCCCTGCGGCAGGCATCGTAACCCCAGTTGACAGACTAAGGTGGGTGGGGGGGTCAGGCCCCGGCCTCTTTCCAGTACAGACTTTCCTGTCCCTCGTGTCATCGCAGCATGCTGCCACCCACAGTAGGCCTATTTCACTGGGTCCCTGCAAGGGTTTTCTAGATGAGAGGTTGAACCAGAGCTGTGGCCAGAGGATGCACAGCTGTGGACGGCCAGGCTGGGCTGGCCCCACACCCGGTACCACCCACTACCCAGGCTGCAGGCACCGAGGAGGATCCAGCTCACCTGTGTGCAGGAGGGCACACGGGCAGATGAATGAGCTGCCGAGCATCAACGGGCGGTGACAGAGATCAGGGCACCCACAAACACCACACTGCCTGTGGACTGCAGCCCCTCGAATCTCACAATTACCTTGCGTGAGGCGACGGTAGTAACTTCAGCAACAATGGCCCAAGTGAGAGGAGCAGTTTCTGCGAGTGGAGCTGGGTTTGCTTGCTGGGCCCTGGGCTGAGCCCTCCAGATTCCTGATCTCAGCCCTGCAGCAGCTCTGCAAGCGGGTGGTGGGACTGGGGTGTGAGGTGGGGCGTCATCACCCTCTGCAGACAGGGATGGGTGGAGTGTCAGCCAGGTATGTCACCGAGGTGTCAGTGAGGTGAGGGGAGCAGTTACGGTCCCACCGCATAGAGTGGAAAGAGATGGGAAGAAAATGTGTGTCTTGACCTCCTGCCATGGCTGGGCAGGTCTGTTAGAAAGACCAGCCATATTAGGGCCAGGGCAGAATCTTCTGCATTATTCAGAAAGATGGTTCTAATTGTACAAGTAATAAAAATGGCTTTCTGTTATTTCAGTGTTCTACAGTTGCTGTCTAAAAAACTTATTTCCATAAGCGTTCTTTTTTTTTTTTTAAGAGACAGGATCTTGCTCTGTTGCCCAGGCTGGAATGCAGTGGCGTGATCTTGGCTTACTGCAGCCTTGACCTCCTGGGCTCAAAGGATCCTCCCACAACAGCCTCCTGAGTAGCTGGGACCACAGGTGTGTGCCACCATGTCTGGCTAATTTTAAGTATTTTTTTTTATTTTAAGAATTTTAAGGCCGGGCGCTGTGGCTCAAGCCTGTAATCCCAGCACTTTGGGAGGCCGAGACGGGCGGATCACGAGGTCAGGAGATAGAGACCATCCTGGCTAACACGGTGAAACCCTGTCTCTACTAAAAATACAAAAAACTAGCCGGGCAAGGTGGCGGGCGCCTGTAGTCCCAGCTACTCCGGAGGCTGAGGCAGGAGAATGGCATAAACCCGGGAGGCGGAGCTTGCAGTGAGCTGAGATCCCGCCACTGCACTCTAGCCCAGGTGACAGAGCAAGACTCCGTCTCAAAA
>NW_016815549.1:687529-793759 GCF_001698545.2 Rhinopithecus bieti | reverse complement strand
CTCCCGGGTTCACGCCATTCTCCTGCCTCAGCCTCCCGAGTAGCTGGGACTACAGGCACCCGCCACCTCGCCCGGCTAATTTTTTTTTATTTTTTAGTAGAGACGGGGTTTCACCGGGTTAGCCAGGATGGTCTCGATCTCCTGACCTCGTGATCCGCCCGTCTCGGCCTCCCAAAGTGCTGGGATTACAGGCTTGAGCCACCGCGCCCGGCCGTCAGCTGCTGTAGTTTTTTTTTTTCAACTTTTACTTTAAGTTCCGTGGTACGTGTGTAAGAAGTGCAGGTTTGTTACATATGTAAATGTCTACCATGGTGGCTTGCTGCATAGATCAGCCCATCACCTAAGTATTAAGCCCAGCACCCATTAGCTATTCTTCCTGATGCTGTCCCTTTCTTTGCTCCCCCGCCCCGACAGGCCCCAGTGTGTGTTGTTCCCCTCCCTGTGTCCATGTGTCTTCATCATTCAGCTCCCACTTGTAAGTGAGAACGTGTGGTGTTTGGTTTTCTGTTTCTGTGTTAGTTTGCTGAGGATAATGGCTTCCAGCTCCATCTATGTTCCTGCAAAGGACATGCTCTTGTTCCTTTTTATGGCTGCATAGTACTCCATGGTATATATGTACTACATTCTCTTTACCCAGTTTATCATTGATGGGCATTTGGATTGATCCCATGTCTTTGCTATTGTGAATAGTGCTGCAGTGAACATACACGTGCATGTATCTTTATAATAGAATGATTTATATTCCTTTGGGTATATACCCAGTAATGGGACTGCTGGGTCAAATGGTATTTCTGGTTCTAGATCTTTGAGGAATTGCCACACTGTCTTCCACAATGGTTGATGTAATCCACACTCCCACAAACAGTGTAAAACTGTTCCTTCTTCTCTGCAGCCTCACCAGCATCTGTTGTTTCTTGACTTTTTAACAATTGCCATTCTGACTGGCATGAGATGGTAGTTTGTGTGGTTTTCATTTGCATTTCTCTAATGATCAGTGATGTTGAGCTGTTTTTTCATATGTTGGCTGCATGAATGTTTTCTTTTGAAAAGTATCTGTTCATGTCCTTTGCCCACTTTTTGATGGGGTTGTTTATTTCTTGTAAATTGTTTAAGTTCCTCGTAGACTCTGGATATTAGACCTCTCTCAGATGGATAGATTGTAAAAATTTTCTCCCATTCCGTAGGCTGCCTTTCACTCTGATGATAGTTTCTTTTGCTGTGCAGAAGCTCTTTAATTTAATTAGATCTCATTTGTCATTTTTTGTTTTTGTTGCAATTGCTTTTGGCATTTTCATCATAAAATCTTTGCCCATGCCTATGAGCTGAATGGTATTCCGTAGATATTCTTCTAGGGTGTTTATAGTTTCAGGTTTTACATTTAAGTCTTTAATCCATCGTGAGTTAATTTTTGTATAAGGTGTAAGGAAAGGATCTAGTTTCAATTTTCTGATACGACTAGCCAGTTGTCTCACCACCATTTGTTAAATAGGGAATCCTTTCCCTATTGCTTGTTTTTGTCAGGTTTGTTGAAGGTAAGATGATTGTAGATGTATGGTCTTATTTCTTAGTTCTCTATTCTGTTCCATAGGTTTATGTGTCTGTTTTGGTTACCACTACCATGCTGTTTGGTTACTGTAGCCTTGTAGTATAGTTTGAAGTTACTGTAGCCTTGTAGTATAGTTTGGTTACTGTAGCCTTGTAGTATAGTTTGAAGTCAGATATCGTAATGCCTCCAGCTTTGTTCTTTTTGCTTAGTCTTGGCTATTTGGGCTCTTTTTTGGTTCCATATGAATTTTAGAATAGTTTTTTCCTAATTCTGTGAAGAATGTCAATGGCAGTTTAATGAAAATAGCATTCAATCTATAAATTATTTTTGGCAGTATGGGCATTTTCACGATATTGATTCTTCCTATCCATGAGCATGGAATGTTTTTCCATTTGTTTGTGTCCTCTCTGATGTCTTTGAGGGATGGTTTGTAGTTCTCCTTGAAGAGGTCATTCATATCCCTAGTTAGCTGTATTCCTAGGTATTTTATTCTCTTTGTAGCAATTGTGAATGGAAGTTCATTCATGATTTGGCTCTCTGCTTCCAGCCATAGTTTTTAAATTTTTTGAAGAGAAGGGGTCTTGTTCTGTTGCTCAGGCTGATCTTGAACTCCTAGGCTCGAGGGATCCTCCAGCCTTGGCCTTACAAAGTGCTGGGATTAAGGTGTGGGCCACCATGCCTGGTGAATACTTTCTTTAATGGCAAGCTGTTAATTTATTTAACCATTTTCCTATTGATGAACATATTTAGGTTGTTTCCTTTTTTGTCATTAAAACCAAATTTCTTGGTTCTGTTTACTTGTCTTCTCTCTTTTTTTTCTGCCTTGAACAAATCTTTTTTGTTTTTTTTTGAGATGGAGTCTTGCTCTGTCACCCAGGCTGGTGTGCAGTGGCACAATTGCGACTCACTGCAAGCTCCGCCTCCTGGGTTCACGCCATTCTCCTGCCTCAGCCTCCAGAGTAGCTGGGACTACAGGCGCCTGTCACCATGCCCAGCTAGTTTTTTGTATTTTTAGTAGAGACGGGGTTTCACCGTGTTAGCCAGGATGGTCTCAATCTCCTGACCTCGTTTATTTTATTTATTTATTTATTTTTTTGAGATGGAGTCTCCCTCTGTTGCCCACCTCAGCCTCCCAAAGTGCTGGGATTACAGGCGTGAGCTACCGTGTCCCCCCCTTGCACAAATCTTAAACTCCTTTTTCTCTTTTGGGTGAACTTTAGGGTTGGCTTCTTACTACCATGAACATCGGTTGGAATTTTGACTGTGATAGGATTAAACGTATAGATTAATGGGGGAGCATTAGCACCTTTATAATATCAAATCATCTCTTCCAGAAAAGTGACATCATTTCCTTTCATTCCTGTCTTCTGAAAAGGTTTTTAGAAAGGCTTTGCTGTCTTCTTGCACATATTTTTCTTTAGAGTTATCCCGGCTATTCTGTGCGTTTTGTGGCTTTGGTGAATGGGATGCTCCATTACGTTTCAAGTTGGCCATTGCTTGGGTGTCGGAACCCTTTTGGTATTTATATGCTGACTTTATACCTGGTCACCTTCTGTTATGTCCAAGGGGTAAAGTGGGTCCTGCATATTGGCCCCATGTTTTCACTTCTTCACAGACTGGGGCTGTTAGCTCAAAGCCAGCCAGCACCAAACTCAAATTTTCACACATCCATTTGCATTAAATATAGTCCAGAGAAGCATATCGTTAGCCACTTATAGCCTGCCTGCTTTGTACAGTCTGCCCCACTCCACCAAACTGCACCCAACATCTGTCAGCCACAGATAAGATGAACCCTGGGGCTACAGAGAGGTCAAGACTTCAAATGGCTGCTGCCCTTTGGAGGTTTCTGACCCAGAGGTTCACCTAGATAGGTAAGCCCCTCACAGAGTCCCTTCTCCCGGAGTCCCCTTGCCCTCCCTCCCTTCTGAGTGTGGCCCAGTTGCTGTCTTCTCTGGAAAGTGTCCCAGCTGTCAAAAAGCAGCCCAAAGGAAGCGCACAGTGTGCCAGCGCCACCTGGTGGTCATACCTCTTCCTTAATCGGCCCTGAAATTCCCAGTCTTGCCAGACCTTGCCGAATTCTCTTTGTATTTCAAATCGTGTTCAATCAACATAACATTATTTTTCAGGGACTGCACAGCCAGTTGTGGCTTCTCTGCATCTTCTTTTCTGTTATTCACGTTTCATTTTTCTTGTCTTGTTGCATTTGCCTTGACCTAGTGTTGAATTTTAGCAGTGATGGTGGCCCTTGTTGCCTTGTTCCTGTCTTTGTTTATTTTTATTTTATTTATTTTTTTGAGATGGAGTCTCCCTCTGTTGCCCAGGCTGGAGTGCAAGTGACACGATCTCAGCTCACTGCAACCTCCGCCTCCCGGGTTCAAGCAATTCTCTTGCCTCCGCTTCCCGAGTATCTGGGATTACAGGTGCCCACCACCAACCCCGGCTAATTTTTGTATTTTAATAGAGACAGGGTTTCACCATGTTGCCAGGCTTGTCTCGAACTCCTGACCTCAAGTGATCCACCCGCCTCGGCCTCCCAAAGTGCTGGGATTACAAGTGTGAGCTGCCATGCCCAGCCCCTTGTTCCTGTCTTTAATGAGGTTGACTTGAAAGTTTTGGTATTTAGTATGTTGCTTGCAGCAGGCTCCCAGTATTTAAGGGCACTCTGCTCAAAATATATCCAATACACCTCATTTCCTGTCATATCAATATCTACTACCTTACTCCACACCAGCAATACATCTCACTTGGATGAGTACACTAAGCTCTTATCTCTTCCCCCTACTTCCACCCTTGAACTTTCTCTGCCTCCCAGTTGATTCTCTACAAAGCAGTTCAAGTTGTCTTACAAAATGATAAATCAGATCATGGCTCTTTTTTTTGCCCAAAGCCTGCTAGTGGCTTTGCATCACACCAAGAATAAAACCCAAATTCGCTTTACCGAAGACTTCAACAGTGTGTGCTGCAGGGTGGGTTCTCCAAGGGTGGCTGCCGAGATGGGGCTTGGGTTGCAAGCTGTTACCGCGGATTATCCATTGCGGAGGGAAGGGAAGTGAAGCAGGCTTGGGCAGAGGAAGAGATTCCATGTCTCTGCCAGCCTAGGGGCAGGGTGGAATCTGGAGTGAAGACCCATCAGAGCGTCCCCATGGGACTGGGAGGGCTGGGCTTCTGTCCCTCACCTCCCTCAGTCACCAGATGCAGGCAGCTTTGGAAGGGGGATGCTGAGCTTGCAGCTGAGGTGGGTGATTATGTGGTCCCCATTATACTTCACATTTTACTATTTCCTCCTGGCTTTAATGTGCTTGCTGAAGTGCAGTGGCAATGCCTTCAGTGAGATCTGTGGGGAGTACACTGCTTGGACATCTGAAAATAACATTCTTTCACCCTTACCCTTGAATGCTAATTTAGCTACATACACTCTAGATCAGGGGTCAGCAAATGTTCCTGGCCAGAGAGTAAATACTGGCCAGAGAGTAAATACTTCAGTTTTTTTCAGTCCTTATGATCTGTGTTACCACTCCACTGTTATAACACCAAAGCAGCTGTGGACAATAGATAAATGAATGGCTGTGGCTGTGTGCCAATAAAACTTTATTTATAAACACAAATAGTGGGCCTGTTTGACCAGTGGGCTGTATTTCGCTGCCCTCCCTGCTCCAGAATTTTTTTTTCAGATTTTTTATGACCATCCTTATTATTTTTTTTATAGACTGGGTCTTGCTCTGTCACCCAGGCTAGAGTGCACTGGTGTGATCACAGCTCACTGCAGCCTGAACTCCTTAGCTCAATTGATCCTCCCACCTCAGCTTCCTGAGTAGCTGGGATTACAGCTTTTTCAAAGAGTTTTATGTCTGCTTCTAGGCTGAGTCCCCAGGTCCCAGGTGGAGCTGCTCCTCTTGACTAAAGTAGTTTAGCTGGTGCCCCGTTGTGCACGTTAGCAGCAGGAGTGTGCTTCCCGCACTGCTCCACGGGTCAGCTGTCTGGGAAGTCCCACCGGTTGTGTCTCTCCTAGTATGGCTGGGGCAGAGAACAAGGGGGTGCACATGCCGCCTGAGTGTGTCATCAGAGGAGATTCTGTCTGGCGGCAGTGCAGATTGGTGTGACTTTTGTGAAGGGAAACCTGCCAGCGTGCACACAGGACCTTAACAATGTACACTTCCACCTCCTGAAGTGTACACTGAGGAAATGCTCAGGCAGGACACAAACACTCTTCAGAGTGTTACAGCAAGGGGATCCTGATCCAGACCCCAAGAGAGGATTCTTGGATCTCACGCAAGAAAGAATTCAGGGCAAGTCCATGGAGTAAAGTGAAGGCAAGCTTATTGGAGAAGTAAAGGAAGAAAAGAATGGCTACCCACAGAGCAGCCCCGAGGGCTGCTGGTTGTCCATTTTTATGGTTATTTCCGATGATATACTAAACAAGGGGTGGATTATTCATGCCTCCCCTTTTTACACCATATAGGGTAACTTCCTGACATTGCCATGGCATTTGTAACTGTCATGGCGCTGGTGGGAGTGTAGCAGTGAGGACGACCAGAGGTCACTCTCGGCTGAGTTTTGGTTGGCTCCTTTACTGCAACCTGTTTGATCAGCAAGGTGTTTCTGACCTGTATTTTGTGCTGACCTATCTCATCCCGTGACTTAGACTACCTAACATCTGGAAATGCAGCCCAGTAGGTCTCAGCCTCATTTTACCCAGCTCATATTCAAGATGGAGTTGCTCTGGTTCACAGGTCTCTGACATTTCCCCCGTCCCTTTTATAAGAGAACCTTTAATCCTAAGGGTTGCAGAGGGATGAAGGTCCATCTTCTGTGACTTCTTCAGGCTGAATAGGGATAGTGATGTTCCTGCCTAACTCTGAGGGTCTCTTGCATTCAGGGTAGAGAAGAGCTCACTCGGAAAGCTTTGGTATGGTAGGGTACATTCATAACTCTTGAGTTTTGACAAAAGGTGATATCTGGAAGATTAATAAGCGTTTAAGAAAACATTCAGTAAGCTTGCCCTGTATTCCTACACAAAGAGTATAACAACAATATATTCCATAAGAGTAAAGCAAAATAAATCAAGTTATTCCAAGTAAACTAAATTAGAAAGCTTTTCATGAACTGGGCGACTGTTGGAACTAAGCTGACATGGGGTTGTTAGCTGATTGTAATGTGCCCAGAATTGGAATACTGAACCAGATTTTTACATTACCCATCCCTCTTGTTTCTTCTGAGCAGCAGACAGAGATCACAGGTTGGTTTACAGGAATAAGCAGGGTTAGCCTAAATTGCAGAAACAAACTTAACTAATGAGACTAGAATTTAATAACAGGTGTACCATAGTTCTTGAAATTTCTCTCTCCAGTTTCTCATTTTTACCAAAGACAAATCATGGTAAGACTGATTTGCTTTGTTATACTTGGCCTGATTATTTGTATAAAGTGCAGAATAATTATTTTTCACATAGGCTCTTTTAAAATTGGCTTTGCTGGAACTCTGTTCCATAGAAGGCATTTTAGATAAGACTTTTTAAAGCCAAGCTCAGCCATAGGTTTGTACCCTCAAATACCTACGAGTTGAGTAAATTCTCTTCTTGGGGTCCCAAGATAACTTGGGGCTCCTGGACCTATCAGAAAGTGACATTCTTTACTTACCACAGGTCAGAAACCCTATACAGGGACTATTGCAGACAAGGTCAGACCAATTCCTCAAGGGGCTTTTATTGGCTTTACAAGTTAAGTTTGATTCCTTAAATGAAAGCACACCATGCCAGTTAAAGCCTTGGTAAAATTTCTCCAATTGTGTCCTGTTACAAAAGAAAACAGATTCTCACCCCATACCCCTGTGTTTTTTTTTTTTTTTTTTTTTTTTTTTTTTTTTTTTTTTTTTTTTTTTTTTTTTTTTTTTTTTGAGATGGAGTCTTGCTCTGTTGCCCAGGCTGGAATGCAGTGGCTTGATCTCAGCTCACTGCAATCTCTGCTGCAAGAAATTCTCCTACCTCAGCCTCTAGTAGTTTGAGATTTACAGGTGTATGCTGCCACACCTGGCTAATTTTTATATTTTTTAGTGAGATGGGGTTTTGCCTTTTTGCCAGGCTTGTCTCGAACTCCTGACCTCAAGTGATCTTGCCCACCTCGGTTTCTCCAAGTGCTGGGATTAAGAAATGAAAGCACTGACCCAGCCAGATAAATAGATTCTTATTGCCTTTATGAAAAAACCCTATATTGCCATAATTTAAGAGTACTCACGCAAATAGTTTCTAAATTTTGGAGAATCGGTAGAGAGAACAAAATGCTTCAAATTTGTTCACAGGAGTATAGTTTACTCAATTGCTAAAAGCTGTTAAATAGCTCAAAAGTTTCCTTCACTCTGAAAGCAAAGAAGGAATCAGTCAGCATTTTAAGCAAAGTTAAAAAGATTAACTTCAGTTTTCTGTTGGGTTCCAGTTAATTCCGTTAACTCCTGTTTCTATTTGATATTCATGAACATTCCAGCTCTTCATGAGAGTTCTGAAAGTTGTTTCCTCTATTCTAATATTACAATTTCCAAAGTTATTAGAAGCCTGCATTTAAGAACACCTGTTAGAGTTTTATAGTTGATTATAAGCCACCTTCTAAAGAGGATTAAAATAAGACAATGATTATCTGTGGATGATAAAAAGTTGTAGGACAGTTGCTATTATAGCCATAGTTGCCGGGCGCGGTGGCTCAAGCCTGTAATCCCAGCACTTTGGGAGGCCCAGGCGGGTGGATCATGAGGTCAGGAGATCGAGACCATCCTGGCTAACACAGTGAAACCCCATCTCTACTAAAAACGCAAAAAAAAATTAGCCGGGCGTGGCGGCAGGCGCCTGTAGTCCCAGCTACTTGGGAGGCTGAGGCAGGAGAATGGCGTAAACCCAGGAGGTGGAGCTTGCAGTGAGCCGAGATCGTGCCACTGCACTCCAGCCTGGGCGACAGAGTGAGACTCTGTCTCAAAACAAACAAACAAACAAAAAAGCCACAGTTAATAAGGAAATCTGGTTACTTCTGTGGCACAAAAATTTTTACATAACAATTATTAATAACAACACTAAGTCATATTATAATTATAGGAGTTTCCCATAACTTTGGAACATATACCAGTTATACCAGATCTTACAGTCTTTCACCAAAAACACATTTTCAACTTTTATTTTGGCAAAAACCTTGGTAAGTTTGAGATTTTAATTATGTACTAGGTGTGGAGCCTGCCTAGGACATACCAGGCAGAAGCGCAGATTTAGAGCTGACTCTAGCATAGCTAGGGGGCGTGGCTAACTCCACATGTCCCCAGGCCTTACCTAGCTGTAAAGCAGGCAAGTTGTACAGTAAGAGTCATAGTGACATTTTATGAAGCATTTAGAAGGCCTAACAACCCTTGAATTGTACAACATTTCTTGCATAAATTCCTTTTCACAAATCCTTTCACAACTTAAATGACCTGAGACTTTCTTGGACTTTCTGACTTGCCCTAAACATTTCTCCTTTTAAACAACCAGTCGTTTTACTTTAGGACAAAATTTTTTTTTTTTTTTGAGATGGAGTCTTTCTCTGTTGCCCAGGCTGGAGTGCAGTGGCGCAATCTCAGCTCACTGCAACCTCCACCTCCCAGGTTCAAGCAATTCTCCTGCCTCAGCCTCCTGAGTAGCTGGGATTACAGGCTCATGCCACCATACCCCACTATTTTTTGTAATTTTTAGTAGAGATTGGGTTTCACCATGTTGGTCAGGTTGGTCTCAAACTCCTGACCTCAGGATTATCTGCTCACCTTGGCCTTCCAAAGTGCTGGGATTACAGGCATGAGCTACTGTGCCCGGCCTAGGACAAGAATTTACCATACAAGATCCTATCTTTTATTTCTTTCTTTTTTTTTTGTTTTTTGAGATGGAGTTTCACTCCTGTTGCCCAGGCTGGATTGGAATGGTGCGATCTTGGCTTTCTGCAACCTCTACCTTCTGGGTTCAAGCAGTTCTCCTGCCTCAGCTCCCAAGTAGCTGGGATCATAGGCATGCGCCAACATACCTAGCTGATTGTGTATTTTCTAGTAGAGATGGGGTTTCACCATGTTGGTCAGGCTGGTCTCAAACTCCTGACACCTTAGGTGAGCCAGCTGCCTCGGCCTCCCAAAGTGCTAGGATTATAGGCGTGAGCCACCAGGCCCGGCCCAAGATCCTTTCTTATAGAAAATCTCTTTCTTTATAATCTTTGTAAAGCTAGGAAGCATGGCTAATTCCACATGTCCCCAGGCCTATCTAGAACCTAATAGCTTTAAGGTAGGTAAATTGAACAAGTTTTTAAAGTTAAAGAAGCAGTTTATGACCTTAAAGCATTTAGCAAACTTAATATCTGACCTGCATAATTTAGACTAAATGTTTTATCAATAATTTTAAAGCTATTTTATTTCCCAAAGATTACTAAAGTTACATGAACTAAAAGGCATTGCGGTTTTCATTTTGCCTTCAAAATATTTAAGTGCTTATTTTTGTTTAAGCCAATTAATTAGAGCTCTTTTATATAAACATTACACAGAACACATATATGGCTACACAGAAAGACAGAAGAAGATTACTACAGTAGTTGTAAGATTTTCATTTGCCAGTTTTAAGTTTCTTAATTGGATGACTGGCTTTTTGGGGGAACCCTTGGAAGAACAGGGCCAGGAAAGGGGTCTCTGGTGCCTCTTGTTTTTCTCAAGGAGTCCAGGCTGTTAGAGCTTGAATATCCACTTTTAATTAAACTGGTTTTAACCGTAGTACTCTTTAATAAAGTCCTTTTAGAATTTCTTATGCCAAACAGCCAATATTTCTGGCCTTTGAACTTTACCGAAGGTAACCTCCCAGGGGCTTAGAGAAAGGAAAATTTAAGACAGTCCACAGAGGAGGAGAAAATAGACAAGGCCACGCAGGTATTAAACCAGAAAGGACTTACTTCCTAGGTGGGGAATTGAACCAGGACCGTGACTGTGAAAGTGCAAAACCTTAGCTACTGAGCTCTAGCACGGGGCAGCCTCCATTTCCCTTCCCAGAAGGAGTCTAGAATAGTTAATTTTGAACTTGCAAAGGCTTTTTATTTAATATGATTTTGAGAGCTAACTATGGCATAAACCCTAAAATTCCTTTTCCTTGGAAGGCAGACACCAAAAGTACTGCCATGTGGTTACAAGGTCAAGCTCCCAAGGACATAAAACAAGGTGGAGACTTTATCCAATTTTTTGTTTGTTTCAGGGACCTGCAGCCAAGTTTGTTACTGACCAGCTTGCGGGGTTGTCTTGAAAAGTGGGCTTACCGGTGTTTTAAGGTCATGTTTTATCCTGAAGTACCCCTCAACACAGAAAAATGAATTCATAGCACAAAATACAACAGCTTAAGGCTAACCTTAGAATTCTTCTTCTTTAGTTTGTTTGTTGTTTGTTTGTTTTGAGATGGAGTCTCGCTCTGTTTCCCAGGCTGGAGTGCAGTGGCTCGATCTCCACTCACTGCAAGCTCCGCCTCCCGGGTTCACGCCATTCTCCTGCCTCAGCCTCTGGAGTAGCTGGGACTACAGGCGCCTGCCACCATGCCCCACTAGTTTTTTGTATTTTGAGTAGAGACGGGGTTTCACTGTGTTAGCCAGGATGGTCTCGATCTCCTGACCTTGTGATCTGCCCGCCTCGGCCTCCCAAAGTGCTGGGATTACAGGCTTGAGCCACCGCGCCCAGCCTGGCCTTAGAATTCTTTTTCTCATTAATCAAAACTTGACAGATGAGATAAACACTGTTTTTTTGTTTGTTTATTTGTTTGTTTCTCTCCCAGTTCATTCAACCATTTGCGCAGAGAGAGAAGCCAGAAATCTGACTGGTAAGAAATTCTTACCCTTTTGCCGATGTGCCAGACTTCTGGGTTCCCTTTCCCTGAGCAGCCCTAGTGATCTGGCTTGTGGCACCACTGCCCGGGGGCCAAGCCACATCATAAAGGACATTATTATTTTTTGTTTTGGCCAGAGCAGAATACATGTGATCAAACATAGACATTAGCCACTCTGCTTAGCACGCAATATCAAACTGGCAAGGCTTAAATTTGCCCCCAGATGGGCCCCGTCATCTTTAGTCCAACTTCCAATTTGGAGTTTCAGCACGTGGTCTCTGGGCAAGATGGTTGCCCTGAGTAACAGAAAAAATAGAAAGGAAAAGTAGAGAGGGAAAGTATTGCCTGAGGCAGGGCAGGAAAGGGGAAGAGCTTAGGGAGGCCAGAAAAGACCCACTCGTTGCAGCCGACAATGAAAAATTCAGGCGGCAGCTTGTCGCTAGCAAAGGAATCTTTTCCAGCCGTCCCATAGCGCTCCAGTTTCCCTGTTTAGGGAGGAAAAAGCTCCCCACGTCCCAGGATCCTGTACACGCCTAACCCTGTCACCCACAGCCAGCAACAAAGTGCAAGGCAGATTAATCCAAAGAGAATAGCTTTTAACATCTCATAGTGCCAAACCTGTTCTTAGCTGAGACGGACTTTACTGAGTCTTTAATCCCCTAAGTCTTAGAAGGGACTCTAGCCTTCCAAGCCTCTGAATCTTAGATGGGACTGTAACCCTCCAAGCCCTTAAATCTTAGAAGGGACTGTAGCCCTCCAACCCCCTAAATCTTAGAAGGGACTCTAATCCTCTTAATTTGGGCCTCTAACCCAATCCCATTCTTTACCCAGGTACCCACCACTTACCCAAAGTCATCCAATCAGTGCTGCAGTGTATTTCCTTTGGGTCAGGGGTCTCCTCAGTGTTGTCCCTTTTGTGGTTGGTGAGAAAGATGTTACTGGACCCCACCACTTACCCAGAGTTAGCTTTTGGATCAGGGGTTTCTGCAGTATAGTCCCTTCGTGGTCATTAGAAAGATGTTACAGGAAAGGGGATCCGATGCAGACCCTAAGAGAGGGTTCTTGGAGCTTGCACAAGAAAGAATTCCGGGCGAGTCCACGGTGCAAAGTGAAAGCAAGTTTATTAGTGAAGGAATAAAAGAATGGCTGCTCCGTGGACAGAGCAGTTCTGAGGGCTGCTGGTGCCCATTTTTATGGCTATTTCTTGATGATACGTGAAACAAGCGGGAGGGGGGGATTATTCATGCCTCCCCTTCCTGACGTTGCCATGGCATCTGGAAACTGTCATGGTGCTGGTGGAGTACAGCAGTGAGGATGACCAGAGGTCACTGTCATTGCCATTTTGGTTTCGGTGGGCTTTGGCCGGCTGCTTTACTGCAAACGGTTTTATCAGCAAGGTCTTTATGACCTGTATTTTGTGCCAACTTCCTATCTCATCCTGTGACTTAGAATGCCTTGGTCATCTGGGAATGCAGCCCAGTAGGTTTCAGCCTCATTTTACCCAGCTTCTATTCAAGATGGAGTTGCTCTGGTTCACACGCCTCTGACAAGCGCATTATCACTTACAGCAAGGACTTGAAACAGCCGGCATTACAGAGCCTGCTGGGGTGGGAGGTTTAATGACACAGAAAATCTTTGGTACGGTTTTGTGAAACTTGTGGGATACAAGAGTGTTCCTACACCACGATTTCAATGACGTACAAGAGCCTGGGAGAAAAGACACTGAAAGGTCGCTAGTGGTCACTTGTGGGGACTGGGATCTGGGCTAATTTTATTTTCTTCTTTGCGCTTTACTCTTTTGTCCAACTTTTCTTTTTTTTAATAACGAGCATACGTTAACCTTTTTTAAAAAGTTTATATGACTTTAATGAAAAGGTATTTTAAGGTATAATATATTAAATGTATATGTGCATTAATATATAATATGTACATTACAAACATAAATATGTACTTTAGTACATAAAAATCTGAAATACATGCACCTGGGAAGAAAGAATTGAAACCATATAAAAATACATCCGGCCGGGCGCGGTGGCTCATACCTGTAATCCTAGCACTTTGGGAGGCCGAGGTGGGCGGATCATGAGGTCAGGAGATCGAGATCACCCCAGCTCACACAGTGAAACCCCGTCTCTACTAAAAATACAAAAAAATTAGCCGGGCGTGGTGGCAGGCACCTGTAGTCCCAGCTACTCGGGAGGCTGAGGCAGGAGAATGGCATGAACCCAGGAGGTGGAGGTTGCAGTGAGCCAAGATCTCGCCACTGCACTCCAGCCTGGGCGATAGAGCGAGACTCCATCTCAAAATAATAATAATAATAATAATAATAATAATAAAATAAAAATAAAAATACATCTGCAGGACAGTTTCCCTCCTGTGCCTGTCTCTAAATTTCTTTCCAGGGCAACTGTCACTATCATTTCCTGTGGGTGCCTCTGGAGATATTTTATATAACAGTCATGAATATGTATACAACACCCACGTTTTTTCCCAAATGTTGCCTTTTATTCAGGCTCTTCTGCTCCTCATTTTCTGTCCCTTTTATTTTTTCTACATGAGAACTTAGCTCTATTTTTAATTTTTATTATTTATTTATTTATTTTTATTTTTTTCGTTTTTTTTTTTGAGATGGAGTTTCACTCTTGTTTACCAGGCTGGAGTGCAATGGCGCAATCTCGGCTCACTGCAACCTCTGCCTCCTGCATGCAAGCCATTCTCCTGCCTCAGCCTCCTGAGTAGCTGGGATTACAGGCACCTACCACCATGCCCAGCTAATTTTTTTGTATTTAGTAGAGACGGTGTTTAACCGTGTTGGTCAGGCTGGTCTGAAACTCCTGACCTCAGGTGATCCACCTGCCTCGGCCTCCCAAAGTGCTGGAATTACAGGTGTGAGCCACTGCACTCAGCCCATTTTTACTTTATTATTATTTTTGAGATGGAGTTTCACTATTGTTGCCCAGGCTAGAGTGCAGTGGGGCAATCTTGGCTCACTGCAACCTCGGCCTCCGAGGTTCAAGCAATTCTTCTGCCTCAGCATCCTGAGTAGCTGGGATTACAGGCATGCGCCACCATGCCTGGCTAATTTTGGTATTTTTAGAAGAGATGAGGTTTCACCATGTTGGCCAGGCTGGTCTTGAACTCTTGACCTAAAGTAATCCACCCGCCTCGGCCTCCCAAAGTGCTGGGATTACAGGTGTGAACCACCACACCCGGCCCAACCCTATTTTTAAAATGTAACTAATACAACCCAAGACTGTTCATATCTATGCGCACAGATCTACTCAGGCTTTTCAATGACTTCATGGTGGTCTGTTATCTCAGTGTAATCGTAATTTCATCTGACTCCGTATGTGGACATTTAAATGTTTCTAATCTTTGGCACAAGTCTTAATGAGTGTAGATGTATATACATGTGTCAATCACTAAAGGGATGTCAGATTGTTGTAATCACTTCTAGTAATCCAAAATCCACTTCTACCAACAACAAAAGTAACAGGAAGCCTATCTCATGGGGGAAAGGGGGAAATGGTCTTTTTGATAAATAATTCTGGGTGAACTAGAGATTTGTATGGGAAAGGCTTGTCTTGATCCACCTCCCACCATACCAAAAAACCCATTCCATATGGACGGCAGAGCTAAGTGTGAAAAGTGAAAACAAATCAAGCTTTTAGAGGAAAATATAGGAGGATGTCTTTGTATCCTTGGAGCAAATAAAGATTTCTTTTTCTTTTTTCTTTTTTTTTTTTTGAGACAGAGTCTCACTCTGCCACCAGGCTGGCGTGTAATGGCGTGGTCTTGGCTTATGGCAACCTCCGCACTCCCAGGTTCAAGCGATTCACTGGTCTCGGCCTCCCAAGTAGCTGGGATTACAGGCGCCCACCACCACCCCCAGCTAATTTTTTGTATTTTTAGTAGAGATGGGGTTTCACCATGTTGGCCAGGCTGGTCTCAAACTCCTGACCTTGTGGTCTGCCTGCCTTGGCCTCCCAACGTGCTGGGATTACAGGCGTGAGCCATCACGCTCGGCCTAAAGATTTCTTAAAACAGTGCTCAAAAGTGCTAACCAAGAAATTGATAAATTGAACTGTATTGAAAACAAGGAGTTGTGTTCATCGGCACTGTCAAGAGAGTGGGAAGGATAGTTGCAATATATATGCATATCCCAAACAGAACTTGTATTCAGCCAGTACAGAGAACTAGAGCTTATGAAGGAAAAGAGAGACAACCCCGTGGGGATACTTCACAGAAGAGGATAGCTAAATTGTCAGCCATCATGGAAGAAGTGTTCAATTGTGCTGGTCATTAGGAAGATGCAAATTAAAACAGCAAGGTGAAATCACTACACCTCTGCCCGGCCCAAGCCTGAAATGAAAAAGACAGCAAATATCAAAAGTTGGGGAGGATGTTTATTGTTGTTTTGAGCTGTTAGGTTTTGGGGTAATTTGTTATGTGACAATAGCTAGCTAATGCATCTGGTCATTTGGAGAAGGTTTTAGGAGTCATTGAGAAGATGAAATGGTTACATTTTGGGACTCATTTTAAAGTAGCTTGGTCCTTTCTATCAATATGCAATGAAAAATGAAAGTAATTATTTAGGTAATTTGACCAAGGTAATATTAGTTCCATTTGGAGTTTTCCAGTCAAAGTTTATGATGTGCCTTTTATTTTAATTGAATTTCTTCGTAATGGTGCTGATTCCCATTTCACTTGGCTGAGGCCAACTCAGCCTTGATCTCCAAATTTCCTTCCAGGGCTGGAAACCTCTGTGGCAATTCGGGGTAATCACCCCTCTGATGTTGCTGCATCCAACTGTAAGAGAGGAAAGACATTTTACCTGAGAAAAAGCTTGCACGCCAGAGAATGCAGCACCTCACTAGCATGTCATGAAGACTCGGGCCTGACCTTTAAAACCAATTACCAGGATATCCACACCAAGCTAAACAAAACAACGATCAGGGGACAGAGCTGAACAGGCTTTGGAAACCCCACACCAAGTGGTTTCACTTTGCGCTTTCTAGAAGACTGTTCCCCTTAAAACGCAGCATAATGTCCAAGGGGGCTTCCACCTGGAAAAACCGCCCTGCCCTTAAACCTCGTCAACATGACGACACAGTCATCCTTCAAAGGAAAATTCCAAAGGCAAGGGCAGGCGCTCGCCGTTGAGTTTGGCTTCCTTTTACAGAATCTCTTTCTCGGCAGCAGCCACACAACTGCAAGCTGTTGAGAAGTGCAAGCCCTGACTGGGGCAGTGGCTCACGCTTGTAATCCCAGCACTTTGGGGGGCTGAGGCCGGTGGATCACCTGAGGTCAGGAGTTTGAGACCAGCCTGGCCAACATGGTGAAACCCCGTCTCTACTAAAAATACAACAACAACAAAAATTAGCCGGGCGTGGTGGCGGGCACCTGTAATCCCAGCTACTCAGGAGGCTGAGGCAGGAGAATTGCTTGAACTTGGGAGGTGGAGGTTGCAGTGAGCTGAGAAGCTGAGATCGTGCCATTGTGCTCCAGCCTGGGTGACAAGAGCGAAACTCTATCTCAAAAAAAGAAAAGAAAAGAAAAGAGAAAGTGCAAGCACATCCCCACCCATGATGACAGTGCATCCCAGCCACACGGAGGGGCAGTCCTCGGGCAGCTGGCAGGCTCGGAGGAGTTTTCTAGCCTCCCACGGTGTGTGGTCTCGGGGGCAGGAAGGGGAGTGCCATGACGCTGGCTGTGGCCATGGCCACCCCTTTGTCCCCACATTGTCGTGAGGATTTTCACCCCCACTTGCAAACACGGGAGATGCTCCTGGAGGTGAGACAGTGCCCAGTGTGCCGGGGAGGACCATTGGGGCTCACTGCCGCTTTAGGCAGGGTACAGCGTCTTCACAACTCACTCCCGCTGTGGTTTATTTGTTGCTCCTGTTTGTGTCTGTGGGGGTGGTCACCCAGGACCCAGTAGACAGGGTGGCCCTTGCAGCAGGTGCCTCTGAGGAGAGGACACTCCCATAGAAGGAGCACATGTTGCTGGTACTCAAGGCCCACTGGCCAGAGCTGGCCACAGCCCCCTCACTGCTGGGGGATCCCGACGGCTGTCTCAGCCACAGCCAGGCATGGTGGTGGCCTTGCCACCCGGCGGCGTCCCCAGTGCTAGACACTAAGCTCCCAGAGGGCAGAGAACACGATGCTTTTGCTCCTCCTGCTTCATGGTTCGGCCCTCAGCTTCACTCCTACGAGGAGCCCTTTCCTCTGTGTGCACGTGTGTGTCTCTGTGTATGTGTGTCTCTGCATGTGTGTGTGTGTGTGCATGCGTGTGCATGCCTTGGCACTGGGAGCCTCAATCCTGGTGTTATTTTTCAAATATAAGCGACATCTGATTTCCCTCTATGATTTTTCGGCTGCTCGTTTTTAACCCCAGGATTCTTTTCTCAATAGCACTCTAGCAGAGCTTTGATCCCTGCTGAATACAGTCTGCACGCAGGAAGTGTGAGCTGGTTCTGATATTGGTGGAACAGCTGGACTGTAAACCTGCGGCATGGGAGTCCTCAGGAGCTGCCTCATTTAGAAGCATCCGGGCTGTCATCGTTTTGACCTTGTGCCTCTCTAACCGAGAAATGACAGAGCCGAGCAAAGCCGGGAAAGATGCAGGAACGAGGCCTGGCAGCCCTGAATCAGTTTCTCCAAGAAACAGGCCTGAGGTTTGAAGCGATTCAGGTTAGAAATCAATGAGGAGATTTTTTTTGGTCTCCACTAATTTATTAGATAATCAGGTGAAATCCAAGTGTACCATGCTAAAGATGTCTGAACGTTAAAATTGCTTTTTCGTTTTTGATGGGCCATTGGACTCCTGGGCATCTACCCAAAGGAGCTGCAAGTAGGGACTTGAGCAGACACGTCTTTGCCGGTGTTCACGACAGCACGGTTCACACTGTCCAGGAGGTGAAAACAACCCAGATGGCCAGCAGTGATGACCAGACACACAAAACGTGGTGTAAACATACAGTGGAATATTATTCAGCCTTAAAAAAGAACGAAATTCTGACACGTTCTGCAACATGGATGAGCCTTGAGGAGATTACACTCAGTGAAATAAGCCCGACGCAAAAGAGCAACGATTGTCCGCTGATATGAAATATCCAGACTAGGCAGGTATTACACAGAGACAGAAAGTAGAACGGTGGGTGTCGGGGCTGGGGGAGGGCGGCCGGGAGTTAGTGTTTAATGGGGACAGAGTTTCTGTTTGGGAAGACGAGAACGTCCTGGAGATGGATAGCAATGTGAGTGTGCTTAATGCCCCTGAACTGTACACCTAAAAGTGGCTAAGATGGCAAATTTTATGTTAGATATAGTTTGCTGCAATTAAAAAAATTAATAATGTAAAAACATACCTGGGATGGGTTTGCAAAAGTTCTGCCAGAAACAGGAATGGATGTGTTTAGGAGAATCTGGGCAGAGAGCCAGGAATGGAAGCCAGTTAAACCTCTTTGAGAACTCGTACTTCGGCAGTTTTAATTTCTTGTAAGTAGTAAAATATATAAGACCAACAAATTAAATGCTTCTCCCCAAAACAAAATTGGCACAATTTATGACTCATTTACATTGTAAATCTACAATTAAGATGGGAAATGAACCAATTCTGGCCACCTGAACTGGTGAGACAAGTTGAATTTTGTCCCCCAAAATTCATATGTTGAAATTCAAACTCCCAGCATCCCAGAATGTGACCTGATTTGGAGATGGGGCCTCTGCTGAGACAATCAACTTAAAATGAAATCATTAGGGTGGGCCTTAATCCAGGAGGACTGGTGTCCTTATAAAGAGGAGCGATTTGGAGAGACACACACCGGGAGAGCGCCACATGAAGATGAAGGCAGAAACTGGGGAGATGCTTTCACAAGCCAAAGACTGCCCAGGCTTGTGAGCAAAAACAGCCTCCGGAAGCTGGAAGAGAGCCTTGCAACAGATTCCTCCTAGCACCCCTAGAAGGAACCCCCACTGCCAACATCTTGATTTGGAACTTGCAGCCTCCAAAACTGTGAGATGATAAATTTCTGTTGTTGAAGCCACCCAGTTGGTGGTACTTTGTTACAGCAGCCTTAGAAACTAATACAAGTACATAAAACACCAGAAAGATTTTCCCTTTCCCTGTATTGTGTTCGGATTTCCCACTGCTCATAAAGACTCCCCTCATATTGGCTTAGGGCCTGCCATAATCTCCAGTGTGATCTCATCTTAACTCATGACATCTGCACAGCCCTGTTCCCAATAAGGTCAGAAGGACAGGTAGTGAAGGTTAGGACTTCAACATGGTTTTTGAGGATCCTAGTCAACCCATAACAGTCCACACTCAGGTTCCTTCAAATTCATGTCCTTCCCACAGGCGAAATGCCTTCACCCCATCCTAACATTCCCCAAGGTCTTAAGTCTTCTAGAGTCAACTCTGGGTCCAAAATCTCGTCGAACTCCCATGATTAACTCAAAGTCCCAAATCTCTGTCCTCCTCTGTTGTTTCGGGCCTTGCACAGAGGAGTGCCTGGTGAACATGTGGTGGAGGATACAGAAACCCACGTGGATTCCAGGTGGTGACTTTTGTGTCATTACAGAAGTCTAGTGCACATTAGGAAGACAGTGCCAATGGTCTTGACTTAACGTTTACTGCACACCTACTGTGTGCAGGGGTCCTGGGGACCCCACAGATGAAAACATAAGCACATGATCAGAATACAGTGTAAAGCTGGGCTTCATCTATTACAGTGGGCACCATACAGTTTTACACTCGTGTACCTAAAACAACCCGGACAAGGCACAGGATTGATTTTCAATTTTGTAAAACAGAGCAAAAGTGCTTTTATTGATGTTTCGTTTCTTTTTCCTGAGATCTTACCTCCCTAGACAGAACTAAAACTGTTTTATATTAAAGGTCTGTGCTTCAGACTTTAAAAATATCTGTAGAATCTGTAATAAAGTTATCCATTTCATTTATGATAATGGTCATTCTTATTTTCTCTTTTGTTCCTGATCAATCTAACTAGAATTTATAAATTTAACAATTTTCTCAAGAACTAGCATTCCCTTTCATTGATGTTCTCTATTATTTTCTGTTGTTTCATTGATTTCAACTCTGATTTTATTATTTCTTTTCTCCTTTTATTTCAGGTTTCATTTGGTCTTATTTTCTAGTTTGTTAAGGTGAAAGCTGAGGTCAGTAATTTGCCTTTCTTCTTTTCCTTAAAATGTGTTCGCCGGGTGTGGTGGCTCACGTCTGTAATCCCAGCACTTAGGGAGGCCAAGGCAGGCTGATCACTTGAGGTGAGGTGTTTGAGACCAGCCTGGCCAACATAGTGAAACCNTATTATTTCTTTTCTCCTTTTTATTTCAGGTTTCATTTGGTCTTATTTTTCTAGTTTGTTAAGGTGAAAGCTGAGGTCAGTAATTTGCCTTTCTTCTTTTCCTTAAAAATGTGTTCGCCGGGTGTGGTGGCTCACGTCTGTAATCCCAGCACTTAGGGAGGCCAAGGCAGGCTGATCACTTGAGGTGAGGTGTTTGAGACCAGCCTGGCCAACATAGTGAAACCCTGTCTCTACTAAAAATACAAAATTAGCCGGGCGTAGTGCTGGATGCCTGTAATCCCAGCTACTTGGGAGGCTGAGGTGGAAGAATCACTTGAACCTGGGAGGTGGAGGTTGCAGTGAGCCAAGATTGTGCCATTGCACTCCAGCCTGGGCAACAATAATGAAACTCTGTCTCAAAAAAAAAAAAAAATGTTTTAAGCTGAGTGTGATGGCTCACACCTGTAATCCCAGCACTTTGGGAGGCTGAGGCAGGCAGATCACTTGAGGTCAGGGGTTCAAGACCAGCCCGGTCAAGATGGTGAAACCCCATTTCTACTAAAAATACAAAAATTAGCTGGGCATGGTGGTGCACCTCTAATCCCAGCTACTCAGGAGGCTGAGGCAGGAGAATCGCTTGAACCCAGGAGGCAGAGGTTGCAGTAAGCTGAGATTGCACCACTACACTCCAGCCTGGGTGACAGAATGAGACTCTGTCTTAAAATTGTTTTAAAAACATCTTTATATACTTCACATACAATTCACCCTTTTAAAGTATGTAAGTCACTGGTAGTATATTCTTAGACAAGTTCAACCACCAGTAAAATTAATTTTAGAACATTTTCTTCACCCCAAAAAGAAACCTATATTCATGACTTCAAATTTCTCCTTCCCCCAGCTCCTGGCAACCTATAGTCGACTTTCTGTGTCTGTAGTTGTCCCTGTTCTGGACATTTCCTATAAGTGGAATCATATATGATCTTTTGTGTGTAGCTTCCTTCACTGAGCATAATGTTTTCAAGGTTCATTCATGCTGTGTCAGGGCCTGCTTGCTTTTATGGCCGAATAATGCTCCGTTGTGTGGGTAGACCACGCTGTGTTTCTCCATTCACCATTGGATGGACATCTGGGTTGTTTCTCCCTTTCGGCTATTATGAATAATGGTGCCATGAACATTTACATGTACATTTTGTGTGGACGTGTGTTTCCTTTTTTTTTCTTTTGTTGGAGATGGAGTTTTGCTCTTTTGCCCAGGCTGGAGTGCAGTGGCATGATCTTGGCTCACCGCAACCTCCACCTCTGGGGTTCAAATGATTCTCCTACCTCAGCCTCCTGAGTAGCTCGGATTACAGGTGCCCGGCACCACGCCCAGCTGCTTTTTGCATTTTTAGTAGAGACAGGGTTTCGCCATGTTGGCCAGGCTGGTCTCGAACTCGTGACCTCATGATCTGCCCGCCTTGGCCTCTCAGAATGCTGGGATTACAGGTGTGAGCCGCCACGCCCGGCCTGCTTTCACGTGTCTTGGATGTGTACCTAGAGAAGGAATTGTGGGGTTCTATAGTAGCTCTGTGTTTCACCTGTGAAGAACTACCAGACTTTTCCAGAGCAGCTACAGCATTTTACCTTCCCACCAGCGGTGTATCAGATTCTTATTTCTGCACACCTTCACCCACACTTATCTGCCTCTTTTTCCCCCTGACTTTGATTCTAGCCTTTCATTGAATGTGAAATGACATTTCCTTGTGGTCTTGATTTGCATTTCCCTGGTGACTAATAATGTCTAGGGTGTCTTCATGTGTTTGGTGGCCATCTGTATATTTTCTTTGGAAGGACGTCTGCTTAGATCCTTTGCCCATTTTTAAAGTGGGTTGTCTTTTTATTGTCGAGTTACCTGAGTTCTTTACATATTCTGGATACAAAGCCCTTCTTAGAAATAAGATTTGAAAATATTCTCTCCCATCTGGTTGGTTATCTTTTACTAACTTACTTTTTTTTTTTTTTTTTTTTGAGACGGTCTCACTCTTTTGCCCAGGCTGGAGTGCAATGGCGCAATCTTGGTTCACTGGAACCTCTACCTCCCAGGTTCAAGCAGTCCTTGCACCCCAGCCTCCTGAGTAGCTGGGACTACAGGCACGCACCATCACACCTGGCTAATTTTTATAGTTTTTTGTAGAGGCAGGGTTTTGCCATGTTGGTCAGGCTGATCTCAAACTCCTGGCCTCAAGTGATTGAACTGCCTTGGCCTCCCCAAGTGCTGGGATGACAGTCGTAAGCAACTGCACCCAGCCTACTTTCTTGATAGTGTCCTTGGGAGCACAGCTGTTTTGAATCTGCTGAAATCCAATTTCTTTCTTCTTCCTTTTGTTGCTCATGCTTTGGTGTCAAGGCTAAGAGGCCGTTGCCTCCATGAAGTCCTGGAGACACAGCACTCTGTTGCTTCTAAGAGCTTCATCATTCTAGCGCTTGCCTTTAGTTCTTTGTTTTTGAGGGAACAGAGGCCATTTAGCTTGGAGAAGGAGGGAGGGGTATGGTAGCTACTGGCAGACTTAGAGGGGCTGTCCTGGGATAGTGTCCAGAGGGCATTGGGACCCTGAGGACAGCTGGAGCCAGTGTGTGTGTGTGTGTGTTGGGGGCAGGGGTTAGTGGAGGGGTAGGGGAGTGGGATTTAGTTAGGCGGACCCTGTGTCAGCTCTAACGATCTGGGGATGAAACAGGTTGGGCAGGGAGGGGTCCTTTGGAGCTCTCGCCTCTCAGAAGCAGGACCCAAACCAACTCCCCAGCTCCCCCAGCATGTCCCCTCCAGCTTGAGGCAGGGCTGATGTGGGGTAGGATGGGGGAAGGAGCCCTGGTGAGTCAGATGGAGAACAAAGGGCCCACCTTGGTGGGAGGAGGGAGAGAGGAGGCCGAGGAGGGTGAACTCTGCGGACAGGTGGCCTGCGAGGGGTGTTATGCTGCCCTCCGGCTCTGGGTGAGGCCCCTATCCCACCGAGGAAGACTCTCCTTGCAGAGAACTCATCTTCCACCTTCCAAAACTTCAGGGTGCCGCTCAGGCACCTCACATGATAACAGCTTGGATAGCAGCAGCATTGGCTGTTCACAAGCATCTTGTGGTTTTTCAGAGCAGGCAGCACTTCCTCCTGCCAGTCCCTCTCTCCAGAAGCCTGGTCCTCACATGGACACCTTTCCTTTCCTCACCCTCCAGGTCGCCCAAATCCCATAGCCCTTATCATGTGCTATGGATGCCAATACACAGCCAGGCCCCTGTCTCTGGGGAGCAACCAGGAGCTCAGACAGCCCAGATAAAGGCTGCTGTTCCAGAGCTGTGGGAAGGGAGGGGACAGGATGAGAAGAAAAGGAAGGAAAAGCCTGCGGAACCTGCAGTGCGATTGTTGGGGGAAGCCAGTGAGAAGTCAGGTTTGGAGAGGGCAGATACTTGTTTCTGCCTCCGCAGGATGCTGCTCTCAGAAGGCAAAGAGCTCTTGGGCTGGGCATAGTGGCTTACGCTGGTAACTGCAACACTTTGGGAAGCCAAGGCAGGTGGATTACTTGAGGTCAAGAGCTGGAGACCAGCCTGGCCAACATGGTGAAACCTCTTCTCTACTAAAAATACAAATATTAGCTGGGTGTGGTGGCACATGCCTGTCATCCCAGCCACTTGGGAAGCTGAGGCATGAGAATTACTTAAATCCGGGAGGTGGAGGTTGCAGTGAGCTGAGATTGCACCACTGCACTCCAGCCTGAGCGACAGAGCGAGGCTCCGTCTCAAAAAACAAAAACAAAAAATAAAAATAATTTTTTTAAAAAAAGGGGGAAGAGCTCTTGGTGGAAGGAAGCCCAGCTTCCAGTATTACCCAGGTCTCAGGAAAGCACTCTCTTGACTCTCTGGGACTCAGTTTCCCTGTCTCCTGCTGTGAGGTGACCCTTGCCGTGGTCGATCCATTCAACCTCACCCTGAGCAATTTTGGGGGCTGGGCCCTGAGCCCTGTCCAGGGCCTCAGAGGCAGGGGCGTGATCCAGGGGCGTCTCCGCAGCGGTGGCGAGGCGGGTCATGATAGTCCAATCTGTCATTCTCCCAGATGGGGGCAGTGAGGCCCGGAGAGAGAAGAGGACTGAACCGTCAGCGGGACTGTGAGCTCTTGGAGGCAGGGCTGAGTCTTTTTCTTTTCATGTCTGTATCCCCAGCACCCAGCACATGGCGGGGCACATACGAGGTCTTCGGAAGCTGCCTGGTTGCTTGGGTGCACTGCTTTGTGATAGAGTTAGAACCTGGACTTCTGCTTCCTGGCCCGCTTTCCACTGCACCAGGCTCCGAGTTAATGGCAGGGAGGGCGGGGAAGACCTCGGCCCCGCCCACCTGGGCCCCGGCCCCGCCCTGCCCCGCCCCTGCCCTGAACCCCGCCCTTCCTTGGCTCCGCCCCTGCCCCGCCTTCGTCGCGGAGCCCGGCTCTAGCCTGGGACAGCTCTCTGGACTCAGCCTCCCACAGGAGTGAGCCACCGTGCCTGGCCCCTCCTATACTCTTTTGAGGATTCAGGAGTGCAGGGATGCTCTTTGGGCTGAGAACTCGCTGGTCAGGCTGCTTGGCCTCTTAACCCATCTGTAGAGTGGGCTCAGGCCTGATGGTGATCGTGTCTTGTTTGTCACTCTGGGATTCGTGTCTCTGGTGACATTTTTGCAGCACTTGGTCACGCAGATGACTGTGGACAGCTGCCAGGAGCACTGGCCGTGTGCACCAGACTCAGCATGAGGAAGTCCTGGGGGGCAAAGTGTAAGAGGACAACGCTGTGAGGGGAAAAGCTGTGGGGCAGGGAGTCAGGAGCCCAGGGCATGGGTTTAGTCCTGTCCCTGACTTGCTAGTCCACAAAAGCCTGTCCCCCGGTGTTAGTTTTCTATGCCTGGATTACATGGCAGTTGAGTCCTAAACACTGTGGGACAGACGCTGCCTCAGGTTCTCGCATCTGGCTCAGTTCCTACAGAGGAGCTGTCTGGAGGACTGGCGGGGCTCTGGGCTTCTGTACGCCCAAGCTCCTCCATCCAGCCTGTGGGCTCTGCCAGGAGCTGGCGCCTGACAACCCCTCCTGATGTTCCCTTCCACTGGGGAGGGCCTCCTCCAGCCTCTCCCGGGCGCCCTCCTCCTACTCAGAGGGAGAGTTTGTAGATGAGATCGGCCGACAGGGCCTACCATCTTCCCTCTGCCCCATGACGACAGATACCTGCCCAGGCTGTGGAGGCCCATGGTCAGTTTGTCCAACACTGGAGCTCATGTTAGGCCTCTCACTGGCCTGCAGACAGAAGCCATATTCTCCAAAATCCCTTTCCTTAGCAATAAGGGGGTATCTTGGTTTCCCATCTGCCAAGTCCTGTGTGTGGTTTCTCCCCTGGCTTGGAACACAGGAGAGGTGCTGTTGGCTGGCCACTCCATGTGTCCAGTCAGGTGGTTCCTCTCACGGTCCTGGGTGGCTCCCTGCTGCCAATGGGATGAAGTTTACATCCCTAGGATAGCTGGCCCCATGCACCCCTGCCCACCCCAGCATCAACCTTCTGCCTGCACCCCAGCCCTCTGCCACGTTGAGCTCCTGCAGACCCTCTACTTTGCTGCACTGGCCTTTGAAGATTCTGCTGACTTACCTGGAATGTTCCTTCCTCCCCTCCTGAATACCCCAACCCAAGCTCATTGCCTAGCTAATAGCTATCTTTTGACTCAGGTCCCAGCCTGGTTGTCACTTCCCCCAGGAAGCATTCCTGGATTGCCCAAGCTGCTTTAGGCATTGCCTCTGTGCCTTTCTCCATCAGTGTCCTGGCTACAGTGGGAGGTCTTTGCCTCTTGGGCTGAGGACAAGGGCCTGTCAGGGCTGTTGGGCAGAACAGTGACCCAGAGCTAGCAGGTGCCCCGAGAGGTCTGAGGGAACTCTTTTTCTCCTTTCCTCTCCCGTCACTGCCCCTGCCTGTCCCTCCCTTCCTCGTTGTCTTCATTCACCTCCTATACACTTTTTTTTTCAAACAAGGTTGTCCAGGCTGGATGGAGCACAGTGGCATGATCTTGGCTGACTGCAACCTCCGCCTCCCGGGTTCAAGTGATTCTCCTGCCTCACCCTTCCGAGTAGCTGGGATTACAGGCACACGCCAACAGGCCCTGCTAATTTTTGTATTTTTAGTAGAGACGGGGTTTCACCGTATTGCTAACAGGATGGTCTCGATCTCCTGAGCTCGTGATCCACCCGCCTCGACCTCCCAAAGTGCTGGGATTACAGGCGTGAGCCACCGTGCCCGGCCCCTCCTATACTCTTTTGATTCCTGACACACTGGGGTTAATGACCCAGCGGCAGAGGGGCCTCCTTCAAGCCCCTGACCCCCTTGGAGTCCAGCCTTCTCTCCGGGCCCTCCTTGCCTTCACTTCCTCCATGCCAGCCTTGAATTATGGGACGCGTTGGGCCCATTTGCCAGGTGTCTGGCCCCGTCTGGAAGCAAGTGGTTTGCTTCGAGGTGATGAGCGTGGCTTGCTGGGCTTGGCCCTGAGCCAGCACACGTTGTTTGGCTATGAGCCACCATGCACCTTCCCCTGACTCTGCAAAGAGTTCAGCCAAGACAGAGGACTGAAGTACATTCCCCCCATTTTGTCTTTGTTTTTGGAAATATCTTGCACATGCTATTTATGTTTTTGAAAAAAATCAATGCAACGAACTGTGTGCAATATGCTCCTTAGCTAGAGAAGGTGGAATTATCCTTGTCCCTGCTTTTTTATTCCCACTGTCAAAGAAGACACCCTGTGGTAGCCACATCCTCCCTGACAGTGGCTGGTGGCCTTGGGAGATTTGTCTTCAGAAAGCCCAGGCGGAGCGGGAGTTTTGACTTTTTTTTTTTTTTTGATATGGAGTCTTACCTTGTCGCCCAGGCTCCTGACCTCAGGTGATCCACCCGCCTTGGCCTCACAAAGTGTTGGGATTACAGGCCTGAGCCACCGCGCCTGGTCAAGTTTTGACTGTTTTGTGCCAGTGGTCAAACACATTTGCACTCGTTGGCCCATGAGTGTTTTGAGGGAACTATGTGAATATGTGTGCCCTGAATTACCTGCTCTCTGGGGCTCTGCATTCAGCCTGGGCTGGTGGGGAACCCCGCCATCTCTGAGGCTGGTGGAGCAGCCATGGGGCAGGGTGAGGTAGAAATCCCCCTTCCTGGCCGGGTGAGGTGGTGTACCCCTATAATCTCAGCACTTTGGGAGGCCAAAATGGGCAGGTTGCTTCTGTCCAGGGGTTGCAGACCAGCCTGGGCAACATGGTGAAACCCCATCTCTACTAAAAATATTAAAGTTGCCTGAATGTGATGACATGCGCCTATAGTCCCAACTACTCAGTAGGCTGAGGTGGGAGAGTCAGCTGAGCCCTGGAGGTCAAGGCTGCAGTGAGCCAAGACTGCGTCACTGCACCCCAGCCTGGGCAACAGAGTGAGACCCTGTCTCAAAATAAAACAAAACAAACAAACAAAAACCTTTGTTGACTTGGTGCGGTGGCTCACTCCTGTAATCCCAGCATTTTGGGAGGTCAAGGCGGGTCGATCACTTGAGGTCAGGAGTTCGAGACCAGCCTGACCAACATGGTAAAACCCCGTCTCTACTAAAAAAATACAAAATTAGCTGGGTGTGGTGGCGCCTGCCTGTAATCCCAGCTACTTAGGAGACTGAGGAAGGAGAAATGCTTGAACCTGGGAGGCAGAGGTTGCAGTGAGCCCAGATTGCACCATTGCACTCCTGGGCAACAAGAGCGAAACACCATCTCAAAAAAAAAAAAAAAAAATCCCCCTTCACACACTGCCCTATCGCTGGACTTGGCAACGGCACCTGGGGACCTTGTGTTGTGACTCGGACAAGACCCCTCACTCTGGGCCTGGGCGCTCCACGCTGTTAGAGCACTGTAGCTCCCAGGAGCCAGAGAAGGTGATGATCAAATGCACACCCCCATATATGATCCCCCAGGGCCCCATCCGGATTCCTGCTGGCCCTGGCTCTTCCGGAACCCATCATCTAGACTCTGAGCTGAGAGCATTCACTGGCCTCCTCTGGCCAGACCGCTTCTGGGCTTGTGGGCATTAAGGCAGATATGAGGGCTGGACATCTGACCCTCCAGGACAGTGCCCAGCCTGGGGCTCCCTGCATGGGGTGAGTAGCTGCCCCTGCTTTCGTTTTATAGCTCAGGGTGGGTTTTCTTTCCTCTTAAATGCCCCTCTGGTCCCCTAGAAGGCCCTGAGAAGACTACCTCCCCTGTGTGCAGGGTCCTTCCAGCTTTCTGAGACACTGGTGACTCAATGGATCTGGCGTGGGCTCTGGTGGGTGCCTAGAGACAAGGGGGCCTCCTGTGATGGGAGCCCGAGAGGGGCAAGCACAGGCTCCAGGGGAGGCGGGCAGAGGGGTTTGCTGTCCCAGGGCTGGGGAGTGCCATGGAGAGGGCACCTGTGGCCCTGGGCTTTGGGGACTCCTGGGGCCTGGTGTCCCAGGATAGGAAGTGGCTTCCCGGAACTCCCCACCAGCCCTCATTCCTTTTCCCAGCCAGACTCCCTTTTCTCTGTCTTGGCTTTCAATCCACAGGGAAGTCAGAGACTAACTCAGACCATCTCCCCAGCGGAGACACCTTTGTGGCCACTCGGTGGCTGAAGCTACTGTTTCTCTGGTTTAGAGTCTGTGTGTGTGGTATGAGTGTGTGTGTCTGTATGTGAGTGTGTGTATGCACATGTGTGGTTGTATCAGAGTCTCCTCTGAATCCCTGTGGACGTGCCAGGGTTCCACTCAGGACTCGCCAATCTGATGGGGAGAAGTAGGCGCGCCTCTTTGGACCGCGGGGCGGAGACAGCTCACATAGGCTGCCCTCATGCCTCCGAGCCTAGAAGGCAGGGGTTGTGCTGATTGGCTCAAGGGTGGGCTGATGTTGGGTCCTGGGTCTGTGACTCACAAACCACAACTTGGACAAGTTATTTAAGTAGTCTGGGCCTCAGTTTCCTCATCTGTAAACGGGGGAGGAATGGCTCCTCCCTGGCAGAGTGGAAGAGTGGAAGAGAGGATGCATTGCTCGGTGTGGGGTGAGAACAGCGCCTGTCCTGTTGACAGTGAGGATGAGAATGGCACCATTGCTGGGGTTCCCAGGTCACAGGAGGGACATTTCCTGTCCGGCCTCGGACTCCCCCTGCTCTCCTCCCCGACATGCAGGGCAGCACCTGAGAGGCACGCAGTTCTTACTGCCGGATCCACTGGGCTCCGCTCCAGCCACCCCTACCACGCCTCGGCTCTTGTCCTCCCCTCTTTAAGCCGGCGTGACCCCTGTGGACACCCCCTCCCCAGGACTGACTGTGACTGTGCACAGATCTCCCGTCTCCTAACACAGTCATGCGCATTTCAGCCCCTTATTTAAAGCAGCATGGAATCCACCAAGCAGAGGCAATCATTTTCCTGTTTCCCCCCACCAGATCCTTATTCTTTGGTGAATTTTTCTGCTCAAAACCTTGACCTTTGACACGAGGTTTGCCAGGGTCAGCAGGAAGATGCCCTGCTGTCCAGCCTGTCCCCGGGGCAGCAGTGGTGGGTGGTGTCTGACTTTGAGGGCCAGCTCACTGCCTGCTCCCTGGTGCGGGTGTGCAGCAGTGCGTGCTGGTCACCTGGCCCTGGCTGCTTCCTCCACCCACCCCTCCTGTCTGCTCCCCGAGCTGCCAGGGCCAGCCCACCAGCCTCTCTCCCTGGGTTATTACAGCCACCTTCTGC
The DNA here is from genome assembly GCF_001698545.2 of Rhinopithecus bieti. Lineage (NCBI taxonomy): Eukaryota > Metazoa > Chordata > Mammalia > Primates > Cercopithecidae > Rhinopithecus > Rhinopithecus bieti. The sequence continues at coordinate 763,322 of NW_016815549.1, read as the reverse complement.
CTGGTCTTGGCACCTCCCTCCAATATGTCTCTGTCCATCCCTTCCAGAGAAGGCTTTTAGATCGCAGGTGGAACTGGCTCTCTCTCATTTCCAGCCATCCCTGCCCCCGCTTCCTCCAGGGCCAGTCCAAACCCTGCAGGTGTTAGACGATTTCTGGGATCGGGGCCTGCTTTTCTCTGTCTTCATCAGTTACTGAATTTTGTATTGGGCACAGGCTTATTGTCTCCTCCTCCCTCACTGGAGCATCAGCTCGTGAGGGTGGGGACTTGGCCACTGTTGTGTCCCTGGCACCTAGACAGAACCTGACTGGTGTAGGTGCCACTCACCCGGTGAGGGAGGTAATGAATGAATGAATGAATGAATGACTCTCTCCAGGTGCCTCTTGCCGGGCCCCAATCCCTACCCTACTCTAGGCTCTTGCTGACACCCCGAGCCTGCTCCTGTCTTCCCACACTGGGGGTTCCTCCCCATAAAGATAGAAGCCCTAGGCTGGCAGAAGAGAGGTTTTACGGAAGCAGGTGCACCCACCCGTGCCGCTGGCCGAGCAGAATCCAGTCCAGAGGGGGTGCTGCCTCTTTAATTTAGTAATCTGAGCTCTCCATCCCCTGAGCAGGGTTAGGTGGAAGGTGGAGGCAGCTATCAGGAGGGGCCGAGACCCTTGCTGTGTGCCCTGGGAGGGGACCCTCTCCCTCCTAGTCCTCAGAGCCCTTGGCAGATACAAATCATTTGCGTCTGCTCTAGACTCCAAGGGAGTAGCCCTTGCTGCCAGGTTGCCCTGGCCCCCAGGCCTCTCCCTGAATCCCTTCACTCCTTCCATTAACTGGGGATGGGGGTGGGGCGCAATAGGTCGGCCACAGGGCTCCTGTCACTGAATGGGGACACACAAGGCAGGAGCTGGACACTGCCGGATCCCAGAGCAGCTCAGCCTTCAGGGCACTGAGCTTAGGTGGGGGCCAGGATGCTTCCCTATGCCTTGAGGCCATCTCAACAGAAGAAACCAAACAAAACACCTGCTGTGGTTTGGCTGTGTCCCCACTCAAATCTCATCTTGAATTGTAACTCCCACAGTTCCCATGTGTTGTGGGAGGAACCCGGTGGGAGGTGATTGAATTTATGGGGGTGGGTGTTTCCTGTGCTGTTTTGTGGTAGTGAATGAGTCTCAAGAGATCTGATGGTTTTCAAAATGGGATTTTCCCTGCACAAGTTCTCTCTCTTGCTGCTGCCACGTAAGAAGTGACTTTCACCTTCCATCATGATTGTGAGGCCTCCCCAGCCTTGTGAAACTGTGAGTCCATTAAACCCCTTTCTTTTGTAAATTGCCGGGTATCGGGTATGTCTTTATGAGCAGCATGAAAATGGACGAATACAACACCCGGACATTGGCCAAGAGAAGCAGCCAAGTGCATCCTGCAGCCGTGGGTGGGAACATTCTAAATCGGACAGAACACCTCATGGGTTATACTTTCCAAAAAGGCAAAATGTGAGATGTTTATACAGCAAAATTCTAATTTTGTAGAAAATCAAGGAACGAGATGGAGGGACTATCTCAGGGCGTGGAGCAGAGGGCTCTGTACGCAAGTCCTCAGGTCTCCTGGCCAGCACCCGAGTCTCTTCTGGGGCCACGCCGGGGCTTCCAGAGCCCTGTTGTCCATGTGCACAGCGGCCTCCAGTGCCTGGAATGAGTGCACCCTGGGGGCAGCTCTTAGCCAGTGCTGAGCCTAGGATGGGGGCCACTCTGGGCTGGGCACCACTGTGGAGGGGCCTGGAGGGGGCAGGAGGACGAGCCTGCCCCTGCCCTCACGGTGCTTACTGTCCGTGGTTAGACAGGCAGTTTCTAAGCCGACCTCCTCTGCAGAGTGGCCCATCACATGCCGTGCCTGCGCCTTTCCATGGGTTCGTTCCAACTGTGACCCTCAGACTACAGGGTCCTTAAGGCTGAGGACTGTTTCCCTGTGTATCCCTAGCATTGATGCAGGGTCTGGCACCTAGCAGCTGCTGAACTAATGAGAGTTGAGCTGCATTCGCTTGATGAAAGCTGGCTTCTGATCGGGGAGGCACGTGTGCCAAGCTGCCTGATGAGAGTGTGGCTATGGCCTGATTCTGGGGACCCTGCAGAGAAGGAGCTGGAACAAGGGGGCTGGACGTGGGGTGGGGCAAAGACAGAGAAGGATGGCAGCCCTGGGGGATGGTGTGGCCAAGGGAGAGCTCGGAGAAGGTGATCTCTGAGGGGACAGGCTGTCGAGAGGCTTGTCGTGGGTGTGGCCGTGAAAGCCTCGACTTCCCAGGCTCCTGCAGAACCTGCAGCAAAGTCCCTGGTGCCAGGCCATGCTCTGTGGCTGGGGAGCCCAAGGCTGGTGGGCCAGCTGCCATCGGGCCATTTTTGCACAAAGCAAGAGAGAGGTGAGGATGCCAAGGTGTCATTTTGCTGGGCATGGGGATGGCAGGTGACTTTAATTCTGTTCATTTCTGCATTTTCTAAATTTTCCGCAATGAACCTTTGCTGCTTTGTTTTTCTAATAAGGATGGAATGATAAACAGTATTAGCAAACCAGGCAGCACCATGGGTCTGTCTACTGTGGCGTGGTTCAGGCCTCCCCCCAGCGGTGAGGGAACCATGACCTTAGCAATGCCTCAGCCTTCTGAGGCAGGGCCAGTGGACTGAGGCAGAGTGACTTGAATGGTCGTCTGTGATGCATGACTGCTGTGGAATCACCAAGCGGTGGCCAGTATGGCAGCAGTGGTGAAGGGGGATGCCCTCCTGGCCTTCTGTGCCCACATCTTCGGGGACCAGGAGTGGCTTTGCTCCAGTTGTGCCGGCCCTGGAGCTGGCCATGAAGGTGCTGGGTGGACACCCTCCCTTTCCTGGGCCACAATGGGCCTTGGACCACATATCCTGACAGAATGGGGAGGACGAGGGGCTCACGGAAGCAGAGACTCAGCCAAGGCTCCAAAGCACAGGCACAAAGGGGCTGGGATGAGGGCCCAGGTCTCCTGATCTCTAGGGTAGCCACAAAAGACGGGTCATGGCTTCCAGCTGGAAGTTGCAGCTGTAATGGTTGAAGTCTACCCATCCCACGGGAGGCCATAGCTTATGGGTTGCACTGGGCACCCCAAATTCCTGTGTTGAAACCCTAATCCCCAGTGTCATTTGGACCTTGAGAGCTTGTTTGGAGTTCTAGCAGGGGAGTGCAGCTACTCATATATGCTTGACCGAAGACTGGTCCTCCTCTGTCAGGATGGTCGACACAGCATGCAGCTTTGGGCGGGACGCACGTGGAGCAGTGAGGGAGGAGGGGGATACCCGTCTGGTCAGCAAGGTCAGCTGAATCAACCCTAGCAATCGATGGCGTGACAGACGTCGCAGCCGGATCGCCCTCACAGCCCCCCAGGATCATTTGGAATGAGGGGCTTGAAGGAGATAATTAAGGCAAAGTGAGGTCATTTGGGTGGGCCTCAGTCCAATCTGACTGGTGTCTTTATAGGAAGAGGAGATTAGGACAGACACACACAGAGGGAAGACCCTGTGAGGACGGAGGCCAAGGAGCGAGGCCTCAGAAGGAACCAGCCCTGCCGGCACACTGACCTTGGACTCCCAGCCTCCAGAAGCATGAGGAAACCATTTCTGTTGTTTGTGCCCTGTGGTCTGCAGGGCTTTGTTACGGCTGTGCAGGAGGACGGTCCCCCTCCCGCCTGGCTTGCCCATCCCAGGAACAGGGAGCTCCTTGCCTGACCAGGAGGCCTCTGTGGACAACTCCGAGAGCAAGCTCTCCCTGGGACTGAGCCAACCACCCCTCCCACAGCTCTGGCCACTGGCCCTTGTTCTGCCCCTGATCCCACCTGAATGGAGGGTGTCATGCCAGGGTCCTCAACAAGCATGAGTCACGGCCTGCACAGCCACCCGGACCCCACCGCGGGAAGCTGTCAGAGGCTGCAGATCAGAGGAGGAGGGAGAATTTTGAGCAGGGGCGTATCATGGAAGGCTTCTCCGAGGAGGTGGCATTAGATGTGGGCCTGAAATAGGAGTTTTTTTTTGTTGTTGAAGGTTTCATTTTATTTAATTAATTAATTTTATTTATTTTTCTTAGAGTTGGAGTCTTCCTCTGTCACCCAGGATGGAGTGCAGTGGTGCCATCATGGCTCACTGCAGCCTCCACCTCCTGGGCTCCAGCCATCCTCCCGCCTCAGCCCCCTGAGTGGCTGGGACCACAGGCATGCACCGCCACACCTGGCTAATTAAACATTTTTTTCAAGAGACGGGGTGTCACTATGTTGCCCAGGCTGGTCTTGAACTTCTGACATAAGGGATCCCCCTGCCTCGGCCTCCTGAGTTGCTGGGATTATAGGCCAGAGCCACTGCATCTGGCTTATTTATTTACTTTTTATGTTGGTTGTTATGTATTTGGCAAAAGCATCATTACAGAGACTCAATTTTTTTTTTTTTTTTTTTTGAGACAGGGTCTCATTCTGTCACCCACGCTGGAGTGCAGTGGTGCCATCATGGTTCAGTGCAACTTCTAACTCCTGGGCTCAAGGGATCCTCCCACCTCAGCCTCCTGAGTAGCTGGGACCACAGGTGTACACTGCCAGTTTACCTGGCTAATTCTTTTTATTATTTATAGAAATGGGGTCTCATTATGTTGCCCAGGCTTGTCTCAAAACTCCTGGCCTCAAGCCTTGGCCTCCCAAAGTGCTGGGGTTATAGGTGAGAGCCCCCACACTTGGCCAAGATGAATTTTTTAAATTGATAGAAAAGAAGGCTCACTTATTAATTGATTAAAAAAAAAAAAAAAGCCATAGACGGGAAGTGAACTTTCCCACAGGGAGAGTAGAGTTGGGGATTCTTGCCCCCTTCCCCTGCTCACCAAGTGCAGAGCCATGTCCACCTGCCCGTTCCCTGAGACATCGGCGGGGCTAACCCTGCACTTTCAGCCTCCTCTGGCTGTTCTGCCAGGTCTGGGTGATGTTCCAGTTGCCACGGCAAATATGCGTTGTCTATTATGGAGCACAACGATTAATGATCAATTATCTAATTATTAATGTCATTTCTTGGTGGAGGCCCCATGCCCTCTTGGGCCCTGAGCCCTTGGGTGAGGCAATGACATGAACAAAGGCACCGAGGAATCCCTGCAAGGGAGGAGCTAAAAGTCCAAGGGGTGACAATGATATTTGGGGGACTTAGTGCGATCAGAAAAAATGAAGTCAGAAAAATGGAAAGAATTATTAGGTCAAGGCGAGTGAATCACCTGAGGTCAGGAGTTTGAGACCAGCCTGGCCAACATGGTGAAACCCCATCTCTACTAAAAATACAGAAATTAGCTGGGCGTGGTGGTGCACACCTGTAGTCCCAGCTACTCAGGAGGCTAAGACAGGAGAATTGCTTGAACCCAGGAGGCGGAGGTTGCAGCGAGCCAAGATTGTGCCATTGCATTCCAGCCTGGGCAACAGAGTGAGATTCTGTGTCAAAGAAAAGAAAAGAAAAGAATTATTAAACACAGAACGAAAAAAAGATGGAAAGAAGATATAAGCCAGAGAGGGCAATATTGACGGCAATGTGGAGGCGCTGTGGAGTAAAGCTCAGGTGATGTGGAGGTGTTACGGAGGTGAGGAGGAGGCACGCGGAGCTGCTGTGGAGGGGATGTGGAGATACCGTGGTGGTGACGTACAGGTGATGTGACAGTGTTATGGAGGCGAGGGGATGTCACTGTGATGCTATGGAGGTGACGTGGAGGTGACATGAAGGCATTGGATAGGGGATGTGGAGGTGACGACGTGCAGATGCCGGGGAGGTGACATGAGGGCAGTGTGGAGGTGATGTGGAGGGGATGAGGAAGAGCCATGGGGGCATATTGTGGTCCCAGCCCTGCTTCCACCACCTTCTGCCATGTGACTCGGGCCTCTATTCCGCCTAGGAGATGGGGCTCACCAGGCTTCCCTTCTGGGCTGTGGGAGAATCCACCGAGCTGGCAAGCCGAGCTCCAGGGTCATCGTAGCGGCCGAATCACTTCTGAGAGGAGCAGGTGAGTGTGATGTCACCTGGGACTTCCCCATTTATCCTGCTCCTTTGCTCGGCATGGCCGGTGACCCCAGTGGCTTCTTGGCCCCTCGCTGCTGTCACAGGCTGCTCTGTTACCCGAAGACTTCTCTGGGGATGTCTGGGGCAGGGGGCAAGGGCACCAGTGTTGGAGTTTGATGGACCCAGGTTTTAAGCCCCACTGGGCTATGTGGCCAGGGGCAACTCACTTACCCACACCTCTTAGCCTCCACTTCCTCACCTAAAAACAATAGGGGACACCCCAGGCCCCCAGGACGTTGCGTGGGTCCAGGAAGCTACAGCACTGCACGGGGCTCACAGTGAACACTCAGTGATCGCGGGCACGGTTGCCAGTATTGCCCCTGCAAGGGCGCTGTACTGGGCTGAAGATGTGGACACCTGTTCCAGGAACGTGCACACACTGAGAGGCCGGCGTGTAGTTTGTGCCAAGGACACATGTTGCTGGTGTCAGCCGTCCTCTTATCTAGACCCTACAGCTTGTGGTCTAGGGGGCACTGGCCACTGATGTGGCTTCTCTGGGCTCTGTAAGATGAAGTATTAAGAACCCAAACACGTCATCTGCCAGGTGTAAGACGACAGGGTGTTGTGGGGACTGTGGCCGACTGGGTGGAGCCTGCGGACCCCGTTCAAAGGCAGGACTGATACACGGCCTGCATGCACTGACATGGCCACACCAGCTGTCAAGATGATCAAATGCTTCTGCATTGGGTGGTCAGAAGCTGTGGCCCTTAGCCCCTGATTGCACTTCTGCTGCCCTGGACCCCCAGGAACCCCTCTGGACTCAGCAGCGAAAGGGTCAGCCCCTGGCCAGCAGGGCCTTCTGGAACCTGCTCCAGTACCAAGGCTCGAGTCCACTCGGATCAGTCGGTGCTGGGCTGTTGCAGTTATTAACTATTTCTGATTTCACTCCTGACTAAAGACAGTCAGATTAACGGTTTTAAAAACACGGTGCTGACTCAGTGAAACACATCCGAGTCTTGATTTGTCCGTGGTTGGGACCTCCAGTGTTGGGGTAAGGAGACATTGATGATGGGGGTCTTGGAGTTCCAGCCCTCACCTGGCCGTGGCTAGAAGCACAAGCCCTGCTCTTTCTTCCCAGCTAGGGGTGGGCGGTCTTCATGCCTCTCCCGCATTCTTTGGTGGCTGTGGCTCTAAGCTCCTCTCTCTGGTCTTCTTCACTAAGGGCCACACTGGTTGCCCCTGGTGCTTATCTCCCCAAAGTTGGGGACCACATTTTCCCCAGATTTCAGTTCTACATCAAGATTCTCAAAAGGGAGCTTAACCCTCCATCACAGCCCTCTTCTTCAACCCTCTCTCTCCCCACCCCTGCACAGATGCCCTTCCCTGCAGCCCACATGGACCCACCTTTAGTCCCTCGAACACAACAAGCAGTTTTGCAGTGCCCTGTTTTTGCTCTTGGTGTGAAATGCCCATTTTCTTTTGCTTGGGTGCCTTATTCATCCTCTGAGATTTGGATCTGGTGCTACCCCCTCCAGGAAGCCTTCCTAGACAATCCTTGTGTGGGCTGGGTGCCTCCTGGGTCTCCTCAGACCTTAGTGCTTCTTTCTGTCACAGCCCTATTAACTTTTACCAAGGTTGTCTCTGTGCTTCTGTTTTATCGGACTGACTTTCTTGAGGGTGGTGCCCAACACAGAGGAAGTAAATGCTTGTTGAGAGGATGGACAGACAAAAGTACAGAGGGATGGATGGATATTGGATGGATAGATGGATAGATGATGGATGAATGGATGGATGGAGGATAGATGGGTGATGGATGGGTGGGTTGTTGGGTGGGTGGATGGAAGAATGGATGGACAGAGGAATGGATAGACGGACGGTGAGTGGATGGATAGTTGGAGGGAGGGGTGGATATTGGGTGGATAGATGCATGGATGATGGATGATGTGAATGGATGGGTGAATGATGATAAGGTGGTTGGTGGGTGGTGGATAGAAGACATGGGATGAGGAATGGAGAGATGGATGGGAGATGGATGGGATGATGGGTGGGTGAGTGGATTGGTGGGTAGATGGTGGAAGGATGATGGATGAAGGAATGTTTAGATGGATGGTGGGTGGATGGATGGAGGGATATTGGATGGATAAATACATGGATGATGAATGAGTGGATGGATGAGTGGATGGATGGATGATGAATGATGGATGAATGGGTTGGTGAGTGGGTGGATGGAAGGATGGATGGATGGATGAATGGAAAGATGGATGGTGGATGAATGGATGGAGGGATGGGGGATATTGGATGGATAAATGCATGGATGATGGATGAGTAGATGGATGAGTGGATGGATGATAGATGAATGGGTTGGTGAGTGGGTGGATGGATGGATGGATGATGAATGGGTTGGTGAGTGGGTGGATGGAAGGATGGATGGATGGAGGAATGGACTGAGGAATGGTGGATGGAGGGATGGAGGGATGGAAGGATGCATGGATGCACGGTTATATGGATGGATGGAAGGTTGCTTGAGTTCAGCACATTTTGTTGGCAAGTCTCTGTGGGAATGTGCTCTCTCTAGTCTCAGGTTGACATTTCATTTAGCTGAGTCATCGTCTTCTTTCACTTCTGCCCTTCCCTTTCTTTGAATGTCTAAGTCCTGGTCTCTTGAGGGTTTTTTGGTTGCCCCAAGTTCCCTCCACCATCTTCCACAGGAGGCCTTAGGGATTTTGCCAGTGTGGCTCCTCTGTGGTCCCAGGTTCTCAGGGTGAGCATGCAGTCTTGTGCTAGACTCCTGCTGCACTTCCAGCTCCTAAATTTGGCAACTTCCTGAGCCTGAGACAGGCAATACAGACGGCAAGGAGAAGGCTGGCTTGGTTGCTTTACTTGAAACAGGCTCTACTTAACTGTGTGGCCTTGGAGAGACTGCTTATTTGCTCTGAGCCTCAGTTTCCTCATCTGCAGAATCTTGTGGTTCTGTGGGAGAAAGAGGCCAAGAATAAAGTGCAGTCATGTGAAGTTGCCGTCCCCCTGGCAGAGGACGCGGGGTAAAGCTGGGGTCTTCTTCAGAAAGCTCACCTTCCCTCTTCCTCTCAGGGCTGCAGCTGATGAGCCCTCAGGATGCAGCGCAAGTCGGGTGTTTTGCTTCAGTAACGGAGAGGAAAATTGCAGTGGTGATGGTTTGAGTTGTGCTATCACTCAGCCTTCACACTCTGAGGGTCACCAGTTTCTGAGGGTTTATAATCCAGGCACATTTTATAAATCAAAATATGATCAGAGCACAGTCAGGGCTGCACACTTCAGCACTGAGAGGAAGTCAGCGAAGCAAGAAGCGCACACTGGGATCAGCCGTTTGCAGAGCCAAGGTCCTGCCCAGCCCCGCAGATGGCTCCCTGCCGCCTTGGGGAAGATGCTGAGGGCCCAGGGGAGGCCTGGCGTCCAGAGCGTGTGTGGTGATCCATCAGCGGGGTGGTTGCCCCTCCTGCACCCTTGTCCCTGTTGTGAGCAAATGGCGTGCCCGCCACATTTTGGGGACTGTAGGATTAATTGTGTGGGGTCTGCAGAAACACTGCTCCCCCTTGATGTGGTTGGGGTATGGACCTGGTGTGCAGCCCCTGAAATCTGCCTCAGGTCTGAGGGATGAGTGGGAGCTCTGGGAACAGGAGGGAGGCTGGGTACAGGCATTGGGTAGCTGTGGGAAGTCAGAGCGACCTGGGAGGAGGAAAGAGGGAAGAATGAAGACGTGGGACAGGAAAACAGGCTGTGTATCTAGAGCCCCCTCCTTGTGGTTCTGGCTTCTGGGTGCATGGGGGTGGGGGTGGTTATAGTCACTGGGTCTGAGCTGACCATTTGTAGGTAACGTAGAAAATGACTTTAGCTGCAAGTAACAGAAAACCCACCTGCTAGGTTTGAACCTACAGGAATTCTTGTTTCTTCCGCAACAGAAAGTCTGGAGGGTTGGGCTGCTGCATCATGCCACCAGAGCTGAGGCTGCTGTGTCTCCGGACATCACATCCATGTCCCAGGCAGGAAGATGGAGGACAGTTTTCTTCTTGAGATCTTTGCTTTTGCGTTCAGGAAGGAAAGCTCCTCCCAGCAGATTTTCCCTTGTACCTCATTGGTTACAACTGGGTCATATGCCTGCCTTTTGACCAATCATGGACGATGAGCAGTTACCAGGGCTGACGTGGACCAATCAGGATTCACCCCCTTTCACTGGGGGTGGACCTTACCTTCCTCGCGATCTGGAAATCTCTGGGGGTTTTCTGACAGTTTGGGGTTTGGAAAGCAGGATGGATGGTGGCTACTGGGGAGGTGAAGGACAGCACCTGCCACTCTACCCACCCTGGACAAAGCATGTGACACACACGACCTGATTTAGGCCTCCAACCCTGTTTTCATTACCCCCGTTAAACCCTCTCTGTAGGTGGGCACCCTTACTTGCATACCTCCAGTGACGGGGAACTCTCCATCTGCCCAGGCCTGGAGGCTCGGGCCTCTCAGAAAGTTTTTCTTTGGACTGAACTGAATTCTGGCTCCATAGGGTCTACCTGTCAGTGAAGGGCCCTCCCTGGCCATTCTCCTCACCACGGTGGCCTTTCACATGGCAGAAGGCTGCTCCCACCATTCTTATGAGTCAGGTGTCCTTCAGGAAAGGCCCTGGCTCGTCCCACTGCTCCCTGTAGGCCACGGTCCCAGGCCCTGCAGATTCCTCCTGGCAGAGTGGGGAGTGAGTGGGCCGGGAGCCGAGGCTGGAATGGCCAGGCCAGGGAAGAGCTGGAGCCTGGAGCAAGGGTGCGTGGCTCCCAGCTCAGCTCTGTTCCTCACTCGCCCGCACCAGGCACGGTGGGCACTGGGAGGCCCTGCCCACCTTGGAGGACCTCACAGCCCCTGGGGCCACTGGAAAGCAGCCACAATGGAAATCCAGACCGGAGAGTCGAGCGCACTTCAGGCTCTGGTCCAGGCGCCGAGAGAAAGCTCAGAGGAACCAGGCCTGCCAGCCATGGCCACAGTCAGGGCCGGCTCGTCCAGCCCCTGCCCTCAGGCTGTCCAGTTGTGGACAGGGCCTCCTGCTGGGCACACGGGCTGAGCATGAGCCTCTGCAGCCTCCCGGAAACCCCCAGGCTTGGAGCAAGGAGTGAATAGGACCCTAGAGGTCTTCAGAAGGTGTGTCTCTCTCTCCTTGCTGTCTCCTCTTTTTTTGTCTCTCTCTCTCATTTCTCTCTCTCAAACTATATGAGATTCTGAAAAAAAAAAAAACAAAAACAAACCCCAAAGCACGTTGTGAATTTCCAGGGCCTGTGCTGAGCTGCCAGGGAAACCACAGCCTCTGGAAAGCAAACCCCGAGCCACTGGCGAGGCTCCTTCAGCCTACCCAAGGCAGTGTCCGAGCAAAGATCCAGGTCTCCACCTCCCTCCCGACCCCCCACAGACAGAGCTCCGTCCCCAGGAAGGCCTGAGGAGGGGGTGCCAAGGCCATCCTCAGCGGGGTGCCTGCATGCCGAGGGCAGCCCGCTTTCTCCTGAGACACCTGAGAAGGGGGTGCTGCTGTGCTGGGAGACTCTGAGCATCACCATTTCTCTTAGACCCTGCCAAGGTGAAGGCTGTGTCCCCACCTCTGACGGACGGCAGGGGCAAGAAATGAAGGCAAGCAGTGGCCCGAGGACATGGGGGCTGGGCAGGCTTGTGTGCCCTTGGCTGGCTCATGGTGCAGCCAGAGCCCCCACCACAGGCCCCGGCCTGGTCCCTGCTGTGAGGCACAAGCTGCAGGGAGCCTTTAAGGTTGGGGGAGGTCCCCTTTCTCCCTCCGTGTTCTGTCCTTGTCCCTCCCTCCCTCCTTGCTGCAGCGGAGTAGGTGGTTAAGAGCTTGTGCTCCAGAGTGAGACAGCTCCAAGGACCATCCCAGCCTACCATTTCCTGGCCTGTGGCCTCAGGCGACCTATTCTGCCTCCCTGGGCCATGATGCCCTCACCTCCGAATGAGGCTCCTAACCTCCAGCTCCACAAGTCATGCTGCTGCCACAGGTGACGCCAACCTCCAACCAGGGGCTTGAAGCAAAGGCCTATTTCTTGCTCAACTTCAGTGCCCCTCATGGGCCCGGAGAGGCCTGGCTTTTTGTCTTTGGGTTCCCAAAAGCCAACCTTGAGATAAAGTTTTGCATGCAAGTAGGTTACTTGGGAGACGATCCTGGGAAGTGCCAGTAGGAAAGTGGAGGAATGAGAGAGGGAGAGGAAGGAGCCAAGCAGGGACGCCTTCTCTGGGGCAGGTGACCACCGTGGGTCACTGGACTCACTCCCACTGTGTGGAACCTGCCTTGGAGCTGCACTGCCCAGGGGCAAGAAAGCTGGGAATAGCCCTGCCCATCACAGCCTGGGGGCTGGTCCCAGAGGTGGCAACTCGCTGGCATGCCCAGCCTGCCCTGCACAAAGACACAGGTGGCAGACTTTGGGCAGAGAGAACTCTTGTTTTTCTTTTTCCTTTTTTTTTTTTTGAGATGGAGTCTTGCTCTGTTGCCTAGGCTGGAGCGCAGTGGCGTGATCTTGGCTCACTGCAACCTCCGCCTCCCCGGTTCAAGCAATTCTCCTGCCTCAGCCTCCTGAGTAGCTGGGATTACAGGCGCCCGCCATGCCCGGCTATTTTTTTGTATTTTTACTAGAGACAGGGTTTCACAATGTTGGCCAGGGTGATCTCAAAATCCTGAGCTCATGTGATCTGCCTGCCTCGGCCTCCCAAAATGCTGGGATTACAGGTGTGAGCCACCAGTCTCGGCGGAGAGAACTCTTATCTAATTTTCAACCTTGGCTGCTTTGTGGGTGTGTTGTTCACAGACAATTGTTGTTTTACTGATACTATCCTGGATGCTTCTGGAATAGCTACAATACAAAATCACAAGAGATTCATGGAAAAGACAGTACCCCTGCTGGGACTCTCCAGCCCAGTAGTCTCCCTTTGGTCGATATGCCAACAATTGTCCCCCAGTCTCCTTTCTTCTCTTCCTTCCTCCCTCCCCATTTCTTCCCTCTGCTCCTTCGGTATATTTTTAAGCCCCTGGTTTTAGCGTCAGGTGCTCAGGGTTCAGAGGTGGATGGATCACCACCCTGCCTTTATGTAGGAGGTCATTCCAATTCCAAAGCAGGGCGCCAGAGGTGTGTGATGACCTGGGTGTGAAAGGAGCCTTGGAGGGGGAGAGGCCGCCAGGTGGGAGGAAGAGTTCCTGGCTCACATAATTAGGAGGCGCAGCTGCTGAGCTCTGGGCTCTGCTGAATCTGGAAGGTGGAAGTCCCGGGTTCGTGCCAAATTTATTACTTTTTAGTTGGACAGTGAAGTAAATCTCATCCGAACTCCATCCCCATCTCCAAAATGGGCCAATATGTACCTGCCAGGTTGTTTTGAAGACCAGATAAGACAGCTGCTAAGATCCTTGTAAATAACAAAAACCTGTACTGAGTGTTGCCTTGTTGACTCCTACCTCCTTGTGTAAATGGATGTTTCTGTTGAAACTTTTTTTTTTTTTTTAGATTGCAAAACTGAAACACATGCATTGAAAAAAACTGGAACCAACACAGAGCAGGCGAGCCCCAAAGTGGAGCCTGGCCTGCGAGTGTTCCTGGTTTTGCTCAGGAAATACTTCAAGGACAGCCAGAGGTGGCAGAAAACAGCTTTACTGAAGTGGCCGTGTTACAGCTCCGTGACTGCTCCCGCAGAGCAGGGCTACCCCGTGGGCAGAGANTTTCTGTTGAAACTTTTTTTTTTTTTTTAGATTGCAAAACTGAAACACATGCATTGAAAAAAACTGGAACCAACACAGAGCAGGCGAGCCCCAAAGTGGAGCCTGGCCTGCGAGTGTTCCTGGTTTTGCTCAGGAAATACTTCAAGGACAGCCAGAGGTGGCAGAAAACAGCTTTACTGAAGTGGCCGTGTTACAGCTCCGTGACTGCTCCCGCAGAGCAGGGCTACCCCGTGGGCAGAGAGTACCAGCCATATTTATACCTACTTTTTTTTTTTTTTTTTTTTTTCCAGCCTGCTGTCAGGCTGGATGGAGTGCAATGGCGTGATCTCGGCTCACTGCAACCTCCGTCTCCCGGGTTCAAGCGATTCTCCTGCCTCAGCCTCCTGAGTAGCTGGGATTACAGGCGCCCACAACCACGCCCGGCTAATTTTTGTATTTTTAGTGGAGATGGGGTTTCACCATCTTGGCCAGGCTGATCTTGAACTCCTGACCTCATGATCCACCTCTCAAAGTGTTGGGACTACAGGCCTGAGCCACTGTGCCCCGCCTATACCCACTTTTAATTGCTAAGATCTTTGTAAATAATAAAAACCTGTACTGAATGTTGCCTGTTGAATCCTACCTCCTTGTGTAAATGAATATTCCTGTTGAAACTTTTTTTTTTTTTTTAGATTGCAAAACTGAAACACATGCATTGAAAAAACTGGAACCAACGCAGGGCAGGCAATTAAGGGAACTGATTAAGGGGCAGTTCATGCAGAAACTTCAAGGGAAGGGGTAGTAATCGTTGGGTCACTGCTGTGAAAAGGGGTGGTAACGTCTGGGTGTTGCCATGGCAACAGTAAATCGATCTAGCCTACCGGTGGGTGTGCCTGATTGAAAGCTGCTTTGGCCCAGTCTGTTTTAGCCAGTCCTCAATCTGGTCTCGTGCCCAAGCCCCTCTGGAGTCGAGTCCCATCTCCTACCTCCGAACCACATATAAGTTGATAAAATATAACGTGGAAGGGCTCACTCTGAACCTCGAAGACTGTTGCTGTTAACTCTGTAACCTCTGCAAATGCAGAAACAGCTAAAAAGCAAGGAGGTTCGGCTGGGGTGGCTGGGCCAGTCCTGGCCTGGCTCTACTCACTGGCTGTGTGTTCTTGGCAAGTCACGGGAGCGATTGAGGCCTCACGGGTGTCACACTGATGGTAGGGAGGAGAACGGCCCCACCTCACTGCCTTCGTGAAGGTTGAGCGATCGTGTCGCCTGGCTCGGTGAGGGTGAGTACTCAGGCAGTGCCGCTGGGCCCACAGCTGTGGTTTCAAAGTGAGGGAGATATTTTGCTGAGCCTACTTTAGTCATGACTATTATTTTTGCAAAGGCCAAAGGATTCCTGTCATGATTCCAAGAGCAATTTCCACGGCAAATAAGCCGGGTGTGTTGGGCTTCACAGTTTTGTTTGCTGAAATCGCCTGATGTTTCCCGTGCCATATATTTCAAGCTCATGCTTTCCAGGTTTCTGTTTTAAATTGTGGTAAAACATCTAACATAAAATGTACCATCTTAACCATTTGTAAGTGTATCGTTCAGTGAAATTAAATACATTCATGATGTTATGCAGTGATCAGCACCATTTTTCTCTAGAACTCTGTCCATCTTCCCAAACTGAAATCTGTCCCTATTAAATAACAACTCCCCAGGCCAGGTGCCGTGGCTCACGCCTGTAATCCCAGCACTTTGGGAGGCCGAGGCGGGTGGATCACCTGAGGTCAGGAGTTTGAGACCAGCCTGGCCAACATGGTGAAACCCCATCCCTACTAAAATACAAAATTAGCTGGGCCTGGTGGCACGTGCCTGTAATCCCAGCTACTCAGGAGGCTGAGGCAGGAGAATCACTTGAACCTGGGAGGCAGAGGTTGCAGTGAGCTGAGATCGCGCCACTGCACTCCAGCCTGGGCGGCACAGCCAGACTCCATCTCAAAACAAACTAACACCCTAAACAACCCAACAACTCCCCATCCCCATCCCAGCCCCTGGCACTCACCATTCCACTTTCTGCTCTGTGAGTGTGACTGCTAGAGGCCTCATGTCAGTGGGATCACAGAGCATGTATCCTTTGGTGACAGCTTATTTCTCTTAGCGTAACGTCCTCAGTGTCACGATATCCATGCTGTAGCATGTGTCAGAATTTTCATTTTTTTCTTTTTTTTCGAGGCAGAGTCTCACTCTGTCGCCCAGGCTGGAATGCAGTGGCGTCATCTCAACTCACTTCCAGCTCCACCTTCTGGGTTCACGCCATTCTCCTGCCTAGCCTCCTGAGTAACTGGGACTACAGGTGCCTGCTACCACGCCCGGCTAAGTTTTTTTGTATTTTTAGTAGAGACGGGGTTTCACTGTGTTAGCCAGGATGGTCTCGATCTCCTGACCTTGTGATCTGCCCGCCTCAGCCTCCCAAAGTGCTGGGATTACAGGCATCAGCCACCGCACCTGGCTTTTTTTTTTTTTTTTTTTTTTTTTTTTTGAGACAGAGTCTCACTCTGTTACCAGGTTGGAGTGCAGTGGCGCAATCTTGGCTCACTGCAACCTCTGCCTCCTGGGTTCAAGCGAGTCTCCTGCCTCAGCCTCCTGAGTAGCTGGAATTACAGGCACACGCCACCACGCCCGGCTAATTTCTGTATTTTTAGTAGAGTCGGGGTTTCACCATGTTGGTCAGGCTGGTCTCGAACTCCTGACCTCGTGATCCGCCTTCCTCGGCCTCCCAAAGTGCTGGGATTACAGGCGTGAGCCACCTCACCCTGCCTTGCTGCCACCTCTCGGCTATTGTGAAGAATCCTGCGATGCACACAGGTGTGCACGTTTCTATGAGACCACCTTTCAATCATTTGGGGTTTACATCCATCCAGAATTCTTTTAAAACACTCTGTGAGGGCCAGATCTGGTGTTAGGTGTTGAGGGTAAGGAGGTGAAGATGAGGTTCCTCTTCCTAAGAAGCCTTAGTCTGGAGGGAGAGACCATGGGGTGTGGAGACACCAATGCATTCATCTGCACAGCGCTTTTGACTTCAACGTGCTCTCACCTCTGTTATTTAATCCGTTTTATAGTGGGGAAACTGAGTCACAAGAAGATGCAATGCCCTGGCTAAGATTCCCTGGGCAGTTAGTTGTAAAACTGGTGCCAGAATTCAGGTCAATGGAGCCCAACCACGGAAGTATTTTCAAGTAAGCCCTGCAGGCAACTGGGTTTTGGACATTTTTGGCAGAGCCTGCAAATACAGGTCCCCGAAAGCAGCTCATGGCAGCTCCAGCAGAGAGGGACAGACGCTCGGGTGATTGGGACATCCAGGGGTCGGGCTGGCTGTGGGCTCTGCTGGATCTGGGGCCCGGGGCTGTTTCCTTGCGTCTCTCTCCACCTCCTGGGTCTGCTATCCTCTCCGCCTTGGCTTCACTTTGCAATTCTTCCATGCAGCTGGGGAAGCTGACTGCCAGCAAGCTGGGTCTCTGCCGCCCTTAGGACTCAGATCCCAGAGCAGAGCAAGCCACCCCCCACCTGCCCCACCCCTTCCCGGGCCCGTGCAGCAGATTCCGAGACACTCTTTCAGACCCAGGTTGGTGGCCAGGCTCACACGAACCAGTCAAGGAGCTGAGCAGATGGTGGGTTAGTTGGGAGGCACCGGTCAGGCCCCAGGGTCAGGGTGGAGAAGCGGACTGGCAGGAAAGGCATGGCTTTCCCCACAGGGTGAGGAGAGCTGGGGCACGGAGCCCAGACGAGAATGGAACAGGAGCGAAGAGTCTATTACGGGCAGCAGAGCCCCACACGCTTTTCATCTTCTTTGTGTGCGAACCCACTCTGCAAAGTGATTGAAGTCAAAATAGCTGCCTTTTCAAGTACCTCGTGAAAGTTTAGCATCCAAAGGGATTTCTGTATGAAAACCTTTCACGTTTTTTGGTTCAATATTTTAACTCCCGTCTTTTATTGTGGATGCAGTCGTCTGCCAACTTTTCAGAGCAGGCAGCCCTCCTGTTCTCTTCCTCCATGTCGCCTGCTGGCCCTGCCCGCAATGTGCGTCCCGGTGGATGTGCTGCTGGGGGAGGGTGCCCGGGACCTGCAGCTGGAACGCGGGGGCTGCTGGCCTGTGGTTTGTGAGTGGCCTCCACACCAGTGACATGGGAATAGTCCTGCCCAGCTCACTGTGGTGAGGCTGAAATAAAAATAACGCCCACGAGAGTGCTTTACAACCCGAGAGACAGAGTCCATGTGGGGGGATCAATCACCTTTTTTCCTCTGGCCCACTCTTCTAGAGGGTGGCTCGGGCCCCAGCAGCCCCTCCCTGCAGGGACTTTTGCAGAGTTGCTGGCTGCTGAGGGCTGTCCTTGGCTTCTGCAAAAACCTCAAGTCTTTGGGAAGCCGATGCTCTGCGGCCTGGGCCTGGGCCTGGGCCTGCAGCAAGGGAGAGAAGAGGGTAGGAAACCTGGCTTGGAGATGCCGTGTCAGGGTAGGCAAGGGAGGACTCGGGGGGTGCAGAGGGTTCTGCTCCAGAACCAGCGAGGGCTGTGGTGCTACTCACTGATCTGGGTGGGGACTGTGCAGGGGAGGGAACAAGACTTCCATTTTTGCTGTGCGTGTGCCTGTGGGAGTCGAGGGGAGGCATCAGCCTGACCTTCAGATCCACAGCACCTGTTTTGTTCATGGCACTTTCTGAGGCTGCTAGTCATGGCCCCTGTTCTGTGGGGGGTCAGGAACCTGCTTTCTATTCCCGCCAACCCACCCCACGTGTCTCCATCTCCCAAATAGGTTTTAAGCTCTGGCGAGGTGCTGGTCCTGTTTTAGGTGCTGGGGATACAGCTGAAAACAAAACAGCCAGAAGCCCCGCCCTTATGATGTATGGTGTGTGTGTGTGTCGGGGCGGGGTGGGGAGTGACAGCAAACAATAAACAAGCTCATCGCCTCCTATGCCGGGTGACACAGTGGTGCGGAGAGGAAGGGGAGGACAGGGGAATGGGGCCCGGGTGCTGGGGCTTCAGGTAGGGACCAGCCTCCTCAGAGAGGTGTGAGAGCCAAGGGAGGAGGAGAGAGCGAGGTCACCGAGGGGCTCCTGGGGGAAGGGAGTCCAAGAGGAGGGAGGGGTGGCGGGAGAGAGCCCATGCTCTTCCTGGCGGGCAGTCACGGCCACAGTTTTGGGCTTCACCTCATCCTACGGTCACCAGCCCAGTGCCTCTTGGCTTTGCTAGGAAATAGGGTTGCCAGGTAAAACGCAGGATGCCCAGTTATATTTGAATTCCAGACAAACAATGAATATTTTAAATATAAGTATATCCCAAATAATGCATGAGACACACTTAGACTAAAAAATTATTTGTTTACCTGAAATTCAGATTTAACTGGGCATCCTGTGTTTTTATGAAATCAGCAACTCTGCCAAGGAGAGGAGGAGGCCCGCAGGAGAGAGTCAGCTGCAAGAACAGAAAGTGAATCTTGCAAAGGGCTGGGGTTGCCGGCACCTCTGGGCTGCCGCCCTATCTCTGATGATCTGTATCTGAGTTACTTTATTCATATCCAGCAAATGGTTTCTACAAAGCTTATCTTATTTTCCACTTGTTTCTTTACTGATTCAACTTTATTGATTCCATTGTCTCTTTATTGAAGCACCTACTCTGTGCTGGCCACGGTGGAGGCAGGAGCCGGGCCCTTCCCGGGTTGTTGGGAGAAGACATCCACCAGGAGTGCCCTCCCCAGTGCACCGTCACAGTTCCCTCTCGCACGGCAGCCCCGTGAGACCTGGGCCCGTGGGCTTCGCCGCTGCCGCAGGGCTGCTGCCTGGAGCACGGTCCTGGACATGGCAGGCTTTTGAGAAATATTTGTTACGTGCGTGATTGAAAATGTGCACCAAGCGCAAACAGTTTCTCAGGAGACTCAGCCGGAGCTGGGCAGGGTCGTGGAGTCAGAGCATCCCTTGCTTGGGTAATTTTTTAGGAGATACTTTTGGGGAGATGTGTTTATGCGAGATTGCACCTTTCAGCTGTTGCCCCGACAGCCACTGGGGTTCGCTCGTTTCATCAGTGATCACTGTCTGCTGTACCCCATGGGTTCTGGGGTGGCTTTCTGCAAATGTGTCACTGGGGCTGCTGTAAGCTTCACACCCCGGGTTCCCCCTCCCTCCCTGGAATCAGGGGTCTCAAGGTGGCTTCAGCCTCGCCCAGTGCCACTTACAGTAGACTGCATGTGCCTATTATCATTGGACCATTTGGCAAATAGGAGGAGGATTGTGTTGGAAGAAGCATCTGTTTGTATCTTGTGGGCTCCACGAAGCAGGGACCAGGATCAGGGTCTGCCTGATTTCCCACGGTGTCCGCAGCACCTGCCAGTGCCTGGAATGTAGTGGATGCTGGTTATTGAGTAGGTCAATGAGTATTTCCCAGAGTCACCCTTGATTTGACTTAACCTGCCCAGAGTGGGACCAGAAGGCAGCTGTGAGTCCCCATGTGGTGTCTGGGCTGTGGGCAGGGGTGCAGTTGGCACCTGGCTGCCTTTGGAACTGCAATGCCTAGACCTCTGGCATGTGTGCACAGAACCAGCCCCCACCTGGTTCATGTCCCCTTCCTCCTATAGCCTTCAGATGCCACCTGGGCTGGGACTGCTGCCTTCAGGGTGGTCCCTGGTTCTGCCCCCACCTCCCTGCTCTTCTGGGGCCCACTGACCTGCCTGTAGCCAAGTCCGTCAAAGACATGACCCAGGACATGGTGGGGTTGCTCTGATCTGGGGCAGGTCTCCTTGGCCCCCCTCCCACTCGGCTATGTGGTGGCCTGCTGTGGTGCTGTGAGCCTCGGCAGGGTCTCTGGTTGCCCTTGGGAGGGGCCAGCGGGTCATGCGTTGCTATAATCGTATCTCCGCATGGCACCTCCTTCCGAGGCTCCAGCGCTTTCTTTATGGCCGACTGGGGGGCAGGCTGAACCTTTTCTGGGTTTGCTCCATTTGTCCGTCCCTACTGACAGTGCCGATCATGGCCTCATGACTCTCCTGTGCTCCCAGCTTCCAAATGCGCTCCTCCCTGCTTTTCTTTTTTTTTCTCCCTCTCTTTTTGAGACGGAGTCTTGCTCTGTCGCCCAGGCTGGAGTGCAGTGGCCGGATCTCAGCTCACTGCAAGCTCCGCCCCCCGGGTTTACGCCATTCTCCGGCCTCAGCCTCCAGAGTAGCTGGGACTACAGGCGCCCGCCACCTCGCCCGGCTCGTTTTTTGTATTTTTTAGTAGAGACGGGGTTTCACCGTGTTAGCCAGGATGGTCTCGATCTCCTGACCTCGTGATCCGCCCGTCTCGGCCTCCCAAAGTGCTGGGATTACAGGTTTGAGCCACCGCGCCCGGCCCTCCCTGCTTTTCTTTATCAGCCGTTAGAGGGAGGAAGGGGACACCAAGGGGAAGGGGAGTTATTTTTATTCAAATCTGCATGAGGGCCCACACTGCACCTCTTAAGTGTTGCCTGCTTCACCTGCCAGCAGTTCTGCAGGGAGGCAGGAGCACAGCCATCCTCACTTACACAGCAGAAACAGAGAGGCTGAGGGAGCATCCAATGTCACACAGCAAGGAGGGGGGCAGCTGGCATCTGAACCCAGGCAGGTGCCCGTCTATGCTCCTCAGCTTCTCATCACTGGTCGGCAACAGCCTTATTACCAGAGAGAGTCCACATGAGGGGGCCAGAGGGACAAAGTCCTTTGTCCAGGCAGCCATCTATTCAGCAAGCAATTCTGAGACCCTGGACACTAGAAATAGAGATGGGAACAACATTTTTTTTTTTTTTTTTGTATGAATTCATTTAATCTTCCATAGTTAACACATATAAGGTGCTTTTAGTAACTTCATTTTCCAAATGAAGAAACAGGCACAGAGGTGTTGAGTGACTTGCTTAAGGTCACACAGCGAGTAAGTGGTGAAGGAAGACAGGATCTGGCCCCAGCTGTGTCTTGTCTTGGAGACATTCAAAGCTAGCGGGGAAGACAAGAGGAGTGCGCCTGTCACCACGCAGGGCTGTAGGATCCCAGGGGAGCACTGAGGCGCCTGGAAACCCAGGTAGGAGCCTGACAGGGCAGCCTCCCAGGAGGTGGGAGCAGGAAGCCTCCGTGTGCCAAGGCCTGAGGGTGCCCACTTTCCCTGGAGCCCCACTCACCCTGCCCCTGAGTCCTGTGGCTGCTGTGTGCCAGCCTGCGTGCAGTGCTGGGGACACACTGAGTGTGGGCATGGTCCCTATTCTCTGGGGCTCTTCCAGGACAAGGGGCTAGCAGGGCTGGCCCAGCTGCTGAGGACCTGGTGCCAAGGCCCCAGACAGCACTGGGCACAGAGTCCTTCATTCCACTGGGGGCTGCCTCGTCCCGGGTGGGGTGGGTCGGCAGCCAGGCACCCCTTCTGTCGGGAACATGAATGCTTTAGTGGTAGAGGCTGGCATTGCGGACACCCGGTGGCCAAGTCTCCAGCAGACCAGACTGTTTGCCTCCCACTCACCCCACTGCTGTCCCTCGCTACTGTCCATGACCTCATCTGATAGAAAGCAGCTTTGCAATTGGAGGCCTCATTTCATGGAAGCACTGGGGGTCCTTCTTCAGTACTCATGTGATGTCCACACTTGAGGCCCCTTACTGTCCTCCGCACACTTCCGGGCCCCCAGCTTGAAGGGAAAGGGCGGGAAGAAGAGTCCACGGTTGGGAGGAAGTGACTGCGATGGGCAGATTGAGGGGCAGAGTGCTGGGACTTCTGCCGCTCATGGGCTGTGTGACTCTTAACCGCTCTGTACATCAGGTCTCAGGGTCAGAGAAACCCGCAGGGTGGGGAGGGCTATGGCTCCGCTGTATAGAACGTCCAACTCCTTCATGCCTGAAAACCTTAGTTTTAACCAGAGTCATGTTAATGGAAGGTCTCTTATCTGTCCTGTGCCTGTCACCACTGACCCAGCCCTGGTTCAGCCCCTTGGAGCAGGACAGAATTTTCTGTGTATCATACACATTCCACTGGGTACACAGTGTTGGCCACAAGTGACAGCTTCAGGGCAAACCTTTTGGGCTGATGGAAATGTTCCTTATCCTGATTGTGGTGGCTCCATGACTATATGGATTTGTTAAAACTCATAAAACTATACACTAAAAAAGGTGAGCTTCACTGTGTATGTATTATACCTCCATTAAAAAAATCTTCATAAAGGTTTTACATATATTTCTTAGATTTTTCTCCTTCCTTCCTTCCTTCCTTCCTTCCTCCCTCCCTCCCTCGCCATCCCTTCCCTCCCTCCCTCCGCTCTTTCCTTCCTTCCTTCCTTCCTTCCTTCCTTCCTTCCTTCCTTCCTTCTTTTTTGATGGAGTCTTGCTCTGTTGCTCAGGCTAGAGTGCAATGGCGTGATATCAACTCACTCTACCTCCCAGGTTCAAGTGATTCTTCTGTCTCAGCCTTCTGAGTAGCTAGGATTACAGGCGCATGCCACCACACCCAGCTATTTTTCTTTTTTTTGTATTTTTAGTAGAGATGGGAATTTGCCATGTTGCCCAGGCTGGTCTCAAACTCCTGACCTCAAGTGATCCAGCCGTCTCAGCTTCCCAAAGTGTTAGGATTATGGGCATGAGCCACCGCCACCGTGCCTGGCCCCTTATGAGAAACGATTGGTTTGCATATCTTGTTTTAAATAGTGGAGTTCTTCAAATTTTTAATTTATGAGTCAGTTCAGTTATTATGGTTATTTTGAGAAAAATGCCTATTTCATTTTACATTTAAAATGTATTAAGATGCTTATCATATTTTATTAGTATTTTAATCTCTAGTATATCTGTACTCATGTTCATGTTTTTACTCCAAATATAGTTTATTTTTGCATTCTCTAATGTTTTTCTTGATGGCTCTTGCCAGAGATTAGCATACGTGTTTATCAGTCTCCCCAAATAGCAAACATTGGCGTTCATTTTTCCTATTGCTTCTTTGTTTTCTGTTTCATTTATGTGTCATCTTCTTTCTACTTTGGGTTTCTGTAGTTGTTATTTTTATTTTATTGGCTACTTGGCTCATTAGTTTTCAGCCTTTCTTTTCTAATATAAAATATTAAGACGGCCAGGTGTGGTATCTTATGCCTGTAATCCCAGCACGTTGAGAGGCCGAGGCGGGCAGAGTTAGGGACCATCCTGGCCGACATGGTGAAACCCTGTCTCTACCAAAATACAAAAAATTAGCCAGATGTGGTGGCGGGCGCCTGTCGTCCCAGCTACTCGGGAGGCTGAGGCAGGAGAATCGCTTGAACCCGGGAGGTGGAGATTACAGTGAGCCAAGATTACGCCATTGCACTCCAGCCTGGCGACAGGGCGAGACTCTGTGTCAAGCAAACAAACAAAATATTAAGGCTACAAATTTCTCCCTTAGAACAACTTCTGTTGCACTTTGCAAGTTTTGATACATAGCGTTTCTCCCTTACCATACGATTCAAGGAATTAGGAAACATCCATGTGTTCCCTTGAACAAACTTTGTTTTCTGGAAGAGAGAAATAGTGGGGAAGTGAAGTTTCTGGTGCAGGTGACTCACAGGTCCTGTCGGGGCTGTTAAGAGGCCTCGGAGAAGGCGTTTTTTGTTTTGCTTGCTTTGTTAGTTAGCTTGGATTAATGCAATGTTGAGAGAAGAAGCAGATTGCAGAGTTATGATTTAAGTCATTTAAGTGCATTTTATTTTATTTTATTTTATTTGAGACGGAGTCTCGCTCTGTCGCCCAGGCTGGAGTGCAGTGGCCGGATCTCAGCTCACTGCAAGCTCCGCCTCCCGGGTTTACGCCATTCTCCTGCCTCAGCCTCCCCAGTAGCTGGGACTACAGGCGCCCGCCCCCCCGCCCGGCTAGTTTTTTTTTTTTTTGTATTTTTAGTAGAGACGGGGTTTCACTGTGTTAGCCAGGATGGTCTCGATCTCCTGACCTCATGATCCGCCCGTCTCGGCCTCCCAAAATGCTGGGATTACAGGCTTGAGCCACCGCGCCCGGCCCAGTGCATTTTAAAAACACAACATAATTCTCTATTTTCTTTATGGACACATAAGTAGCAAAAGTAAAAACAGTGGAACACTGATGGCTGCGTACCAGCTTCCCGTAATTGTTGTCTGGGAAGAGGGAGGAAGGACAGTGCCCTCGGAGGAACACGGAGCAGGTCTGTTGTAGCCATGTTTTATTCCTTATAATAAAAAGATCTCTCCTCCAAGAGGCTGGAGACAAAAATAAAACATAAAATACAATAAAAAGTTAAAAAAAAAAAAAGATCTCAAACAGCTGTAAGTAGCCAGGTGTGTGCCGTGTTGCTCTGCCCATCTGGGGCCGTTTTCAACACTGCTGCTGTGTGGGAGTTGAGTAAGGGAAAATAGAGCCAAAATAAAGCCAAGGCTGATAGTAGCCCCCAGAAGCGCGCACTGTGGAGTCCTGAGGCTGTAGAGAGGCCATCACCCAGTTTTTAGGTAGCCACGTTGAAACAAGCTTTTGGAAGGTGATTTGTCACTGTTTCTCGAAAGCTTTTCTGTTTGGCTTAGAAATTCCACTTTGGGGAATTAAGGGAAGAAAGATAATTTGGACAAAAGCAAGAGAAAAGATATTTATCAGAATCAATATTCTGATATTTATTGAAATATTTTTATCAGAATTCTCGAAACAATAGGCTATAATTAATTATTATATATTTAAATGCTAGAACATTTTATATCATTTTAATAAAATGGTGATGGAAAATTTAGTAACACAGAAAATGCTTATGGTTACTTTTAAGTGAAAAAAGCAAAACAGAATTAGGCATACCATAGGATCCATACATGAAAAAAATATGAAGAAAAATCCTGAAAAAATGGACCAAAATGGTATCAGGGCGTGTCCAGCTGTTAGTAGTTACTGCCTTATGTTTCCCAAGGTGTCATATTTTAGACCTAATTTAAGAAAGCAGGTGCCTTGGGGTGGCCTTGTTAGTGTGATGGCAAGAGGTGGCTCATTTCCAGCCAGGTGAGGCCTGAGTGCTTTTCTTCCCGTGATCTCCTGGAAGTCACACAACATTCCTACTGGCAAGCACTGTTACTGTCTCCATTTACTGATGAGGAAACTGAGTTCAGTGGCTCGCCTGAGGTCACACAGCTAGTAAGTGGCGGACTGGAGGTCCAACCCCCAAGTAGGACTGGGAGCTTCGAGGCCACCTGCCGCCGGCTCAGAGCCCAGATTCTCCTGGGCTAACCAGGGCTGGCCACACCTGCCTTCGCTCCCTACTGGGGGCTGGGTCTGCTTGACCCAGGTTTCTCGACTTCCGCAGTGCCCACCCCATCCTGATGGCTTCTCACCTGTAAGTTCTCAGCCCTCCTGCTCCTGTCCTTGCTGCTCTCTGAGCGCTGGCCTCCCTGGGAGACCTTGCTGTCTTCCCTGCCTGTCCCACCTGGCTCCCCTCAGCCCCAACACAGTCCCTGGTCCCAGAGGGAAGTTTCAGGCCTTCCCGGCCTCCCATCATCCCCCATGACCTTGGCGATTGCCTGAGGAGGCATCTGTTCATGCCCTGTGATTCCACAGCATGGATGCCTAGGATGGAGCCAGCCCTGAGCTCCCCAAGAGCAGTGACGTGCCTCGCTCCACTATGAAGAGGGGTTATCACTCCAAGTTCACAGGTGAGGAAGCAGAGGCCCAGCCATGCCCATGCAGACGTGCCAGGGTCTCTCAAGTCTCCAGCCTGGTGTCACTCCTCTGCTGCCCCTGGGCAGCTAAGCCGCCTCCTCCACGAAGTCCACGGGCCTGCCCTTGTCATCGGCTTTGTGATTCCGTGTGTGCCTCACAAGCCTGTCTGTGTCCCAGCACCCAAGCCTGAGCCTGGCGCTGAGTGGGGGCCCAGCATGGGGGAATGATGGATGAGGGTAACACCCCTGAGATCTACTCCCTGCAAGGATGTCCCCTCAGGCTCCCACAGCCCTGGGGCTCCCTTCTAATGGACACTGATGGCTGTCAGCAGGAACATGAGCCCATGTACCCACCATGTCCACGTGGAGGGAATCCTGGCGAAGCAGGGTCAGATTCGGCACTCAGAAACACAGGGCTCCCAGCTCAACCTAAATTTCAGATTTACAATTAACAATTTTTCAGTGTATGTCTCATGCAACATTTGGGATATACTGAAAAATTATTTGTTGCTTATCTAAAACTCAAGTTTAGCTGGGCATCCCGGTTGTATCTGGCAACCCTGTGGTGGACTGACGTCCAGCGCCCACCCCGCCTTGCCTCTCTCCCCAGCCCCTTTTCACCTCCCTTGGGAAGCAGGAGGGACTCCCAGATAGTGAGTCTGGCGGGGAGGATGGCATGCTCAGTCCCTTCCCTGCTTTCCTGCTGAAAGGCAGTCTGCAGGGTTGGGGGCGAGTGCCTGACCATTTGGGTCCAAATCCTGGCTGCGACCTTGGGCAACTTACCTCACCTCCCCACCTTGGTTTACTTATCTATGAAATGGGCATTGCACTCTTGAGAGGGTTCTGTGAATTGTTACTTACTGGACTTAGAATGGTGCCTGGCATAGAGTAGGTATCTGTTATTAAGGTTCTCCAGGATCTGCCTGGAGAGAGGGAGAGAGAAAGAGGGTGAGCTTTGGACTGCCCTCAGCTGCTGGGGTGAATGGAGGGGCCCGTGGTTGTTCAGCCCTGCTGAGTGAGTTTCATTCTGGGGTAGAGCAACAAGGAGCCCCTTCTTTCATCCTGGCCTAATTGTAACAAAGCCCATACTCTGAGCTAGGAGAGTGTGAACCCTGCGTCGGGCTGTCGGCTGGACAGGAGTGTGGGCCGAGAGGAGAGGGGCTATTTATCCTCCTGCACATCTCACTGTGGGCTCCTGAGAGTGGTACTGTGTCCTCTGCAACCACATCCCCCCACCGGGCGGGGCACACAGGAGCCTCTAAGGACAAATATGCCCCAACGGGGGCCCTGGATGGTTAATGGAATGTGTCAGCTTGGCGGGGCCACGCTACCCAGACATGTAGTCATACACCTGTCTGGATATTGCTATGGAGGTAATTTTTTAAGACAAGAGTAATATTTAAATCACTGGGCTTTGAGTAATGTTGAGGACCCTCCACAATGTGGGTGGGCCTCATACAATCTGTTGATGACTTTAAGAGGAAAAGCCTGACCACCTCAAGGGGGAAGGAATTCTCTCCGTGGGCAGCCTTAGGACTCAAGCTGCGACATCTGCTCCATCAGCTCTTCTCTGGGTCTCCAGCTTGCCCTGCAGATTTTCTTAAAAATAACCAGCCCCTCTACTCTGCGTTCTGGTTCTGTTCCGTTCGTCTGGAGAGCCCTGACTACTACAGGCACAGTTGAGGGCCAGGTCACAGGACCATCAGCCCCTCTGTCAGCGGCAGAGTCCTGCATCCCACACTGTGCATGCCAGTTCTGGGCACCAAGGGCCTGGCTTCCCACCCATGGGCAGGCCCCGTGTTAATTGCCATCCTGGGCCTGGGGCTGCCTGTCTCTGCTTCTCATGGGGCATTTCTCTGCTACCTGGCAGGCAATCCCTTCTAGACATGAAAAAGTCATTTCTTACAGACTGCTTGTTCATTTGTCAGCTTTTCTCCCAGTGTCACCTGATGGATCAGCCCCGCAGTGGAATTTCTCGGAGCCAGTGTTCCTCCCCTCCGCGCACCTCTGTTCTGACACAGTTTCCCCCTCTGGCTATCCAGCTTCGGTTTCTTGAATCTCCCCTCATCAATCACACCCCCAGCTATTCATCATGTTTGTGTCTCGGAGCCATCGTTCCATGTCTCCCGTGGGTAACAATGCTTATCCCCCTTTCCCGCCCCCAAATAGAGATTGATTGTCTTCACTTGTGTACATAGATGAGAACCATCCTGTGAGTTCAGACTGCTAGAGGGTCTGGAAGCTCAGTGGGTGCAGGGATCTGCCTCCCAACACCCAACTCCCACGTCTCCTTGGTGTTCAGTGGCCTCGTGCATTGGTGGCCCGAGTGCTCTACCGGGTGAGAGTTGAGCCTCCAGATGGCTGTGGATGGCGAAAGATGGCGTGGACACTTCCACCCCACCCTCGGCCTCATCCTGCCTGCTGCAACAGGTGCCAGTTCTTGTTTCTCCCTTCTAAAGAGTTCTCACCTCTGTGGCATCCTCCCTTGTCCCTGCCCAGGCCTGGGACCCCCATCCCCTACTTGGATCTCCAGAGCCTCCTTCGTCGCTGGCCTCTGTGTGCCCTTCACACTTTAGTGGGAGTGAGTCCATCATAGGCAAGCCTGACCCTGCAGCTCTGCAGGACCGGAGGGCCCAGGTCTGTAGCCTGGCTCTGCAGGGCTGTCTTGGCCACGCTCACCCAGGCACCCTGGCTCCAACCCTTTGGCTCCTGTGATCTGGGTGTGTCGCTGCCCTCCCTCTCGCCTCTGTGCCTGAGCACAGGACACTGCTTTTCCTGGTTCAGGTTTCAGGTTTCAGCTTATGGCAAAACAATTGCAATAGTGACAATGATTGTCCGTGTTCATTGCTCTCTTCCACTGGGCTGGGAGTAGAGCTAAGTAAGCCCTTGCCATTCATTGTCTCAACCCACAACACCACCCTGTAGGATTGCTGTGACTTTGGGCCCCATTTCACATGTGTAAAAACTGAGGCTCAGAAGGTTTAAGGGAATGGCCTAGGTCTCATAGCTATCACAAGGTGGAGCTGAGATTTGAAACCAGGCCTGTCTGAAGCCAGCATCTGCCTGTTTAACCAGGACACTTGGGGCTTCCCTCGTCCCAAGTTCCTGGTCGGTGTCCCTCCTGGGCTTCCCTATCTCCCCTATGTCACGAGTCAGTTTGATTCTCACCCCGGGACTCAGCTGCAGAGCCTGGCATGCCGGTGCCCAGGAGATGTTTGTTTGGAGCACGAGAGAGGATTGTGTGAGTTGGTAAATGGCTGCTGCTGGCATTGCCGTGGGGTGACGAGCGATTGTCTGGCCCATGGGAATGTGAGGGACACAAGGATGTGCTGCGGTAACAAATAACCCGAGAGCTCAGAGCCTGGCACCGAGGAGCCCGGCATGGGAGCTTCTGACACTGGCCCTCCTGGCAACTCTCTCTAAGCAGTGGCCCCGGACCGGGGCGCCCTCCCTTACACCGTGGGGAATGGAGGTGGACCGGGGAGCGGCAGTGACCCCTGGGATGCTCTGGCTGGGTCCCAGAGTGGTGCACCTCACATCTCCCCACACTGTGTGGGGGGGTAGACCCAGGCCCATGGCCCTACCCAGACGCAAGGAGGGCTGGGAGGTGCTGCTCGTCTCAGCCTGGAAAGGGGAGGGGAGAAGGAAACAACGGACCTGGACGGACTCTGCTACTGGAAGAATGTTCTGAGCTTCACAGCTTCCGTCAAAGGAACCCCCTAGAAATACCTAGAGGGTTCTCACTCTGCTGAGTGAATGGAGATGCTCAGTGCTGTGGACTGACTTGTGTCCCCCACAGATTCCGATACTGAAGCCCTAAGTCCCAGGACCTCAGAATGAGACTGCATTTGGAGACAGACCTTTAAAGAGGTCATTAAGTCCAGGCCGGGCGTGGCGGCTCACGCCTGTGATCCCAGCACTTTGGGAGGCCGAGGCGGGAGGATCACTTGAGGTCAGGAGTTTGAGACCAGCCTGGCCAACATGGTGAAACCCTGTCTCCACTATAAATACAAAAATTAGCCCGGTGTGGTGGTGCGTACCTGTAATCCCAGCTACTCTGGAGGCTGAGGCAGGAGAATGGCTTGAACCTGGGAGGTGGAGGTTGTAGTGAGCCAAGATGACACCACTGTGTTCCAGCCTGGGTAACAGAGTGAGACTTTGTCTCAAAGAAAATAAAAAATAAAAAAAGAGGTCATTAAGGCAGAATGAGGTTTTTAGGGTGGAGCCTGATCCAATAGGACTGGCGTCCTTATGGAAAGAGATTAGGACACACGATTAGGTTACGTTTCCTGACTTGGCACGGGAGGCGGCTTTTCTGGGTGGGTCGGAGCCTCACAGGAACACATCCGACATCTGTGGGGAAGGTCCTGGTTGGCACTGGGGGAGCTTGGTGTCTGTGTCCAGGGGCCTCAAGCCACCTTCCCCTGCTGCTGTTTCACATGGGCCTGGCTCTCTGCACTCACTGGGGTCCCCGGGCTTCATGTAAACCAGTCAGGTGAAGTCTTGCTGGGGAAGGCCAGTACACGTTGGGAGCGCACATTTGTTAAGGGGCGTAAGAGTAAACGCCTCCCAGCCCTGCTGCCTACTCGTGCTCTGGTCTGCTTGGGGTGTCCAGCTGAGCTGAACTAAGCATGAAAATTCAGCTTCACCACAGAGGCGCCGGTGTGCCCTGGGCAGGTGCCCAGCCAGGTTAGGGCTGGGATTCTTACTGGGGTAAACTTTGGGGAAGGAGGAGGCTGTCTGTTGGAAGAGCCTGTCTTTGGCAGGGACTACTGCCCTTGAGCAAAGGAAGACAAAAGATGAACCCCGTAAAGCCTTGGGATTAGCTAAACACAGAGGACAGCGGGGCTCAGGAGCAGACCCACGGAGAGGAGAAGACAAGTGCACCACACTGGCTGAACTGAGGACGCTTCTGCCATTTTTCCTCCTGACGAGGAAGAGCCCTGGTGAACGTTTGCTTTTGCCAAATGTGTGTGTCCAGAAGCAGCGTCGTGCAGTTCTGAGCAGCTAAAGGCCAGTGGGAAAACTGGGGTCGCCAAGATTTATGTCTTGGCACGAGGCCTGGGGGATCCGCCCTAAGCTCTGGCCACACTGATGTTTCTGAGAGCTTCGAGGAGAAGCTGCTTGGAACCCAGCAGGGCAGGGCTAATGCACCACAGGATAGCCCCTTCAGAAACAAGGGTTGGTGGGACTCGCCCCTGGCCTGGGCCACGGGCTTCCGACAGCCTCTCTCCAAGGTGGCTCCAGCAGGGCTGTGACGGAGGATGTGGTCTCGTCACATGCCATGTGAAGTGCGGACGTTCATCGGGGGCAGATTTCAGGTCCCCTGGCTTCTCCCCCTTATGCCGCGGCTTTGTCCTTAGAGACGGGTTCTACTGGGTGAGCGTCTGCCATCCACGCTCCAGTGGAGCAGCTCGGGGAAAACAAGGTGGCTGCTGAACGATGCTGGGTTTCTCCCGGGATGGGGGACCCAGGGCAGGGGAGGCCATCAGCTGTCAACCTTGCTCCCCTAGCCCTACGGTCGCCCGGGCCCCAGAGGGGAGCAGGCAGCCCACGAGGGGGAGCTTCTGTCTCCTAAGGTGGGAGAACCAAGTCACCATAAACTGGCTGCCCTCAAGCGACAGTTCTCACAGTTCTGGAAACCAGGAGTCCAAAGTCCAGGTGTAGGTAGGGCTGGCCCTGCCCGGGACTGAGGGCGGGTCTGATTCTTGCCGGCCTTCTGGTGGCTGTGGGCCATCCTCCACACTGCTTGGCTTGCGGCTGCTGCACTCCAGCCTCCGCCTCCATCTTCGCATGGCCTCTCCCTGTGTCTCTGTCTCTCTCCCGTCTCCTCTTTCTGAGAAGAGCACCAGTCATTGTGGGTTTAGGGTCTACCTCAGCTAGGACTATCTCATCCAGAGAACCTGAGTTATATCTGCAAAGACCCTATTTCCAGATAAGGTCACAATCACAGTTTCCGGGGATTAGGGACCCCCTCCAGAGGGGCTCGATGGAAAAGGGACTAATGAAAGACCGTGGACGCATGGTGAGGCTGAGGGGCCCCACCAGGTAGGGGAGGCGCTGGTCTGAGGAGGCCAAGGATGGGAGGCTGTGACCCGAGCAGTGAGGCTGTGGGCAGAAGAGGAGCACAGTGGCTGCAGATCCCAGTGCCAGGGCCGGAAGTGGGGAAAGTTGTGGGGAGCAAATCCTCTATCCTACCTTCCTGCCTCCAGTCTCCCATTTGCTGAGCCCACCTGGAAGCCAGAGGGCAGGGGAGGTGGGGGTGGGGTCCTCGAAGGTCAGAAAGGTGGGGTATCCACAGGGCAAACAGGAACTAACCAGTGGAGGCCCCGAGAGAAGTGGGAAAGAAGTGGTCGTGGCAGTCAGGCAATTCCTTCCCTTCCTCCCATAACCATATCTGAGCTACCTGGGTGATGGGGTGATCTGTGCAGCAAACCACCATGGCACACGCTGACCTATGTAACAAACCTGTGTATTCTGCACATGTGCCTTGAACTTAAAAGTTGAAGGATAATAAAAGAGATGAGTTGACACCCTTGCAAACCTCAGTGGCCCCCAGACCTGTGGGCGTAACTGACAAGTAACTTGCTAATGACAAGACAGATGACTGAGAGCCGGAGGGATGGTCTGGGGGTGACAAGCTCCCACCTCCAGCCCCATGGCATCTCAGCTCAGTTCTGAAGGGTGACAAGAAGCCGTCTAGGAGGGAAGGAGCAGCAGCTAGGGCTGAGGTGTGTTCTTCACCCCAAGGGGAACTGTGAGGGCAAAGGTTACAGCAGGAAACCAAGAAGCCGTGTCGTCCCAGCTCAGCAGCAACACTGGGTCCTGGGTCTCGCTCAGCCTTCACTGCACTCGGAGGTCACGGCCCTCCAGTAGGTGAGGAAACCACAGTCTTTCTGGGGCTGGGCTGCAGGTTATGAGGGCCGGGTGCAGGGGCTGAGCTGAGGAGGTGTCCGGGAGAGGGGATGACTGCTAGAACAAGATTCTGGAGGGGAAGTTGAAAATGATCTTGTCCGGCTCCTCGAACTGCAATCTGCTAGCAAACCTGAGACCCAGGGCCCGGTTCATACCTCCGGGACTAGGAACTGACCTTCCCGCTCCCAGCTTGCAAACTTTCTCAATGTGCAAACAGAACTGTCGGTCAGGAAGGGTTTTACCCTGTTGCATCTCATGATAGGGAATTGAAATATAGCTTTAGACTAACTCTGTCCCAGCAGATGTAAACCATATGGGAGGATCTTTTATACCCAGATTTCATTAAAAAATTGCAGAAATGGTGTGTGCCTTCCATAAAGAATGTAAACATTAGATGGGTATAAAAAGAAAACCCCTGGCCACCTAACTCCACTCCAGCAGTGACCACTCGTCACAGTTTGGTGGAGTCCTTGAGATGGGCATGCAGGTATTCAATCGTAATTCTACATTCCAGAGACAGGAGGGTGTGGGCCTTGTTGTTTGGCACCTGGCTCCCCTGCTTACTCTGTCAATGGCTTTTAGAGTGTAAGTTTGCACAAAGCCGCCTCATTCTTTAGTGGCTGTGGGGTCTGTCTCCATCGGATCGACCCTCCACTTACTTCACAGGTCCAATATGGAGAGATACTTTCGTGTTTTACGGTTTTCTGGCTAGCACGCGCATTGCCGCCTCACCATCGGGGGACATCATGCTTGTGTGTGCCTGCAAGTCTTCAACCAAGTATTTTTCCAGAAGCAGAATTTCTGGGTCAACGAAGTCACATATTTAAAGCTTCCGTAGGGATTATCGAAATGACCGCAAAGGGCCATTCCAATTAGAGTCCCATTGCACAAGGCACAAAAGTCCCCATTTTCCCACACTTTTGTGGTGCTGAATGCTGGCAACCTTTTAAATTCCCACCTATCTGACAAGGGAAGGCACTGGCTCTTTATGTAACCCAGTCTGGCCACCGTGGCCCGGGGGCTGCTTCTGCCCTGTTGTGTCCCTTTCATCTCACCCCCTTGATTCCTCTGTTCTGTCATCAGTGGCCAACTGTTGAGTCTGTCGTCCACCTCGGTTCACGGCACACACTTCCCACGGGCCTCTCGCGCATCACGTCTACCTGGGTGCTCACCTTTATTTTACCCCTCGCTTCATTCACTTTTCTTCAGGTTGTTTAATGTGCATTTTTGCTTATGTACGGTGTGCGTGTGTATAAATCTATATGCGTGTATTTTTGGGACAGAGTCTTGTTCTGTCACCCAGGTTGGAGTGCAGTAGTGCAATCTCAGTTCACTGCAGCCTCAACCTCCTGGACTCAAGTGATCCTCCTGCTGCGGCCTCCCAAAGTGCTGGGATTACAAGCATGAGCCACTGCGCCCAGTTGTAAAGTGTATATTGATCTCTAATAATGTGCATGTATTTTGAGTGAACTTTTAATTGAATAACATACATATAGAGAATACATATAGAAAAGTGCACAGGTCATGTGCACAGCTGGAAGGATTTTCACGAAATGTACTAGCCTGTGAGATCAGCACCCAGTTGGAAAAACAGAACTTCACCAGCATCTGTAAAGACCCCCCTTGCTCCTCCTTCCCCAAACTATTTGTTCTACAGAGGATGGGTACTGGTTGTTTCTGGTTTGGAGCTATCAGGCATGGTGCTGCTGTACCCGATATGTACATGTGGCTCTTGGTAAACACCTGCATAGGCATGTAAGTTATATCCACGTCAGTGGCATTGTACTGTACAGCTCCCAGTTACTTGCTTTCACTGGGTTTGGGTTTTAAAGCTCCATCCCTATGAACTTCAGGGACATCTCTGCTGCCTCCAGAGACTGCAGGGCACCCTGTGGTCTAACCCACCTTGCATGCCAGGAAAGGATCCCAGGCTATCTCCAACTCCTGCCACCCTGAATAACGCTGCAGAGTTACAGGGTCCTCACCCAGTCCCCTCCCCATCCAGTGTGTAGTTTTCTCTGGTACGTACAACCAGGGGTGAGCAGGTCTCAGGGTAGCTGCCTTGGCTGCTTCACTCCGGTTCTGGCGGCTTCAGCAGTGAGCAGCCTTCTCTGTGTCCCTACATTGGGGGATGATGATTGGGGTCCAGCCACACCATAGGTGCTAGACGGAGCTTCTCCTGTTAAGCAGAAGTCGAAGCCACATACTAGAGGGAGGTGTGGATGGCGAGGCTGGAGGTAAGGAGCCCCTGGTGCAGCAGCAGTGCTGATCCGTCCTGCGTGCTCATCTCATGCCCAGGTCTGTTCACACTCACCTTACACCCGTATCCAGCTCTGTCTGGTATCTAGCTTGGCCTTCATGCTTATTTTAGCAGGGGTCACAGCAGGAGTCTGCTGTGCCAATGATGGTGAGTTTTCTGTGTCCCTGTCTCCATCACGGAAGGTGGCTGGGCTTGAGTCACCTCTCAGGTTCCCTTTCCAAGGCAGTTGGGCAGCAGGCAAAGATGCCACCAGCAGTGACCCCAGGGGTTGGGGGAGGGACCCACCCCTGTGTAAAATGGCACACAGGCCCCAGAGAGCCAGTGACAGCAGCAGAGACTGGAAGGACGAGAATCTCAGCTGAGGCCATGGTAGGTCTGGGGTCCCTAAGAGGCTCAGGAGGGAGCAGAGCACAGAGTAGAAGGTGGGCAAAGTCAGATGTGAGGTGGGCAGAGCTGCAGGGCCTCAGGGGTGCACCTTGGCTTCCTTGAGCTGGGCTTTTCCTCGGGGCTGCCCACTCCTTGCTCTGTCCCTGACTCCTCCCCAGGGATGGGGCGGTTACCTGCAAGTTGGCTGACTCTCTTGGCTCCACGTTTCTGGATACCAAAGGTCCAGGGTGTGGGGTAGGGGGATCTTTGGATCTGCTCTCCTTTCTGCTCTACCTGGTCCAGTGTTGTAGGAAGCGGAGCCGAGTGTGCAGAAGCAAATCGTTCAGGGGCAGGCTGCTTCGGTCTAGACTGGGTATGACTCTTAATCCCCATTCCTTCCGGCCCCAGTGTTGCCCATCTTCAAGGTGACTTCTTGTTCCCATCTGCTGGCTCCTTTGTTCTGTGTCTCAGCTGGTTCAGAATCAGGGCAGGAAAGTGGGGGCAGCTTATCGGATCCCTTCCAACACCCAGCTGTTCCCAGAGCAGGCTCTGAGTCTTGACTTGATCCTGAGAGCCAGGGAAAGGGGTCAGACAGCCCCTGCCCTGTATTTTTGTTTTGGAACGTTGAAAATCTAAAGAAAGTTTGACAACATAGAATCATGTTAATCTGTATGCTTTTCCCTCGGTCTAGCAACTTTAGCATTTAACCGTGGTTGTTCCCGCTGTCTCTAGTACATACATACATACATAGAAAAAAAATGCAGCATATATACACACATATACATAGGATGTACATGCACACATGTTGTATGTATATGTGTGTGTATATATTCTATATTCTATGGGCATATGCACATGGAATAGTATCTATAATACACATGCACACACGCCCACACATGTGCGCGCGCGTGCGTGCACACACACACACACACACACACACACACACACACAGTTTGGTTTGCTGAGCCATTTGAAAGTGAGTTGCGGACATCATGATGTTTAATCCCCAAATGCTGCAGCCTGCACCTCAGGAGCAAGGATGTTCTCCTGTCCAGTCACAGCACAATTGTGTTAGTCAGGGTTCTTAGAGAAACACAACCAGTAGGGTGTGTAGATGTGTAGAAACAGATTTATTACAAGGCATTGGCTCATATGAGTATGGAGCCTGCAGGTCTGAGATCTGCAGTGCGGGCCACAGGCAGAGACCCAGGAGAGCTGATGGTGCGAGTGGAGTCTGAGTGCGTTTCCGGGAGAATTCCCTCTTGCTTAGGGAGGCTGGGGTTGTATTGTGTGAGCCAAGTTTTCTGAAGACTCATGGGAAGAAAAATTCTTCCTCTAAGGTGGCTTGAACTGACCTTGTTTCTGAGTTCCAAGACTGCTGACTTGCTTGTGCTGGAGAAAGCATTTGAAAGGGGAAGAACTACTGGGGAGGGGGCAGGATGTGACTTGAGGAGCCCGGGCTCTGCAGTGCATGTGCTGTGTGACCCTGCTCAATTTCTCCTGAGTTCGAGTTCTTAGGCACAGTGTCACGCAGGTGAAGGCTGCAGGGTCAGAAACACTCCAAACCGTTGCTCTGCCGCTTATTGGCTGTACCGCCCTGGCGGCCTACCCAAGTTCGTCGAGCCTCAGTTTCTCCATTTCAGGGTGATGATGATGGTCCTGACACCACAGGCTTAGTGTAAGAGTTAAAAGAATAACTGGGAAAGGGCCTGCCCGGAATCTGTCACGTATTTTTGTAATTAATAAATAATGGCTCTAAGTATTACCAAATGGGGTAATGATTATCAGCCCTAAAGTGGCTGTAATTACGATAAGTTGTTGATTTTTAAATTAAAACCATGGGCACTAACAGGAGTCTACTGTCAATGCTGGCACATAGAAAACCTAATGGTCAGTCCCGGGAGGCTCTCCCTCGGGACCTGACTCCCGGCCGCGACCGCTTCAGCACAGAAAGAGTAAGATGCACTTCTGTTTCCTGTCGGAGTGGGACTGACCCTGCCTCCAAGGACAGCTAGAGAATGCAACAGCGATAACAACGGGGACTTCTGTGTGGGGGTGCTGGAGAAGTAACCAGACAGGAAATGGTGGGGCAGGATCCAGGGAGGAGAGAGGCTCAGGGTGAGTCAGGGCAGCATTTGGGGTACTGTGATTCTACAGCACGCTCTTGGAGACACTGGTGGGGGGCTTTGACAGCATCGTATGGCTAAGGGATGGGAGTCCAGGGCTGTGGTAGGCTGGACCCTAACGATATCAGGTCCTGGTCTTTGGAAACTAGACTGTTAGCTCGCAAGGCAGGAGGGACTTTGCAGCTGTGATGAGGGGTCTTGAGATGGAAGAACGTCCTGATTAGCTGTGTGAGCTCCGTATGTGGTGACAGGCTCCTTGTGAGAGGGGCAGAGGGGGACTGCACCCTCCGGGGGAAGCCACGTGACCACCGCAGTAGGATGCAGTGCTGCTGGCTTTGAAGGTGGAGGGAGGGCCACGGGCCAAGGAATGTGGCCATCTCTGGAAGCTGGGAAAGGCAAGGACACAGATTCCCCCTGGGGCCTCCCAAGGAAGTGCAGCCCTGCCCACTCCTTGGCTTTGGCCCAGTGAAAGGGATGTTGAATTTCTAGCTTCCAGAACTATAGGCAAGTGAATATGTGTTGCTTTAAGCTGCCAAGTGTGCAGTAGTTTGTTAGAGCAGCCACGGGAAGCCAATGCAAGGACTCTTCCTGGGAAACTGTCTTGGGAAACGTGCCATGAGCTGGAACCCTGAGGGGCTGGACCACACCGGTGAGAGTGAGCCAGAAGTGGACAGATCCTTGCAGATACTGCACTGTGGCAAATCATCTTAATTGGTGAAGTTACAACTTCACCAGGCCATCCGGGCCATCCTGGATAGCCAGTGCCCCAGGCCACCAGCAGACAGAGATGACATCAGACCACTTGCTCGGAGCAAAAGCCTTGGAGTCATCCTGGAATGGCATCTTCCTCCCATGCCACACGGTCAGAATGTCAGCACAGGGGGCCATCCAAATATACCCTCTTCTAGTGTCTCTTTTCTTGTTAATTCCACCCTGATTTAAGCCCCTACCCTCTGATAGCTGGATTACTGAGACAGCCTCCTCCCTGGCCTCCCTGCCTCCACCATCACTGTCCTCTAGTCTGTTTTCAAGTCAGCAGCCAGAGTGATCTTTTTAAAACTTAAGTCAGACCACATCATTCCACTGCTGAAGACCTCAAAATTTGGGGTATGGACAAGGACATCTGCCTAGAATCTGCCTGGAAATGGCTTCCCACTGCACTCAGACCAAAAGCCCAAGTCCATGATGGTTTCCAAGGCCCTACATGGCTCCCTCTCCAGCCTCCTCTCTGATAGCGTCTCATATTCCCCTCCTCCTTGCTCACTTGCTCCAGCCACGGTGGCCTCCTTGCTGTTCTTACGAACCAAGCAATGTTCCCATCTCAGGGCCTTTGTACCTGCTGCCTCCTCTGCTGCAGTGGTTGAAAGTTTGTGTCTTCCCCAAATTCAGGTGTTGAAATCCTAGGGCCAAGGTGATGGTTTTAGGAGCGGGGCCTTTGGGAGGGAGGAGGTTGTGAGGACAGAGCTCTCACTGATGGGATCAGCGTCCTTATAAAAGCAGCCTGAGGGGATGCATTGACCCTTTCCACTGTGAACGGAAAATATCTTGGGCCCCTCAAACCACTAAGAAAAGTCAAGCTGGAAAGTGCTTAGGGCACACCTGCCTCCCATCTACTCAAAGTGATTCCTCTGCTCACCTCACTGAGATAGATGCATATCTGATTGCCTCCTTTGGAAAGGCTAATAACAAGCTCAAAAGAACCCAACCCTTTGTGTCTCATCTACCTGTGACCTGGAAGCCCCTCCCAGCTTGGAGTCTTCCTGTCTTTACTTCAAGTTGTCCCACTTTTCCTGACCGAACCAATGTACTTCTTACATATATTGATTGATGTCTCCTGTCTCCCTAAAATGTATAAAACCACGCTGTGCCCGAACCCCTTGGGTGCATGTCGTCAGGACCTCCTGAAGTTGTGTCACGGGTGTGTCTCAACCTTGGCAAAATAAACTTTCTAAATTAACTGAGACCTGTCTCAGATGTTCTGGGTTCACACCACGACGCGGCGGACACAGTGAGAAGTCAGCAGTCCGCAGCCTGGGAGAGGGGTCCTCATAAGAACGAGACCATGCTGGCACCCTGGTCTTACACTTCCCAGCCTCCAGCATTGTCAAGAATAAGTGTATCTTGTTTATAAGCTGCCCACTTCATGGTATTTTGTTGTAACAGCCTGAAGAGACTAAGACATCTGCCTAGAACACTCTTTCTCCAAATAGCCACATGGCTGCTTCTCTCTACTCTTTGAGGTCTTTGCCAAATGCCCTTTCTTCACGGGGTTGCTGCCTTCTTGGGATGTTTATAATGACTTCTTGTTTGAGCTCCTCCAGAAAGTAGAGTCTGAGGCTGGGATTGGGGTGTTAATGCTTCATTTGGGGGGTGCAAGCCCCGGGTGGTGAGGATGACGAGGAGGGGACCCACATGTTCCCAGTTCTATAGTGAACTGCGATGGCCATCCCAAGCACTCGGCCGCCGGGTCTGCAGCACGCAGGAATCCTGCAGGTGTTTGCAGGCAGGGATCACATTTGGGAGGCGTCCACAGGTGACAGCACACGGCGGGGGATGCCTCTGTCCAGCTCTGTCATCTCCTGTTTCTCACTGGTCAAGTTTCACCTGCAGGGAGCACATTCACCCGCAGGCCGGGCTATTTTCTCCAGCTCCTGGCTGGCCCTTCGGCAGGCAGTGGGTGTGATGTTTTATCCAAGAGTGCAAGTGCAGGGCAACGCAGGTGGGTGTCAACTGAGAGAGAGGGAGGAGACAGGCCAGGGAATTAGAGACCCAGCCGCCTTCACCCCACTCCCACCCTGCCCTTCACCACCTTCCTTACCCGCTTTTCGGCTTAGAACCTGGGGTCTGACATGCTTAGGGTTTTATTGATTCTCCATTGATTGTCCCTCTCCCCACACTGCTCAGTTTCTGGTGTATTCACGGCCTCATTCCCTGTGGTTATGACCATGCTTGACATGTCCCCGGCACTCGAGAAATACCTGCTCAGTGAAACAATGAAAGAGGACTCTTTGCGGCGGACGCTCCAACGCTCCCTTTTTGGAACGGCAGTGTCAGTGCTGTAGGATTACGTATTTTTCTCTATGAGTCTAATGCTGTTTATTTTTCTTTTTCAGAGACAGAGTCTTGCTCTGTCTCCCAGGCTGGAGTACAGTGGTGCAATCGTAGCTCACTGCAGCCTTGAACTACCGTGCTCGATTCATCCTCCCGCCTCAGCCTTCAGAGTAGCTGGGACTATGGGTACACTACTACGCCTGACTAATTAAGTTTTTTTTCTTTTTTGGTAGAGATGAGGTCTTGCTATGTTGCCTAGGCTGGTCTTGAACTCCTGGCCTCAAGTGATCTTCCCGCCTTGGCCTCCCAAAGTTTACAGGTGTGAGCCAACACACCTGGCTGCCATTTCTGGGTTCCGTGCACTGCAGAACATTAATTTAACCATATCCTGATGAGTGCCACGTGCTGGGTTCCATGGTTTAGAATCTTCTCCTAGACAAAGTACATAAGACTTCACTGGAATTAGAAGGCAGAGTGTGAATGTTTAACTGAGAGGTTGTAAAATAAATCATTGTGTCTGTGTGTGCATGGGGGGGTTAAATGTCTGGGAGGATCAACACTCACAGGTTCACAGTGGCTGGACTGGGGAGTGGGGGCGCTTCAAGTTTTTACTTTACACGTTTCTTTATATACCTCTATATTGTCAGGGTTCTTTTCTAACAAGCATGCATTCCTTTTACATTAAGTATTTTGTTTTAAATAGAAAAGAAAAGCCCAATTTGAAGATCTGGAAGAGTCAATGTCAGTTCTGAGGCCAATCCAGGCCCTGGAGTCAGAGGCTGCAGAGAAGCCCAGGGCAGAGTGGCCCTGCTAGGCCTGCCTTGGGGCTGCTGCATCTCAGGGGCTAGGGGTGCT
The DNA here is from genome assembly GCF_001698545.2 of Rhinopithecus bieti. Classification (NCBI taxonomy): domain Eukaryota; kingdom Metazoa; phylum Chordata; class Mammalia; order Primates; family Cercopithecidae; genus Rhinopithecus; species Rhinopithecus bieti. The sequence continues at coordinate 721,396 of NW_016815549.1, read as the reverse complement.
GCCCCAGAGGGAGGCTGGCTGGAGCCAGAGCTTGCTTTCTAGTCAGCACAGGTGGATCACTGCCAGCCTCACCACTCCATAGCTGCTCCTGCTGAAAGATGACTGTTGCAGGCTGGCACAAGGCTGGGTGTAGAGAATCCAGGACGCCTGTTCCCAGGGAACTGGCACATATCTCTAGAGTGGCTGCTGCCAGGGTGGTGATGTGCCCTTGCAGTCAGAAGTACTGGGGCTGTTAACTATGTGTATGACCCTGGACGAGTCACCTCATGCCTTTGTTCATTCATTCGTTCTTCAATCCCTGAAGGCCTACTTTGCACCAAGCCCTGTAATGGGCACCATGAGTGAGGGATGCATAAGACATGGCCCCTGCTCTCAGGGGACTCCCAGGCTAGTAGGGGAGACAGACTTGCAAATGAGAAGTGCCCAGAGCCATTCAGTGGGTGCCAGTCTCCCACCTGGTGGCAATGCCCAGGCCAGCTGTTCTAGAGGGCAGGGGCTCAGCGACCTCTGTCTGCACTCAGGACAGGGAATCAAGACTCAGGAATCAGGGTGGAATTCCTGGAGGAGGTGGCAGCTGAACTGAGTCTTTGTGGAGTTAAAGAGTCCAATGTGGGAGGAGGGGTGTGAGCAGGGAGATGAGGAGGCGGCTCAGAGGAGGGGAAGCTGTGCTCAGGAGTGGATTTGTCACTGGTCTGGGTGGTGGGGGCAGTAAATGAGATGAGGCGTGGAAAGGCCAGCCCAGGGCGGTGCTTGGTGCATGGGTTAGCCCTGCCCCAGCAAAGCGCCTGTGCTTCCAGCTACTCGGGAGGCTGAGGTAGGAGGATCGCCTGAGTCTGGGAGGTCGAGGATGCAGTGAGCCCCAGCAGTAGGGCCATGAGCTTTGCCACCAGTCCCAGCTATAATTTTTTTTTTTTTGTATTTTTGTAGAGATGGGGTCTCACTGTGTTATCCAGGCTGGTCTCAAACTCCTGGGCTCAAGCGACCCTCCCACCTCGGCCTTCCAAAGTGCTGGGATTACAGGCCTGAGCTACCACACCCAGCCACCTGGGTGTTTTAAAGGGAGAATGACGGGATGGGAGAGGGTGAGCAGAGCTCAGTAGAGCCAGAGAGTGAAACATTACAGAAAGCAGAAGGGGGTCAGTCCCTGTGAAACCCGCCTGAGTCTGCAAGCTGGTGCCCATTGAAGTCAGGCTCCTGCCCTCCCAACGGGCTGGGGGATGGGGCTGTATCTCTGGGCATGGCAGGAGCCAACAGCAGATTCTTCTGGCAGCTTTGAGTTTCTCAGGCAGGCACTTTCAGGGAGCTGGCGCCATCCTAGGAATGTGGCCTTGAGCTGTCAGAAACCATGTGGGAGGTTATATTTTTGTTGGCCAAGGTTGAAGGCTGCTTGAGAAGAGGCTTTGGAGGGCCTGGCTGGAGTGTGGTTAGGGAGAGAGCCTTTTCCCGGCTTCTCTCCTGGCTGTTTGTGGTTGCTGGCAATCCCTGGCGCTCTGTGGCTTCTGTCTCCCTGACCCCTGCGTCGCTCTTCACACGGCGCTCTCCCTGTGTGTGTATGTGTGTCCAGCTATCCCCTTTTTATCAGGGCACCTGTCCTGTTGGATTAGGGGCCACCCTCCTCCAGGGTGACCTCACCTTAACTCATTACATCTGCCACGATTCTATTTCCAAATAAGGTTCCATGCTGCAGTACCAGGGGTTAGCACTTTAGCATATGGATTTTGGGGGTACACAGTTCAACCCACAACAGGCAGTTATTATTCTTATTTTGAGATAGGATCTGGCTTTGTCGCCCAGGCTGGAGTGCAGTGATGTAATCTTGGTTCACTGCAACTTCTGACTCCCAGGCTCAAGCGATCCTCTTGCCTCAGCTTCCCAAGTAGCTGGGTCTACAGGCGTGTGCCGCTAGGCCTGGCTAACTTTTGTATTTTTAGTAGAGACAGGGTTTCGCCACGTTTCTTGGCCAGGCAGGGCGCAAACTCCTGAGCTCGAGCGATTGGCTACGTTGGCCTCCCAAAGTGCTGGGATTACAGGCATGAGCCACTGCGGCTGGCTGGCCAGTTATTATTTTTAACCTCACTGCTTCATTAGCATTTCCATCCCGCCATGCTGACCGTCTGTGAAGATTGGGAAGGAAGGATATCCTTGGTGCCATGCTGAGGCCTCTCAGGGAGTGGAGGAAGAAGGGTGAGCCGAGGGCCCCAGCTCAGGCCTGTTTTTAGCTCCGTGCCCAGGGAAGGCTTGGCCTCCCTGACACTCCTTTTTCTCACTGGGAGCATGGAGCCCACAGAAATTCCTGCTGTCCTCTCCCTGTGACAGCCCCGAGCATCCACAGGATCGTGGATGGGCTTTGTGACCTGCACAGCACTGATTCTGGGTTGACGGCCACCACAGCCTCGTAAGGGGAGGCCCCAGTTGAGAGGAGGGGGAAGTACTTAGTTTGTGTTCATGGTTTTACCAGGGTACTAATGGCTGGTGCTGAAAGTTATTCCCGGGGGACTCTGTTTTGGATTAAACATCAGCACGGTTTTGTCTCTGAGAATAGTTGTAAGAATGATTGCAGGAGAGATGATCAGGAAACCAGGTGGGCAAAGCCCCCATTCTGCCTAAGAATAAATTCTCTGAGCTGTCTCTGGTGAGAATAGATCCTCAAAGGTTTCGAGAACAGAGAGGTGTGGTCCACTTGCTGTGTAGACCAGAAGTAACTCACACCGCTGTTCCCTTGTTAGCGTGCCTGCTGCGGCTGCATGACCGGGCTCCTTAGGGGCCTCATCTATAACTCATGGCACACGAAACACACTGAAGTGGTCCTGAGTGTTTCCCACACCTGAGGCAGTGTGCTGGAGTCAGAACACGGACTCCCTGCCGGGAAAACTGGATATCCACGTGCAGAAACACAAAACGACACCCCGATCGCTCACTGTACACAAAAATCAGCTCACAACAGATTAAAGACTTAAATGTAAGACTTGAAACTACAACTAGAAGAAACTACAAGAAGAAAACAGGGGAAATGCTTCATGACATGGGTCTGGGCAAGGGTTTTTTTTGGATAAGAACTGGAAAGCACAGGCTACAAAAGCAAAAATAGACAAGCAGGGTGACATCAAGCTAAAAAGCTGCACAGCAGAGGAAACAATCAACAGAGTGATGGGATAACCTACAGAATGAGAGAGAATACTTGCAAACTGTACATCTGATAAAAGGTTAATATCCAAAATACATAAGGTGACGGCTGGGCGTTGTGGCTCATGCCTATAATCCCAGCACTTTTGGAGGCCAAAGTGGGTGGATCACTCGAGGTCGGGAGTTCAAGACCAACCTGGTCAACATGGGGAAACCCTGTCTCTACTGAAAATACAAAAATAAGCTGGGCGTGGTGATGAGTGCCTATAATCCCAGCTACTCGGGAGGCTGAGGCAGGAGAATTAGTTGAACCCGGGAGGCAGAGGTTTCAGTGAGCCAAGGAGGCGCACTGCACTCCAGCCTGGGCCACAGAGTGAGACTGTCTCAAAACAAAAACAAAAACAAAAACCCCAAATACATAAGGTATCCGACAACTCAATTGCAAGAAAAACAAATAATTTGATAAAAAAATGAGTGAAGGAGAATAGGAACCTCTCAAAAGAAAACCTACACATGACCAAAAGTACGTGGAAAAGTGCTTGACATCACTAACCATCGGGGAAAAGCAAATAAAAAGCAGAATGAGATACCGCTGAATCCCAGTTAGACTGGCTAAGATAAAAAAGACAAAACATAAAGGCTGGCATGGATGTGGGTGAGAGGGAACGCTCGTACTCTGTTGGTGAGAAGGTAAATTCTAGAAAGAAGTATGGAGGTTCTTTAAAAAATTAAAAGTAGAGCCGGGCGCAGTGGCTCAAGCCTGTAATCCCAGCACTTTGGGAGGCCGAGACAGGTGGATCACGAGGTCAGGAGATCAAGACCATCCCGGCTAACATGGTGAAACCCCATCTCTACTAAAAAAAATACAAAAAAAATTAGCCGGGCGTGGTGGAGGGCGCCTATAGTGCCAGCTACTCGTGAGGCTGAGGCAGGAGAATGGCGTAAACCCAGGAGGCGGAGCTTGCAGTGAGCTGAGATCTGACCACTGCACTCCAGCCTGGGTGGCAGAGCGAGACTCCGTCTCAAAAAAAAAAAAAAATTAAAAGTAGAACTATCACATGATCCAGCAATTCCTCTACTGGCTGTTTCTCCCAAGACAATGAAATCAGTATGTTGAAGACAGGTCTGCACTTCCATGCCCATGGCAGCATTCTGAACAACAGCCAAGATATGCAACTAACCCAAGTGCCCATCAACAGACGAATGGACAGAGGACTTGTGGTCTCATACACAATGGAATATTAGCCATGAAAAAGAATAAAATCTCGTCACTTTTGGTAACAGATGAAGGACATTATGTGCTGGAGGACGTGTGAAGTGAAATAAGTCAGGCACAGAAAGACAAGTGCTGCATGACGCCACTCATATGTGGGAGCTAAACAAGTGGAAGGCTGGGCGCGGTGGCTCACACCTGTAATCCCAGCACTTTCAGAGGCCGAGGCGGGTGGATCACAAGGTCAGGAGTTCGAGACCAGCCTGACCAACAGGGCGAAATCTCATCTCTATTAAAAATACAAAAATTAGCCGGGTGTGGTGGCACGTGCCTGTAATCCCAGCGACTCAGGAGGCTGAGGCAGGAGAATTGCTTGAACCCAGGAGGCAGAGGTTGCAGTGAGCTGAGATCATGCCACTGCACTCCAGCCTGGGCAACAGAGTGAGACTCTGTCTCGAAAAACAAAAACAAGCAAAACAAAACAAAAAACAAGCTGAAGTAGCAGAAAAGTGGTCACTAGAGGTAGGGGAGAGGATGATGGGAAGAGATTTGTTAATGGGTACAAAATTCCAGTTAGGAGGAATACGTTCTGGTGTTCCTTTTATCTTTTCCTTTTTGTTGGGGACAGGGTCTTGCTCTGTCGCCCAGGCTGGAGTGCAGTCCACCTCAGCCTCCCGAGTAGCTGGGACTACAAGTGCACACCACCATGCTTAGCTAATTGTTGCATTTTTGTAGAGATGGGATTTTGCCATGTTACCCAGGCTGGTCTGGAACTCCTGGGCTCAAGCCATCTGCCTGCCTTGGCCTCTCAAAGTGTTGGGATTCAGGTGTGAGCCACCACATCCGGCCAAGTTCTGGTGTTCCGCAGCACGGTAGGGTGACTGTAGATGGTAATATTATAATCATATTTCAAAATAACGGAAAGAGGGTTATGAACTCACCACAAAGAAATGGATAAACATATGAGGTGCTGGATATGATATATCCCCTGATTGGATCATCACGTATTGTATCTGTGTAGCAAAACATCCCTCCATACCCCATACAAATGTACAACTACTATGTGCCAATTAAATACAACAGAAGAGGAACATCGATTCCCTACTGCCCAGGGGCCAAGAGTGCGAGGGCTTCTGGGTGAGGAGGAAGGAGGCAAAGCTTTGCCTGCTTGGAGCATGTTTCCTTCCTGGGCTGCTGTCCAGTATTTCCTTCCTGGTTTTCTCCTGGGACAAGAGGGTTGGATTGGAAAGCTTCTCAGTGTCTGCTGGCCTTCTGTGCATTTCTTTCATATTTGAATGTGGTTTGGAGTTGAATAGGTCTGAGCTCCAACCTCGGACCTGCTGTGTGACTTGATGGGAAAGTCACCGAATGTCCTCACTTCGCACCTGTGAGGTGGGGACCTTGGACAACAGCTGATTAGGGCTGTGAGGAGGTGACTCCAGGTGAGGGTGACCTGAGGACTGTGAGGAGGTGACTCCAGGTGAGGGTGACACAAGGACTGTGAGGAGGTGACTCCAGGTGAGGGTGACGTGAGGGCTGTGAGGAGGTGACTCCGGGTGAAGGTGACATGAGGGCTGTGAGGAGGTGACTCCAGATGAGGGTGACCTGAGGGCTGTGAGAAAGTGACTCCAGATGAGGGTGACGTGAGGGCTGTGAGGAGGTGACTCTGGGTGAAGGTGACATGAGGGCTGTGAGAAAGTGACTCCAGGTGAGGGTGACCTGAGGGCTGTGAGGAGGTGACTCCAGGTGAGGGTGACGTGAGGGCTGTGAGAAGGTGACTCCAGGTGAGGGTGACGTGAGGGCTGTGAGGAGGTGACTCCAGGTGAGGGTGACGTGAGGGCTGTGAGGAGGTGACTCCAGGTGAGGGTGACGTGAGGGCTGTGAGGAGGTGACTCCAGGTGAGGGTGACGTGAGGGCTGTGAGGAGGTGACTCCAGGTGAGGGTGACGTGAGGGCTGTGAGGAGGTGACTCCAGGTGAGGGTGACGTGAGGGCTGTGAGGAGGTGACTCCAGGTGAGGGTGACGTGAGGGCTGTGAGGAGGTGACTCCAGGTGAGGGTGACGTGAGGGCTGTGAGGAGGTGACTCCAGGTGAGGGTGACCTGAGGGCTGTGAGGAGGTGACTCCAGGTGAGGGTGACGTGAGGGCTGTGAGAAAGTGACTCCAGGTGAGGGTGACGTGAGGGCTGTGAGGAGGTGACTCCAGGTGAGAGTGACGTGAGGGCTGTGAGAAAGTGACTCCAGGTGAGGGTGACGTGAGGGCTGTGAGGAGGTGACTCCAGGTGAGGGTGACGTGAGGGCTGTGAGAAAGTGACTCCAGGTGAGGGTGACGTGAGGGCTGTGAGGAGGTGACTCCAGGTGAGAGTGACGTGAGGGCTGTGAGAAAGTGACTCCAGGTGAGGGTGACGTGAGGGCTGTGAGGAGGTGACTCCAGGTGAGGGTGACGTGAGGGCTGTGAGAAAGTGACTCCAGGTGAGGGTGACGTGAGGGCTGTGAGGAGGTGACTCCAGGTGAGGGTGACGTGAGGGCTGTGAGAAAGTGACTCCAGGTGAGGGTGACGTGAGGGCTGTGAGGAGGTGACTCCAGGTGAGGGTGACGTGAGGGCTGTGAGAAAGTGACTCCAGGTGAGGGTGACGTGAGGGCTGTGAGGAGGTGACTCCAGGTGAGAGTGACGTGAGGGCTGTGAGAAAGTGACTCCAGGTGAGGGTGACGTGAGGGCTGTGAGGAGGTGACTCCAGGTGAGGGTGACGTGAGGGCTGTGAGAAAGTGACTCCAGGTGAGGGTGACGTGAGGGCTGTGAGGAGGTGACTCCAGGTGAGGGTGACGTGAGGGCTGTGAGAAAGTGACTCCAGGTGAGGGTGACCTGAGGGCTGTGAGGAGGTGACTCCAGGTGAGGGTGACCTGAGGGCTGTGAGGAGGTGACTCCAGGTGAGGGTGACGTGAGGGCTGTGAGGAGGTGACTCCAGGTGAGGGTGACGTGAGGGGCTGTGAGGAGGTGACTCCAGGTGAGGGTGACGTGAGGGCTGTGAGAAAGTGACTCCAGGTGAGGGTGACGTGAGGGCTGTGAGGAGGTGACTCCAGGTGAGGGTGACGTGAGGGCTGTGAGAAAGTGACTCCAGGTGAGGGTGACGTGAGGGCTGTGAGGAGGTGACTCCAGGTGAGGGTGACGTGAGGGCTGTGAGAAAGTGACTCCAGGTGAGGGTGACGTGAGGGCTGTGAGGAGGTGACTCCAGGTGAGGGTGACGTGAGGGCTGTGAGAAAGTGACTCCAGGTGAGGGTGACGTGAGGGCTGTGAGGAGGTGACTCCAGGTGAGGGTGACGTGAGGGCTGTGAGAAAGTGACTCCAGGTGAGGGTGACGTGAGGGCTGTGAGGAGGTGACTCCAGGTGAGGGTGACGTGAGGGCTGTGAGAAAGTGACTCCAGGTGAGGGTGACGTGAGGGCTGTGAGGAGGTGACTCCAGGTGAGGGTGACGTGAGGGCTGTGAGAAAGTGACTCCAGGTGAGGGTGACGTGAGGGCTGTGAGGAGGTGACTCCAGGTGAGGGTGACGTGAGGGCTGTGAGAAAGTGACTCCAGGTGAGGGTGACGTGAGGGCTGTGAGGAGGTGACTCCAGGTGAGGGTGACGTGAGGGCTGTGAGAAAGTGACTCCAGGTGAGGGTGACGTGAGGGCTGTGAGGAGGTGACTCCAGGTGAGGGTGACGTGAGGGCTGTGAGAAAGTGACTCCAGGTGAGGGTGACGTGAGGGCTGTGAGGAGGTGACTCCAGGTGAGGGTGACGTGAGGGCTGTGAGAAAGTGACTCCAGGTGAGGGTGACGTGAGGGCTGTGAGGAGGTGACTCCAGGTGAGGGTGACGTGAGGGCTGTGAGAAAGTGACTCCAGGTGAGGGTGACGTGAGGGCTGTGAGGAGGTGACTCCAGGTGAGGGTGACGTGAGGGCTGTGAGAAAGTGACTCCAGGTGAGGGTGACGTGAGGGCTGTGAGGAGGTGACTCCAGGTGAGGGTGACGTGAGGGCTGTGAGAAAGTGACTCCAGGTGAGGGTGACGTGAGGGCTGTGAGGAGGTGACTCCAGGTGAGGGTGACGTGAGGGCTGTGAGAAAGTGACTCCAGGTGAGGGTGACGTGAGGGCTGTGAGGAGGTGACTCCAGGTGAGGGTGACGTGAGGGCTGTGAGAAAGTGACTCCAGGTGAGGGTGACGTGAGGGCTGTGAGGAGGTGACTCCAGGTGAGGGTGACGTGAGGGCTGTGAGAAAGTGACTCCAGGTGAGGGTGACGTGAGGGCTGTGAGGAGGTGACTCCAGGTGAGGGTGACGTGAGGGCTGTGAGAAAGTGACTCCAGGTGAGGGTGACGTGAGGGCTGTGAGGAGGTGACTCCAGGTGAGGGTGACGTGAGGGCTGTGAGAAAGTGACTCCAGGTGAGAGTGACGTGAGGGCTGTGAGGAGGTGACTCCGGGTGAAGGTGACATGAGGGCTGTGAGAAAGTGACTCCAGGTGAGGGTGACCTGAGGGCTGTGAGGAGGTGACTCCAGATGAGGGTGACCTGAGGGCTGTGAGAAAGTGACTCCAGGTGAGGGTGACGTGAGGGCTGTGAGGAGGTGACTCCGGGTGAAGGTGACATGAGGGCTGTGAGAAAGTGACTCCAGGTGAGGGTGACCTGAGGGCTGTGAGGAGGTGACTCCAGGTGAGGGTGACGTGAGGGGCTGTGAGGAGGTGACTCCAGGTGAGGCAGATGTGAAGGCCGTGGGGAGGTGACTCCAGCGAAGTTTGACTAATGGGTGCCTCAGAGATGGCATCCAGAAACAGCCGGCCTTCCCTCTAACACTGAAAGCCTGCCCTTGAGAAGAGAGCTTTAACTTTGCTTTCTCCATCTGAAACTTGCCTTCTGCGGCTACTGCCCGCTGGAAACCAATGTGCCCTTCTGCAGGAACGTCCCGAGTACAAACCTTGGCCTCTGTGATCCAGCCGTCTCGCCCGATGCCCTCCTCCTTCTTGGGCAGAGACACAGGCTTGCAAGGCCGGCTCTGGAGGCCCTGGCTGCCCCGCCTGTAGTAGCTCCAGCAGGAGACCCCCCACACCTGCCCCCTGTAGCACAGTCTGTGCTTATAAAGGGCAAATGGATGTCAACTGAGCTGTGCAGTGTGGTGGGACCCTACCTCCCAGGTGGGATGTTGAGTGAGAACCTCCATGGTGACAGGCCCAGCTGAGCTCTGGGCTCAGGTGCACACTGGGGTGTAAAACTACAAGGTACAGCAAGGCAGTCACAGCATCAGAGCCAGGGGCCGGTCCCCTCTGGGGCTGAGGAGCAGGAGGCGCATCCGGGGCTCTGGGGCGGGGAGGCTGTTTCTGGACCTGGGTGGTGGTCCCGGCTGCATGGGCCAATGCTTCACGGTCATTGGGAAGCCAGGCATGTCTGTCTCATGTGCATTTTTGTGTGTGTATTATATTGTGTTGTGGGTTCAGATGTAGTCTCCTCACCCGCAGATTCATGTGTTAAAGTCCTAACACCCAGGACCTCAGCATGTGACCTTATCTGGAGACACAGTCTTTACAGACGATCAAGTTAAAGTCATTAGGGCAGGCTTAATCCGGTATGCCTGGCGTCCTTATAAAAAGGCAGACCTTGCACACGGAGGCACACACGGAGAATGCCGTGTGCAGGTGAAGGCAGAGGTGGGGTGAGGCTTCCACAAGCCAAGGAACTCCAAGGGCGGCCCCCAAAGCACCTGAAGCCAGGTGAGAGGCCTGGGACAGAGTCCTCTCATAGCCGCAGATGGAATCAGCCCTGCCCACACCTGGATCTCGGACTTCTGGCCTCCAGAGCTGTGAGAGAATACGTTTCTGATGTTGAAGCCACCAAGGCTGTGGGACTTTGTTACAGTGACTTCAGGATACATAAAATGTCTTGTATTCAAGTCTCAGGCCGGGTACTTTGATTTAAATCAGGGTGGACAACGGCACCCAGGCCCCAAACCCAAATGCCCTGGGTCATTCTCTCGACCAGCTCTTTTGGTCTGTGAAGCTCCGAAAAGAAGCTTTGCTCCTGAGGGAAAGTCCACGAGGGAGTAGAAGGGACCCTCACTGGTGAGTCCTGGCTCAGGCTTACCCCATGCCCTGGAGTTCTGATCTGGGGAATTTGAGGCTGCTGTCTCAGCAGCCCCCAGTGACATAAGGGGTGGCACAGACTGTGTCTCGCGGGGCATTAAGCAAAGTTCTTAATAAGGGCCTTTTATGGAGCAGTGGGAACGAGACTTGCCCGGTCTGGCTGGGAGTCCATCAGGCCCTCAACATGGGCTGTGGTGGCAGCAGCCACTTCATAGCGTCGTGCACAGCCGTCTATTACCCTGTAGCACTCAGGCATTGCTGGCTCAGCCTGGATATCGCTGCACTCCTCGGCTGGGGCAGCAGCACAGTTGGTGACCCGGCCTGGATGCAGGTCCTGAAGGCAGAAGGACCTGGCTTCTGTTCCAGCTCACCCTTGCTGACTACGCCGCTCCTGACAAGTTCCTTCGTGTCAGTTTCCTGCGGCTGCCACACAAGGCCCACAGGGTCTTGAACAACAGGCATTTATTTTCCTGCAGTTTTGGAAGCCAGAAACCCCAGGTTGTAGTGACAGCAAGGTTGGTCCCTGTGGAGGGCTGCAAGGAAGGCTTCACTCCTGGCTTGCACTTCTCCTTCTTGGCCTGCAGCTCCTTCCGGCGGCCCCTCCTATAGCAACAGATTACCCTATTTTCCATGAACAGGCCCCTCCCTTTGTTCCTTCAGGCCTGGAAGAGGTGACATCTCCTCCTGCTGACCTGGGCAGCTTCACCTGCCTCTGAGGCTTGGTGGAAGCCAGCCCACGTGGGTCAAAAGTCCATCCCTTGAACCGTCTCCATTGCCCCTCTGAGTGAGGCACGCAGGCAGACTTGCAGGTTTTTCCTCAATGCGCGATGATTCTGGAATTACCCAGTGCCCAGCTTGGTGCGTGGCTTAGAGCGAAAGTATGCAGCCAATGTTCCCTGAATCCAATTCAAGATTTTCAAAGGGCCTGAGGGCCTTTGGATTAAAGCAGTTAAAAAGTGCAAAGGTATGTGATTCATGTGGGGAGCCTTGGAATTGTAGCTGTCATGGCCTCCCTGGCTTTCCGGAGTCTTGTTTGTTTTCTGTAATGGGAGCAAATGCCTCTCATGGCCTGGCCTGAGCTTTCTTTCCTGGCGCTTTTCTATATGATCATCATTACATGAGTAGGGTTGAGGCAAAATCTACCTGAGGATAAAAATGCCTGGAAACCCAAGGGAAAAGAGCGAGTTTGGGTTTGGCTTCCCAGAATGTTGCAGGGTTGGGGTGGATTGCAGGCAGCTACTCCTGGCATTGGCCTAGGAGGTGACACTTCTTAGAGAGAAGAGGAATGAGGTGGTGATGGAGGCTGCGAGGGCACAGAGTCACCCACCAATGTGCCAGGTGAGCAGCCACCAGAGACCCTTTCTGAAGGCCACTGGGGGTGAGCCTCTCCCTGCCTCAAGCACCCGCTGTGGCTCCCCACTGCCTTTAGAATAAGGCTTGAAGCCCTCAGAACCCTCCCAGCCCATCTCGCCAGCCTCACGCCCACTGTGCCACTCCCTGCCCACTGCACAGCAAACCCCTCCCTAAATTATTTATGGTTTCCTAAATTTATTGTGCCGTTACACCTCTGTGCCTTTGTGCTGTGCTGTGGGCTCAGCTTGTGATGCTGCCTCTTGCAATTAAACTAATCTCAACATAAAGAAAAATGTCAAGGGTAAAAGAAAGAACAGCTCACTCCTTTGTAAGTGAGTGACCAAGAGCTTCCACAGGGAAGACATTGGCTCTGGGACATGAGTTCTGGGATCAGGGACGATGCCTGGCTCCCTGTGGCTGCCCAATCCCCCTACTCATCCGACTGCCTTCTTGGTGGGCCAGACCCTGGTGAGAACCCCTAGATTTGGAGTCAGGCAGGCGTGGGATCCAACCCCAGCTCTGTCGCTTGAGAGCAATGGGGCCCTGAGTCAGTCCCTCTTGGAACCTCAGTCTCTTCATCTGTGAAATGGTGGTGCTGATGCCTGTCACACAAGACCCAAGGAGGTCACTGGTGTCAAGAGCTGGCTTGAAGGCCAGCACACAGGTTTCGCTCAATCAATGGTTCTTGTTGTGATTTTAGCGCTGGTGTTTGGCAGTAGAGCATGACTCCTGTGTCTGTCTGGGGGCAGATTTTAGGGTGGGGACTTGCTTTGCAAAGTCATGATAGTCAGATCTTTGAACTGGAGGTTGGGCTATGAACTAATGATAATCTGCTTAGCTAGATTTCAGTCTCCTCCAGTCCCCCTGGACTTAAGAGATGGTCTGTTCCTACCTGTTCCCAGAGCCTATGATGGGGCCGAACTTGCAGGTGGCAGCCAGAGACCCCCATGCTGAACTCAGTTCCATAAGCATCTATGAAGGCTATTCTGTGTGCTTTTGAAGGGGCATAACTCCCAGGCTGTGCCCTGGAGCAGCTCATGGTCCAGCGGGAGAGACAGACATGCAAACAGACAGTGACAACATAGAGAGATGGGACCTGCAGGAGGTTGCAGGAAGTGGTGGTGGTGGGGAGAAGGGTGAACCTGGTCAGGATGTGGGTGGTCAGGGCAGACTTCCTGGAGGAAGTGATGTTGAATGAGCATCACTTTTAAAAGGAGAGTAGGGAGGAATTAAACAGGGCAAAAGATCAGGACAATGTGAATAAAATAATTGCCCAAGAACTACTGCAGGACGTGGAGGCAGTGGGAGACAGATGGTGGGAACCTCAGCACTTCGGTGTTGGACAAGTCACTTCTTTTTACCTGTACGACTTTCAGGTGAGCAGATCAGAGAATGGGTAATGTTCTCCAGTTGAGAAAGAAAGCGTCCTGGCTGGGCGCGGTGGCTCACGCCTGTAATCCCAGCACTTTGGGAGGCCGAGGCGGGCGGATCACAAGGTCAGGAGGTCGAGACCATCCTGGCTAACATGGTGAAACCCCGTCTCTACTAAAAATACAAAAACAAAATTAGCTGGGCATGGTGGAGGGCACCTGTAGTCCCAGCTACTTGGGAGGCTGAGGTGGCAGAATGGCATGAACCCAGGAGGCTGAGCTTGCAGTGAATTGAGATGGTGCCACTGCACTCCAGCCTGGGCAACAGAGTGAGAGTCCGTCCCCCAAAAAAAAAAAAAAAAAAAAAAGTGTCCTGAGGCCACCCATGGTTAGGTTAGGGCAGGATTGAGACTGGAAGCCACCTCTCCAGTTGCCTCTACAGCAGGCTGAGCAACACAGCCCCAGATTCAAACTTTGGATTGTCTTAGTCTCCCAGAGCTGCCATAAGAAAACCCACTGATGGAGTGGCTTAAACAACAGACATGTATTTATTACAGTTCTGGGGGCTGGAAGTACGAGATCAGGGCACCAGCATGGTCAGGTTCCGGCAAGGGCTCGCTTCCTGTCTTGCAGACAGCTACCTTCTTGCTGCATCTTCATATGGTAGAGAGAGAGTGACAGTAAGTGAGAGAGCATGAGCAAGCTCTCTGGAGTCTTTTCATATAAGGTAGCAATCCCATCAGATCAGGACCTCACCCTCACGACCTCTTCTAACCCTAATCACCTCCCAAAGGCCCCATTTCCAAACACCATCTCCTTGGGTATTTGGGTTAGGATTTCAGTATATGAACTTTAGGGGCCACAAATATTCAGTCTATAACAGAAGGGAAGACCCAGTTTCTGGCCCGTTTGCCTCTAGGCCTTTCAGAGCACCATGAAATCAGCTTTCTCGTGTATTTGAAATTTGCTGATTTTACCAAATGTGATCAGCCACAGGGACGCGCCTGTCCTCGACTCCGTTCTCTCTCTCCTTCCCTGTCATGCTGGTCTCCAGCACGGATGAGGGGAATTGCACACTGCAAAAGATCTGTGCTTTGGAGAGGATAAAACACCTTCTAAATGCACATTATTGTTATTTTTATTATGGGCACCCGAGCAAGACTATCTGTTCATAAGAGTTAATTTAGTTAGATCAGGAATAAGTGCTACTTGAGATGAAAACTCATTCTCCTTTGCAATATTTTCTTCTGGGTATAAATCAAGAGAAGGGCTTTTAAAATATTTTTAGTATAAATGTATTTCAATCATATGGTCACTCACCTCTTGGCACAGTTATCTAACAGATCTCCATGTGATTACTGAAATTGAACTTGCCTTGACAGCTCAGCAATCCTTTTCTCCATTCAAACCATATTTGATTTCATTGATTTGGAAAGGGAGCGGGGAAAATTACCTGTGATTCTGCATGGAAAATCAGATGTCCTGCAGGCTGATGGAGGATTCCATTGCAGACCTGACCTCTATGTGGAATTGGAAATCAGCATTGTAGTTTCAGGTGGGGGCTCCGTAAAAGTTCTGTCTCCTCTCTCCTCCTGTCCCTTCCCAAAATAACTCTTTCTGTTATATACAGTGCTAGAAATTTACCCACCCGGCATGCAACCCCCAAGCCTTCCACTAAAGTCAAATGTCTCTGAGAGGCTGAACACCTTAAACCAAGACTGTAAATATGCCATACAGATGCTGACATTTCCAAGCCCAGGGCAGACATTGCTAATTGATCAGGCACAGTTTTCCACAAAGGCTTATTTTTGACAGGGAGCTCCAGGCAGACATTCCCAATGGATCAGAGTCACTGCATGGGTGGAAACTATTAGCCATCTAGGCCTGAAACCATGGTGGCGATGGAGATGATGAAGAGGAAAGTATTCAGCTTCCAAAAGCCTTGCTTTCTCTCTTTTGTTGTTTCTTCTTCTTTTTTTTTTTTTTTTTTTTAGACAGAGTCTCACTGTGCCACCCAGACTGGAGTGCAGTGGTGAGATCACAGCTCACTGCAACCTCTGCTTCTTGGGATTGAGCTATTCTCTCACCTTAGCCGCCTGAGTAGCTGGGACTATAGGTGCACACCACTACACCCAACTAATTTTTGTATATTTTGCAGAGACAGGTTTTGCCAAGTTGCCCAGGTTGGTCTAGAACTCCTGGGCTCAAGTGATTTGCCTGCCTCAGCCTCCCAAAGTGCTGAGATTATAGGCATGAGCCATAGTGCCAACTTTGTCCTTCCTTCCTTCCTTCCTTCCTTCCTTCCTTCCTTCCTTCCTTCCTTCCTTCCTTCCCTTTCTTTTCTTTCTTTTTCTTTCCTTCCTTCCTTTTCTCTCTCTCTTTTCTTTCTTTCTCTCTCTTTCTTTCCTCCCTCCCTCTCTCTCTCTTTCTCTCTTTCTTTCTTTTCTTTCTCTCTCTCTCTTTCTTTCTTTCTTTTGATGGGGTCTCGCTCTGTTGGCCAGGCTGGAGTGAAGTGATGGGATTTCAGCTCACTGCAACCTCCACCTCCTGGGTTCAAGTGATTCTCCTGCCTCAGCCTCCCAAGTAGCTGGGATCACAGGTGCCCGCCACCAAGCCCTGATAATTTTTTTTTGTATTTTTAGTAGAGATGGGGTTTCACCATGTTGGTCAGGCTGGTCTCAGACTCCTGACCTCAGGTGATCCACTCGCCTCAGCCTCCCAAAGTGCTGGGATTACAGGTGTGAGCCACTGCACCTGGCCTCTGTTGTTTCATTTTTAACATAAAGTCCACCACACCTTTCCCCCCAATATTTACCATGACATTTTGATTTCTGTTCTAAGCAGATTCACTCTAAGTGGCCTTTCTCCTGTTACTGGTTTTGCTCATGTTATAGGAGCCTCTTGTTATAAAAAAGGCAACGAGCTTGCAGTTAAGAAAGGGCAGTCGGGGGCCAGCGGGTCACTGGTATAATGTCTGATTTTCTAGAAAACATAAAACCATCCACCAAATGCCTCTGGCTGACTCAGAGAGGGGTCTCCAGTAGATTAATTGGGGAGACAATGAGGTTTTGGCTCAAACACAGATCTGGTTCATCTGAACAGAACCAGTTTGTGCTGAACCCTTATGGGGCCAGTCCTGGGTTGGGGAACAGGCATGAACTGGGCATAGACCCTGTATCTGTTTCCTGGGGCTGCCGTAGCGCGAGACCACAAACTGGGCAGCTTAAAAGAACAGAAATTCACTCTCTCACAGTTCAGGAGGCCGGAGGTCCAAAGTCAAGGTGTTGGCTGGATCAGCAATTTCTGAGGCTGGGAGGGGAATATCTGCTCCAGGACTCTCTCCTGGCAGTTTCTGGCAATCTTGATGTTCCTTGGCTTATAGATATGTCACTCCAGTCTAGGCGTCTGTCTTCACATGGCCCTCCTCTCTGCATCTTATTTTCTGTCTCTTATAAGGAAACGTGTCATTGGATTTAGGGCACCCCAATAACCAAGCCAAGGCAGAGAAAGTGTGTGCCTCTGAGCAGGGGGCAGGAAGCTCAACACAGGAGCAGGTATCAGAACTGAGTCCTGAAGACAGGCTGGGAAGTGGGGAGGCGGAGTGAGAGGAGCTGCACTGCAGGGCACAGGGGGTGTGAGAGGGCACCACGCCTCAAGGACGGCTCTTCTGCCTCTGCTCATGGCAGGGCGAGGGCGAGCTCCTGCGGCAGGGGCATCTGGGCCGACTGTGGTCATGAGCTGGGTTAGGATGGGGGGTCAGAAGTGTGGACAGGGCTGCGGGATGTGGAGTTCAAAGCTCAACTCTTACATGTAGCAGCTAGTGACTTTGGACAACATCTTGATACCATGGAGCCTTACTCTTCTCACCTGTGAAATGGAATGACAGCGACCATCCCCACTTCACAGGGAGATGAGTGCTGACAAGGGTAAAGGAAGGAAAACAGAGACACAGTGACCTTTCAGCCATCATTAGCCACTTGCAGTATTATTTCAACCTTGTACCCCCAGCTGCTAGCACGGAGCTGGTGCAGCCTAGACGCTCAAGAAATGGCAGTTGAACCAACAAACAATAAAAGCCTAAAGCACATTGCTTTCTTTAAAAAAAAAAAAAAGGCAGCTTTATTGAGGTGCAAGTTATGCACCATGAAATCACTCATTTTCAGTGTATCATTCAATGGGCTCTAGTCAGTTTACGGATTTGCGCACCCCTCCTGACGTCCAGTTTTGGAACACATCCATCTCCCCAGTTTGTATCCTTGCTGCCACTCACAGTTCCCATGCCCAGCCCCAGGGAACCATTGACCTGCTTCCTGTTTCTATAAATTTGCCTTTTCTGGGCATTTCAAATAAATGGAGTCACACAGCATTTCAAATAAATGGAGTAGTATTCTGTGGTTTTCTTTTATGTGGCAAAATGTTTTTGAGGTTGACTTGTACTGTAGCATGGATCAGTTACTCATTTCTTTTGATTGATAAATAGAATTTCATTGTATCCATCTGCCACTTTTTATTTACCCATTGCTCAGTGGATGGCATTTGGATGGTTTTCAGTTTTTGGCTACTGTGAATCGTATTGCTATGGGCATTCACATACAGGTCTGTGTGGGGATGCATGTTTTATTTCTCTTGGGTAGGTTCTTAAGAGTGAAATTGCTTTCACATCTCTGCGATATGGTACTATTATCATCATGCCGTTTCACAGACGAGGAAAGTAAGGCTTGAGATGTTGAGTAGGGTGGCTCACACCTGTAATCCCAGCACTTTGGGAGGCTGAGGCGGGAGGACTGCTTGAGTAAAAGAGTTCAAGACCATCCTGGGCAACATAGTGAGACCCTGTCTCTACAGAAAATAAGAAAAATTATCTGGGTATGGTGGCACATACCTGTAGTCCCAGCTACTCGGGAGGCTGAGGTGGGAGGATTGCTTGAGTCTGGGAGGTCAAGGCTGCAGTGAGCCAGGATTGCGCGACTGCACTCCTGCCTGGGCGACAGAGCCAGATGCTGTCTCAAAAAATAATTAAAAATAAGAGGTGTTGAATATATTGTGCAAAGTTCAAGTTAACTTTTAAGAAACTAAGTTTATTTTTTATTTTTTAATTTTGTTTTTTAAGACAAGGTCTCACTTTGTTGCCCAGATTGGAGTGCAGTGGCATGGACTTTGCTCACTGAAATCTCTGCCCCCTGGGCTCAAGAGATTCTCCTGCCTCAGCCTCCCAAGTAGCTGGGAGTATGGGTGCACACAACTCTCGCCCAGCTAATTTTTGTATTTTTAGTAGAGATGGGATTTCACCATGTTGGCCAGGCTAGTCTTGAACTTCTGACCTCAAGTGATCCACCCACCTCGGCCTCACCTCGGCCTTACAGGCATGAGCCACCGCGCCTGACCTAGAATCTAAGTTTTTTCCCAGTATGGCTGTGCCATTGTACATTCCCACCAGCCACATATGAACATCTAGTTTCTCTGTATCTTTTTCACGTCTATCTTTTTCATTATAGTCACCTTAGTGGATGTGTGATAGCAGCTTGTTTTGGTTTTAATTTGCGTTTCCCTAATGACCAACAACGTTGAGGATCTTTTCCTGTGCTTAGTAGTCATTTACGTAGGTCTGCTTTAGGGAGATGTCTTCTTAAGTTCTAAGAGTTCTTTATATATTCTGGATACAGGTGTATCCTTTTCCCATTGAATTGTTTTGGCACTTTTTTCAAAAACTAACTGCCCATAATGTTTGTAACTCTGTTACAATTCTGGTCTGCCAATCTATACATCTATCCTTCCATGAATGCTCCACTGTCTTGATTATTAAGGCATAATATTAAGATTGAAATCAGGGAATATAACTCTTCCACGTCCTTTGCCTTTCCATATAAAATTTAGGATCAGCGTATCAGCTTCTACAAAAAGGTTTGATAGTATTTTGATAGGGATCACACTGAATTTATAGGCCACTTTGTGGAGAATTTGCTATCTAGACGATATTGAATATTCCAATCCATGAACATGGAATGTTCTTCCGTTTATTTATGTCATCTTTAATTTCTCTCAACAATGTTTGGTAGATTTCAGTGAAGATCTTGCACTTTTGTTAATTTTATTCCTAAGCATTTTATTCTTTCTGATGCTATTGTGAATGGAATTGTTTTCTTAACTTTATTTTTGGATTGTTTGTGGCTAGTATATAGAAATACAATTGGTTTTGCAAATTGATCTTGTATTATAGAATCTTGCTAAACTTGTTTATCCTGTGAGTTATTAAATGAATCTCTTGGGATTTTCTATGTTAAGGATCATGTCATCTATGAGTTAAAATAGTTTATTTCTTCACTTTGAATCTTGATACTTTTTATTATTTTGCCAGATTGCCCTAGTTAAACCTCTAGTAGTTTGTTGAATAAAAGTGGTGAGAGTGGACATCCTCGCCTTGTTCCTGGTCACGTGGGGAAAGCTTTGTGTTTTTTTCATCATTGAGTGTGATCTTAGCCATGGGTTTTTTGTAAATGCCCTTTTCCAGGCTGAGAAAGTTCCCTTCTATTTCTAGTTTGTTGAGAATTTTAAAAAATCAGTAGGTACTGAATTTTTAAAAAATGCATTTCCTTTGAGATAATCGTGTGTTTTTTTCCCTCTTTGTTCTATTAATATGATGTATTAGATTAATTGATATTTGGATGTTAAACTAGGCTTGCATTTCCAGGGTAAATCCCACTTGGTCCTAGTGTCTAGTGCTTTTTATATGTTGCTGGATTCAGCCTGCTAATAGTTTGTTAAGAATTTTAGCATTTGTTTAATGATGAACATTGGTCTGTGGTTTTCTTCTCATGTTTTCGTCTGGCTTTGCTTAGGACAACACTAGCTTCATACAATGAGTGAGAAGTGTTCCCTCCTCCTCTATTTTCTAAAATAATCTATGAGGGATTGGTATTATTTCATCTTTAAATATTTGTTAGGATTCACCAGTGAAGCTATGTGGATCTGGCTTTTCATTGTGGAGATATTTTTAATTATTAACTCAATTCCTTTATATTGTTGCAAGTCTGTTCAGATTTTGTATTTTATCTTGAGTCGGTTTTTGTAATCTGTGCATTTCCAGGAACGTGTTCATTTATCTAAGTTGTCTCATGTGTTGATATTGCATTGTTCACAGTAATCTCTTATAAACCAATAATTTCATATGATTGGCAATGATGTTCCTTTTATCATGCCTGATTTTGGCCATTTGTATCTTTTTTCCTCCTTTTTTTTTTTTTTTGGCTCATCTAGCTAAAAGTTTATCAATTTTGTTATCTCTTTAAAGACCCACCTTTGGGTTTCATTGATTTTCTCTTTTGCTGATTTTATTCTAATCTTTCCTATTTTCTTTCTTCTGCTTGCTTGTTTAGTTTGCCCTTCTTTTTCTAGCTCCTGTAGCGAGTTGCTTAAGCTATTTAAGACCTTTCTTTTTTTCTGACATAGGTGTTAAATGGTATAAATTCCCCTCTACATACTGCTTAGCTGTGTGCCATGCATTGTCATATATTGTTAGCATTTTTCATCCACTTCAAAATATTTTCTAATTTCTCGGGTAATTTCTTCTTTGACCCTGGATTTATTTAGAAATATGCTGCTTATTTTTGAAATATTTGGGCTTTCATAGACTTTTGTTAATATGCGATTTAATTTCATTGTGGCTAGGGACCATGCTTTGTGTGATTTCAGTCTGTTGACATTAATGAGGCTCATTTTAAGGCCTAGCAACGTTCTCTCCTGGAGAATGGTCTGTGTGTGCTTGGGAAAAAAAAGTGTATCCTGCGGTCATTAGGCTAGTTATGTTGGTTTAGTTAATAATGTGTTTAAGTCTTCTATATCTTTGCTGATTCTTAGCCTACTGGTTCCATTGGTGATTGAGAGTGGGATTTGAAATCTCCAACTATTGTCCTTTTAATTTCGTTTCTGTGTCACATATTTTGAAGCACTGTTATTAGGGGTGTATACATTTATAATTTTTATATCTTCCTGATGTGTTAACTCTTTTATCATTATGAAATGTTCTTCTTTGTTTCTAGCAATATTTCTTGTCTACAAGTTTCTTTTGTTTAATATTAAAATGATCACTCCCAGCTCTCTTACGATTTATTTTTTCATGGTGTATTATTGTCCAGTCCTTTTAGTTTCATCCTATTTGCATTTTTGAATCTAAGATATGTCTCTTGTAGATAGTATATAGTCACATCACTTGTTTATGCAGCCTGGCAATCTCTGCTTTTGACTGGCCTGTGTAGACTATTCACATTTAACGTACACTTAATATACTTTATATTACCTTATGCTTACATTTACCATTTTGGGTTTTCTATACATCTCTTTGTTATTGTTGTTGTCATCTTTTTCCTTTGTTCCTTTTTCATTACTTTTGTTTCTTTTAAATAAATATTTTAGTATCCCATTTTAATTCCTGTTTTTTTTTTTTTTATTTTATTTTTTTTTAAACCTTGTATTTTGAGTTATTTTCTTAATGGTTGCTTTAGGGACTACAAAATATGTTTAACTTGTCATAATCTACTTCAGATTAATACTAACTTACTTCTGACCAAATACAGGAAGTTTGCTTCAATACAGCTTCACTCTTTTCCCCTTGTACTATTACTGTCACGCATATATTACATACATATTATCTAAATATCTGTATCTATATATATTTCTCATAAACCCAACAGTGTAGTGTTATAATTATTACTCAAGTCTTTTAAAGAATTTAAGAGAAAAATATATTTACAGAGTATTTTATATTAACTGTAAGATTTACCCTTTTTTTTTTTTTTTTTTGAGACAGGGTTTCACCCTGTCGCCCAGGCTGGAGTGCCGTGGCACAATCTTGGCTCACTGCAACCTTCACCTCCCAGGTTCAAGCGATTCTCATGTCTCAGCCTCCCAAGTAGCTGGGACTATAGGCACGTGCCGCCATGTCCAGCTCATTTTTGTACTTTTAGTAGAGACGGGTTTTCACCATGTTGGCCAGGGTGGTCTCAAACTCCTGGTCTCAAGTGATCTGTTCACTTTGGCCTCTCAAAGTGCTGGGATTACAGGTATGAGCCACTGTGCCTGGTCTAATATTTACCATTTCTAATGCTTTTAATTTCTTCTTGTGAATTTAAGTTTCCATCCATCTGCTATCATTTCCTTTCAGCCTCATGGGCTTCCTTTGGTATCTCTTGAAAGGCAAGCCTGCTAGCAATGAATTCCAACAATATTTATTTATCTGAGAATGTCTTTATTTCACTTTCGTTTTTGGAGGATAGTTTTGCTGGATATAGAATTATTGGATGACTTTTTTTTTTTTTCATTTTGAATATGTCATTCTACTGCCTTCTGCCCTCCGTTTTCTTCTGTGATGAGAAGTCAGCTGCTTGTCACATTGTTGTCCCCTAATACATGGTGAATTGTTTTTATGTTGCTGCTTTCACGATTTTCTCTTTGTCTTTTAGCCATGTGATTATGATGTGTCTAGGTATATATCTCTATATATTTAACCTACTTGGGGTTGTTAAGTTTTTCAAATGTTTGGATTAAAGTTTTTCATCAGTTTTGGAAACGTTTTGGCCATTATTCCTTCAAGTATTTTTTTGTAGCCCCTTTCTCTCTCTCCTCTCCTCTGGAACTCCTGTTAAATGCATATTGATGTGCTTGATGTGCTACAGGCTGTTGAGGCTCTATTCATTTTTCTTCACCATTTTGTTCTCTTTGTTCTTCATATTGGTTAATTTTTATTGCTCTGGTATCATGCTCACTGATTCTTCTACTATCTCAAATCTGCCACTGAGCCCTTCTGGTGAATTTTTCCCGTTCGTGTACTCTTCAACTCTGGAATTTTCATTTGGTTTAAAAATATTATTTCTACCCCTTTATTCAGGTTCTCTATTTATTGATTTCTTATTGTCATACTTTCTGTTAATTATTTGACTATGTTTATAAGAGTTGCTTTGAAGTTTTTCACTACCAAATCTAACTTCTGGAGACCTTCAGAGACTACTTTTCCCTCCCTCTGACCCCTGGAGTATAGGTCATATAGTCCTAGTTTTTTTTTTTTTTTTTTTTTTTTTTTTTTGCATTTCTCTCTCTCTATTTTTTTGTTGAAAACTGGAAATTTTAGGTAACATATTGTATCAACTTTGGATTTTGATTTTCCCCAAGAAGCTTGTTACTGTTTGTTGCTTGTTCATTTGTTTAGTAACTCGCCTGTGCTAAATCTAGGAAATTCATTTTCCTTGCTGTGTATAGCTGCTGATGCTCAGATTTTAGAAAAATGTGTATTTCTGGCTCACGCCTGTAATCCCAGCACTTCGGGAGGCCAAGGTGGGCAGATTATTTGAGGTCAGAAGTTCTAGACCAGCCTGGCCAACATGGTGAAACCCTCTCTCTACTAAAAATACAAAAATTAGCTGGGCGTGGTGGCACGCACCTGTAGTCCCAGTTACTCAGGAGGCTGAGGCAGCAGAATCACTTGAACCAGGAGGTGGAGGTTGCAGTGAGCCAAGATCGTGCCATTGCATTCCAGCCTGGGTGACAAGTGAGAGAGTTCATTTCAAAAAAAAAAAAAAAAATACACACACACACACACACACACACATATATATATAAGCTATATATGAAATATGTATATATTTTAGCCATATATATCTCCTTATTTTTTTTTAAAGCCTGGCTTTTGTTCCCCTGTGTGTCCATAGTATAGAGGTCAGCCGGTGTTTGATCAGAGGTTATTCTGAAACACCTCAAGCTAATAAGGCTTCTATATTCTGTTAAAGACCTGTACACAGGTAGGGGAGCACATTCATAATTCTGGCCACTTCCAAGTCTGCCTGGCTTTTACTTTTTACTAGGCTGTTCATGTTTCCTGCCTGTGTGCATGTGGCCTTAGGGTCAGCTAGCTAGAAATCATGGCTGGCTTGGATCCTTTCCAGTCTCCATTATGTATAGACACAACCCCAGCCATTCCACACAGCCTGTCAGATTGCCACTTTTGCTGACAATGCCATTAGGCGTGAGCATTACCCATTGTTTCAAATTGTGTGATTCCTGTCAACTGTGGCCCACCAGCTGCTGGTCCTCAGGGCCTGTCCTGCCCTAAAGAATCTCTAAGTCTATCCATCTGGGAGGGCAGTATGGGAGCAGCCCTGGGTCAGAATTTTACAAACTCCCACTGCTTCTAACTGAAATTCAGCAGTTTTCACGAATAAGCACTTCTCAGATTGGTGCATGCTGTTGGATGATTTTCAGAGTGTGGAAATGGCTGGGTTTTTGGGTCAATTTTATGCAGCTGTATACTTGACTTTTGTGGAGAGAATTTGTTAACCTCCTTGCCTGGCCATAGCTGGGAATCCAGAAGTACATTCCTGATTGGGAAATGTGGTGGGCAAGATGAACATCCTTGACAGGATAGGGTAGGGGAGAAGTGGTTGGATATGAGGCTGAAAAGATTGCCTGGGGCTGGATGAAACCTCATTTAGTAGAGGAGAAAAGAGGTAGCACCTTTGGGGAAAGGGATTTTCCCAAGTTCTCAAACCTCAGTCAATGGAGAGATGACACTGGAACCTGGATCTCCTGACTCCCAGTCAATTGCTTTTCCCCCATCCACCAAATTGCATTAGTAATTGTAGTTTAGAAGTCCACATCCAGTTTTCAGTATGACAGGCACATCCGATCCATCAATGATCGCGTCCACCCACCCGCCCTCCATTCATCCATCCACCAATTCACCCATCCATCCACACCACCACGCACCATCCACACACCCGCCCACCGCATCACCCACCACCACCCACTCCATTCATCTATCCACCATCCATTCATTCATCCACCCACCCATTCTTCCATCCATCTATCCATTCACCCACCCACCCATCCATTCATCCATCCACCCACCCATCCATCCATCCATCCATCCATCCATCCATCCATCCATCCACCCATCCACCCACCCACCCATGTATGCATCCATCCACCCACCCACCCATCCATGCATCCATCCACTCATTCATCCATCCATCCACCCATCCATGCATCCATCCAACAAATACTGACTGAGTTCCCACTGTGTGCCCAGCATTGCACGCAGCTCTGGCAATACAGAGGTAAATGAAAACACAGTCCCAGGGCTCATGACCCTTATAGTCTCAGATTGCGGACACTTCAGTTGCCAGAAAGGGCCTTGCAAGAGCTAGTTTGAAGAAATGTCTCATGCTGATTTGTTAGTGTTGATTAAGGATATAGCTCTTTCCAGGGAAAACTGAGTTTTAATTGACTCCCAAGCTGAAATGTCTCAAACCATGATTTTCAACCAAAATTTTCTCTGTGAAAAATTGCAAATGTGCAACACATTTAAATAAAAAATCAATTTCATAGTCAAGAGTTTGGTAGCAAAAATGTTGATTTCCAAAATGGATCTCAAGGGCAGGAATACCATGAGGTCTCTTTCAAAATGTCTGTTAAACTTGAGGGCTTTGAAAATCTCTCCTTCAGAGAAACCTATCATCATGAGGCCATTGGCCCTTTACCGTGAGAATGCCATAGAGTGGCCTGATACTTAAACACTTGCCAATTACTGCTAGCTTCCTATGCGATGCCAAGCAACCATATGGAAACTGAAAATTCAGCAAAATCTGGATGCCTTTTCTATATGACAACAAATAATCAGATATTTGGAAACAAGAGTTTCTTTTTTAACTAAATTTTGAGTCATCCTCTGGAAATTTCTAAATACAACCTCAGAGGAAGTTACGGTGTTACTCATTTTATTCCATCCTTCTCTGTTTTCTTCCTGGGTGATCTCATTCAGCAGTCATGCCCAAATCTGTATCCCAAGCCCTTAAAATCTGGTCATTTCCAAAGACCTCCCAAGCTTCCGTGATAGCAAGGTAACACTTCAGGCAAATTCGTTCAGACGAGTAAATCCTTCCCTCTCTCTTCCTTCTGCCTTACTCAGCACATATTTCCATAATGGTCTGTGGTCGCTAGGACTCACCAAATGTCCAGTGCTCCCACATCTCCTAGCCTTACTTGTAGGTAGAGGCCATGAACCTGGGTCTGGCCACTGGGATGTGAGGGATGGAGCGACTTCTAGGACCCATCCTTATAAAACATCCTGTGTGATTCTCTAGCTCTCTCTTCTCCTGTTATGTGACTTTAGAGGCCTCTTGTTCCAGATTGCAAAGCTACAGGATAGAGGAGGCCACCTGACTTTGCATTTGCATCAGACTTTGTGAATGAGTGAAATGAACCTTGCTTGGGTTACACCACTGAGATTTGGGGTTAATCTGCTACTGCAGCTCAGCCTGGCCTGTCCTGACTCATACCTCCAGGATGTCCCACAGACACCTCAGAGGCCACATGTTCAAAGTTGCACCAGGCACTTTCTCCTTTATGTGTTCCTGACCTAGGGAAGTGGCATCATTGTTTCTCCTACCACTTTTGGGTTGTGTTTGACTCCTCCATTTCTCACTTTGCACAAGAGGTGCTTCTGGGGACCCACCTCTGTCTCCTCCTCTCCACACCTCCCCATGGCCTCCCAGCTTTCAGAAGCTGACTGCACTGGGATTACAGGCTTGAGCCACCGCGCCCGGCCGAGCATTAACTTTTAAAAACACAAACCTGACCATGCCATTCCTTTTCTTCAAATCCCTAGAAGGTCCTCTTTGAACTTAGAACAAGGCACAAACCCTTTAGCACCCAAGACCTGTGGCCTTTGGGCCTGCCTCCCTCCAGTGTCATGGCCACGGCTTGGCCCCGCATGGCGGGGCTACTTGCCACTCCTTGTGTGGACCACACGCCTTTATGCCTTTGTCCCTGTGTGTGCTGCACTCTCTGTTTCACCTCCCCTGGGATCCTACTCACCATCCAAGACCTGCTCCAGTGTATTTTTCTCTGATGCCAACATGTCAGGTGAATAAATTCTTCCCTCTGTCTTCCTTCTACCATACTCAGCACATATTTCCATAATGGCCTATGTTCTCTGGGGTGTAACTAGCTGTTAAGCAGAAATAAAAACCACAGGGTCAAAGAGTTGAGGGACAATGGAATTAATCAAAGTCAAACAGGTTTTTAAATTGCAGAACTTTGCAGGCCTTAATATGCAAGCATCACATGACTCTGTAAACGGTATGATGGAGCCCATGGTCCTTCCTAACACAGTGCATTTCTAGAGAGCACTTCCTAAGGCTAACATTCCATGAAAGTCCTAATGTAACTCGCCCTCTCACTTGAGAGAAGGGGAAACTGAGGCCTGGAGTGCACAGCTGGGAGTGGCCAAGTGGAGCCAGCTGGGAGAGTGGGTGAGGAGGTGAAGTGTGCTTGCTGGGTGGCTGCTCTTCGGGCAGGTGAGGGACTCAGTGCTCAGCTCCCAGCCTTGGGAAGCATTTGC
Organism: Rhinopithecus bieti; assembly: GCF_001698545.2. Classification (NCBI taxonomy): domain Eukaryota; kingdom Metazoa; phylum Chordata; class Mammalia; order Primates; family Cercopithecidae; genus Rhinopithecus; species Rhinopithecus bieti. The sequence goes on along the minus strand of NW_016815549.1, from coordinate 693,857 downwards.
CTTGTGAATGAATATGCACTGTACCCCAGCTAGGCATTTCAGGGGACTGGAATGAGACTTCAGAATAGACTCCATGGATTGTCATCCCATAGTTGAGGTTGTGTGATGCAACAGGGATTTACTATGGGTTATCTCATCATAAGTCCATGTGAAGACCCCCTCTGTAGCACACAACACAGTCAATGCCTTCCAGGTGTTCTTCTGAGCATTACATAGACACTCATTTATCTGCATGGCAACCTACAACCCAGGTACCATCATCATTCTCATTGAACAGATGAGGAAACTGAGGCACAGAGACATTCGGTGATTCATTTCCTGCAGGGCCAGGACCTGAGTTCAGTCTCTCTCGACCATCTCTGTGGGCTCATTTAAAAAAAAAAAAAAAAAACTTAGGACACACTGACTGTGATGGGCGCTTTCACCTACAGAACAACCACTTTGTAGGCAGGCGTCATTACTGCCCTCGCTACCCCCTCTGCTATGGTTGAATGATAGCATCCCTTCCAAAATTCATGCTGAAATGCAATCTCCAACGCAGTGCAAAGTGGCCTTTGGGAGGCGATGATAATGGAATTAGCACTCTTATTAAGGGCTTGAAGTGGAAAGGTGGACTCTCTTGCCCTTCCAACCTTTCCTTCTCTTCTGCCAAGTGAGGACACTGTGTTTGTCGCTCAAGAGGGCACCATCCTGGAAGCAGGAAGCAGCCCTCACCAGACACCAGTCCTGCTGGCACCTTGATCTGGGACTTCCCAGCCTCCACAGCCATGAGAAATAAATTTCTGGGGTGTTTTTTGAGACAGGGTCTCTCTCGCCTAAGTTGGAGTGCAGTGCCGCAATTGTGGCTCATTGCAGTCTCAACCTCCCAGGCTCGAGGAGATCCTCCCCTTTCAGCCTCCTTAGTAGCTGCAACTACAGGCATGCACCACTATGCCTAGCTAATTTTTTAAAATATATTTTGTATTGAAAAATATAAAATGGGGTCTTGCCATGTTGCCTAGGCTGGTCTTGAACTCCTAGGCTAAAGTGATCCTCCCACCTCAGCCTCCCAAAATGCTAGGATTACAAGCGTGAGCCACTGCACCTGGCCTGTTCTTTGTAATTACCCAGTCTGTGGTATTTTGTCGCAGCCCTTACAGCCGCCTCTAGGCAGCTGTTGTTATCTCCCCTCAGGACCACCTGAAAGGGTGCAGTCAGCACTGCAGTCAGCACTCTCATCCTAAAGATTTGCCCCTTTCAGCCATGGGCCACTTTCCTGGACTTCCACCAGTGCCCATCAGGAGAGGACCATGTGTGGTCCAGGCTCCAACGTGCTGAGGGTTTCCTCTAAGAAATAGCATGCTCCGCCCAGTGAGAATAGGAACGTCCGATTGGTGGGAGGAGAAGAAATCACTCCCTGCCTCCAACCTACACTGGCCAGAGCTGGCTGCTGCCCCCTGCTCTCCGTTCCCATGGCACTTTATATGTGTGCATAGGGGGCTGGGCAGCAGTGGGGTTCAGGGTGGGCCCATGCTATGTGCTGCAGAGCTGGTGGATCACAGAGCTTGGCCTCAGTCTCCCCAGGTGTTGTTGGTGGTAATAATCATCCTGGCCCCGTGGGGTGGGGTGAGGATTGATGCATGAGAAAGTTGAGGCAGGGGCCCTGGCATGGAGCAGGGCTCAGGCCACTCGTCACGCAGGCCCATGTCAGCCCTCAGGAGCCTGTGGGTGTATGGGGGAAGCGCAGGGGTTCTTCAGCTGGATGGATGGGTTCAGGGCCTGCTGATGCCCCTTGCTGGTTTTGGGACCTTGAGCAAGTCCCCTTGCCTTTTGGTGCTGTGCCTTGGTTTCTTCTTCGATAAGAAGGAGGTGATGATGCAACCCACCCACCCAGCCCCACTCGCCCCCGTATCGGGAGAGGCGGCGAGCTAGCACCGTGGCACCGGGAGCGGAGCTGGCCCCTGGCGGGCCCACGTTGGAGAGGCATCACCATCTCTGCTGCCCCCCTGTGGCATCATATCGATCTGCCAGTCCCTGTCACCTGGCGTTAACCTCCCAGAGGATGGGGACTGGTTCTAATCACCTCCTGGCCTCCAAGTACCTGCCACAGGGCCTGAGACCCCTGACGCCTCAGTGGACGCTGGGCAGACCTGGGGAGGCTTGTTCACTACCTGCTTCCACGTGCTGAACTCTGCCGCCCCGTGGCTCTCCAGTTCCTCAAAGGCCCCTGTGCCGTCTGTCTCTGGGTGTTTGCACCGGCTGGTTTTCAACCCCCTCCACCATCTCTTCCCCAATTCCTTAAACGCTGCTTGTCCTCCTAGGTTCAGCTTCTGAGGCAACTTTCTTGGGTAAGCTTCCAATGACCGTCTAGGTTACTCATGCCTCTCTGTGGTCCTGCTGCCTGCAATCCCATCTTGGGGTGCCTGTCCAGCTGGAGGCTGCTAGAGCTGCTTCTCCTTGCCTTTTGTCTGTGTCCCCACCATGACGTGAGTCCATGAGGGCAGAGATCTGGTTGAGTTTGTTCCCTGCCATCTCCCCAGGGCCTAGAACAGGTGCTCAGTAAATACTTAGTGAACGGAAGAAAGGAACCGACCCTTTTGTGGTGCATTAACTGCCCCTCTTACACATCAGGGGTCCGGCTGGTCCACAGAGATGATGTCCAAGGGATAAGAACTCCTTGCCTCCATTAAAACGCAACAACCCCTCTAAAAAGAACTTCTGAGCCTTCCTCCCCTCCTGCCCTCTGTCTTCTGGTTGGACGCGGCCAGTAACCTCTTCTGTTTCCCTGTGGGTGCCTTTCCTTCCTCCACATGTGGATACGCTTCCCTTTGGTCTCCACATCAGACTTTTGCTCCCGGCCTGAGTTAAAGTCCTGACTGGCCAAAGCCACTGTCTGACTCTGTTTCTCCTGACAACCTGATAACGAGATTGTCAGCTTGATCCTTCTCGCTCAAAGCTATCCCCCTCACCCCTTGCTGTTTGCTAAAAGTCATTAGGAGATTTCTCTGTAGGTCATTACTGTCCTCCTGCCCTGACAGCAGGTATAAAACTTGTGAATCTTGCTCAGGGCTGGCCCAGAGGCTTCCCCTCTGGGGAGTCCAGCAAACCACCAGCCCGTCCCTGCAGCGCTCCCTCCTGCCGGGTCCACAGCATTTCCAGCGAGCCTCATCACGGATCCTTGACATCTCTGAGGCAGGCCCTGCTTAGGGAGCTACACAATTGGAGCTTTGTCACATTTATAAAGATAAATTAAAATATGATCACAAGAGACCTTCAGTAATTTAGAAAAGCCTGGGATTTTAATGAGCAAGTGGTATGATTAAAAGTTGGAGGGACAAAGTATCTCTTCTTTTTGGATTAGGAGGCTTGCCATGCAATGGGAAGGCAAGTGCGGCTCTTGAAGCCAAGAGGCTTGGACTGGGGTTCACCTGGCCCCACCAGGTATTGGAGTCCTACTATGTGCTAGGCGTTTGGCATTTCTTCTCATGAATCCTGATGAAAAGCCATGCCATGGGGCAGCATGCCCTGCTGGTCACGCATTGGCATCACGTGGGGGAGTTTAGAGAAGATGGAATAACAGGGCCCCACCCGCACTGAGCCTGAGGCAGAAGTGGACCCAGGAAGCAGTTTTGTAAATCTCAGGTGATTTACAAAACTGATCAGGTGTAATCTGATCAGGTGTGATCAGGTGTAAATCTCAGGTGATTCTGCTGGGCAGCCTGGGCCTGGACCCGCAGGGTTAGCACAGTGCTTCTCAAACTTGGGGGTGTACCAGAAGCACAGGAGGGCGTGTGAAAACAGATGCCTGGGCCTTACCCCAGAGTTTCTGGTCTGGGTAGGGCCCAGGAATCAGCATGTCGAATCAGTTCTCATTAAGGCAGATGGTGCTGGTCCCATTTCTCAGGTAGGCAACTTGAGAAACAGAGAGGCGAGGGTGAAGTTGAAGGGCCTCACAGCCAGCACATGGGAGAGGAGGCTTTGAATTCTCGAGGTAATTTATTCAATCCCTTTGTGCCTTCACCTTCTCCATCTTTAACTTGGGGAAAATAATACCTACTCTATATAGATGTTGTGAAGTTCAGCAAGTCCTTCCATCCAGAACAGTGCCTAGCCCATGGTAGGCGTTCAGTAGCATTTATGATCATTGCTGTCTCTATTACCTGGCAGGATAGTTGAAGGGTGTCCTCCGGGCAGCCTTCCTCCCTCAGCCCCAGACAGCAGCTCTCCCTTCCCTTAGCTCCAGGCACCTCTCTGGGAGAACCTGTTTCCCTAATGTCACTCTCTGTTCACCTGTGTGCCTCCCCAATCACGTTGTGAAGTCCCCAAGAGCAGGCACCAGGTATGATTCAGGCTGGAGCCCGGTGCCCTGTCTGGAACTGGGAGAAGGGAAGGAGACGAGGGAGCAAGGCGGGGTGTGCTGAGGGTCCTGGCTTTGTGAACAATTGTTAGGTTTCTTAGCCCTGGACAGCGTTTACTATTGACCTGATGCACCCGGGTGTCGGATGCTGAGCTCAGGCATCTGCATATGGCCCCATCAGTCTTGCAGCGCCTGTGGGGGCCTCACAAACAGTGACTCCATCAGCCGCTCATGCCCCCATGCCTTCTGAGCCTTTGGCTTCCTCAGTGAGCACTGCCGACACCAACTCTGTGGCTTCTGAAGATGTCCCGTGCGCTCTTCCACCATGAAGGCAGGCCAGGAGGGGTCAACCGGCTCTCTTTTGCTGTCTGCACTCTGCCATGTCTTTCCCTGGCACTGGAGCCCCTGAGTCCCTGATGTGGGTCACGAAAGAGGGTGAGTGCAAGGCTGGTGAGAGGCGCCTAGGAGTGGCAGATGGGTCCCTGCAGGTTTCCCTCCATTCTCTCCTCCTCTGTTACATGCCAGCTCCCAGCCACCACAGCCTCTCTCTGGACCTGGGAGGAGTAGCCTCCTAAGGGGCTTCATGCACCTGTCCTCACCGTGGCCAGAATGATGGCTGTAAACATGCCGATAATCTCAGCCCACTGCTTAAAGCACCCCAGCGACTTTCCATCCGACTGTGAGTACAAATCAAGCCCAGCACCTGCTCCTCCCTGAACATGTCAGCTCCTGCATCAGGGTCGCCATCCCAGCTCTTCCTGAGATGCTTGGGTGGGTCCTCGATCCTCAGCTCAAAGTCACTTCCAAAGGGAGCAGGGCTTCCCTGACCCCTGAGCACCCCTCCCTCTTCTCGGATGGCCGCACTGTTCTCTCCTGGGCACTTAGTTCTAACTGAAATTAGTTTTCCCCACTAGGACAGAGGCTCCTTGTGAGTGTGGGAACCTTGTCTGTCTCCCTCATCCCTGTGTCCACATGTCCAGCAGGTGGGGACTGAGTGGTCTAGGACAGTCAAAGTGGCTCTGAACTCAGACCCACAGAAGGGGAGAATCAGCCTTGCTCTTTCCAATGTCTTGCAGCCTCATTTAGGGCAGAGGCAGCGATTATTCTGGAAAGATCAGTAGCTAGGTGTCACACCAACTGCATTCCTGCTCGGGACCCTCTCCCCAATTCGTTGGAGACTTAACATGACTGACCAAGTCACTCAGTGACTGAGCCTCCCCTTGAGCTGAAGGGTGGTGGCGGTGAGCTCATTTTACTGCCCTGTCTGGCTAGGCAGCCCAAGTCTGAGCCCCATAGATGTAAGGTGCCTGAGAGCCCGGAACACACAGATGACAAACGCACGATGGCAAATGCACAGATGACAAGCAACTTGAGGTGGTATAAAGAGTGCCACCTCGGGGTTAGAACACCTGGGTTGGAGTCTGGCCTCTGAAACACAGTGACCAGATGACCTTGTGTAGTCAAGGAATGTCTCTGGGTCTGTTTCCTCCTTTGTAAAATGGGGACAGTGACACCTGCTCTAGCTTGGTCATGAGAATGAGATATGATGTCCTGCAACAGCAGCCCCCAGAGCAGAGACCCATCATCCTCTCAAGCCCCTGGGAAAATGCCCAGCACCTGGCAAGTGCTTAATAACTAACACTGTCAAGTTTTCCCCTCCCTCCTTCCCTCCTTTCTTTCCTTTCTTTCTTTCCTTCTTCCTTTCCTTTCCTTTCCTTCCTTCCTTTTTCTTTCTCTTTCTTTTTCTCTCTTTTCTCTTTCTCTCCTTCCTTCCTTTCTTTCTCCTTTCCTTCCCTCCCTCCCTCTTCCCTTCCTCCCTCCCTCCTTCCTTCCTTTCTTCTTTCCCTCCTCTCTTTTCCTTCCTTCCTTCCTTTCCTTCTTTTCTTTCTTTCTTTCTTTCTTTCTTTCTTTCTTTCTTTCTTTCTTTCTTTCTTTCTTTCTTTCTTTTTCTTTCTTTTCTTTCTTTCTTTCTTTCTTTCTTTTTCTTTCTTT
>NW_016815549.1:681459-685232 GCF_001698545.2 Rhinopithecus bieti | reverse complement strand
TCCCGCGGGACGCGCGGAGCCCGGTGGCGGCGAGGACCGGCAGGCGCGCGGCACGGAGCCCGGGGCTCCGGGTCCGAGTCCCGGTCCTGCTCCGGGTCCCGGTGAGGAGGACGGCGCCACCGCCCCGGGCTACCGGCGCTGGGAGCGGGCGGCGCCGCTGGTCGGAGTGGCTTCCAGGGCTCAGGTGTCGCTCATCAGCACGTCGTTCGTGCTCAAGGGGGACGCGACGCACAACCAGGCGATGGTGCACTGGACGGGCGAGAACAGCAGCGTAAGTGACCTCCGCGCGCTCGCCGCGGCCCCTACGCGGGACACCATGGGACGCCCCGGCGGGACCACCACGGACCCCACCCCAGACCCCCCTGTGGTCATCAGGGGCGTTCTTGGCGACTTGGGCACTTGGGTCACCTCGGCGGCGCCCCTCTTGGGGAGAGGTCCTCAGATTCGTGCGCTTGTCTCACCGCAGGGGACATTCCTACAGATTTCGGGATCCTGGGCCACCTCCCATACTCCCCCGCTGGCCTCCAGGTCCTGGGTTACGGAGGAGGTCCCCAGAGGCTTCGGGAGCCTGCAGGTCCTTGAGGGTCACCCCAGCTCGGCGTTACCTCTCTCGCACCCAGGCTCCCCCAGCTGAGCCTCGCGTTCTGGGATTTTGGGCTCCGGGATCCTCCCCTCCCTGGTCCACCCGGGACTCCGCGGTGGCGCCTCCGCAGGCTCCGGGACTTCCCTGGTCAGCTCGAATCCTATTCTAGGACTCTGGGATTTCTGGGTTACCCCTCTCCCTAGGGTCCCCTAGTGCGACCCGCGGCTGTCTTGAGCTCCTGCTGCCGGTTGCCCCGCCTGGATGCACTGGGGTCCGCGTACCCCCTTGGGTTCGTCCCCACACTGTGCTGGGGACCTGTGTGACGCTGGCACGGCAAACTCCCTGCCCTGCCCCCACGTTCCCGGCTACTCTGGCTTTGCTCCAGCTGGAAGTTTGCCACCTCTGTTGGGGACCTCCTGTTCCTCCACCCACAGCCTGGGGCTCCCACCCTTCCCAGATCCTGCCTGCTCTGGCCTTTGTTGGTGCGTGCAGGAGGCAGAGGGTCCCTTTAGATTATTCCCCTGGGGGCTGCCTCAGCCTCACTCCCCCCACCCCCAAAAGGGCCGAGGGCCACTCTGAAGTCACCCTGGGGCAGCTCTGTGGGCCTCTAGTTTTGCAGTTTCCAGAGAAGGATGGGGGTAGGGAGGTGGTAACCATGAATCCCGAGAGGATGGTATATGTGTATGCGGAGGGGAGATGGGAGCCTCCCCTCATTCCTGTGCCTTGCTGTCTCCTGGGGTCCCCTAGGAGACCTCTTCTCGCTTCCCCAAGGGCCAGGGTTCCTATATGCACTGGCTGTGGCCTGGGTGGGGAACACTGGCCTCTGGAGCCAGGAAAGGGCATAATTTGGGCAGTCACTTGTGCCCATCTCCTCCGTCCGGCTTTGCTGGTTTACTCCCAGGCAGCTGTGATGTGTGCTGGAGGAGGGGCGAGGTGGGCAGATGAATATGTTGGGGTAGGGGTAGGGGCAGCATTGAATGAATTTAGTCGGCCTAGAGCCCAGCTCCCCAACCAGCCAGCGTCTATCAGGGTGCAGGTGCCAAGTGTCTGGTCTTGGGTCATTCCTGACATCTCCAGCCTGACTAGCAGCCCTTCCAGGGCAGAGTTGGCTCCCTGGGTGCAGTGGGCCAGCAGGGGGCAGTCAGGGTGCTGGCTGGAGTGCCTTGCAGAGGTGGCAGGTGCCACCTCCCTAGAAGAGCACTGGGAGTGTTCTCTCCATCTGCACCTTGAGAGAGGGGTCAGATGCCAGGTGTACTTGTGAACAAACGGTGTCTGCCGTACCATAAGCTCTAACTCAGGTGGAAAGGTAACCCAGAAACTGAGAGCTCAAAGGACCAAATAAACACAAAAAGCAAATCCCGCAGGGCCAGAAAGCTCTAATCCCCTACCCCGTCTGCCGAGGTGGTTGATCCTGAAGCCTGCTCCTGCCCCTTTGTCATTTAGCTTCCTGGGGAGGGGGTGGAGGAGCCCCATGGGACGGGCAGGCTAGCTGTCTTTGGGATAGGCTGACACCCAGCCTGCCTCTGACCTGACCTCACAGTCCGGGTGCAGGGCAGCTTCCTGGGAGAGAGTTGAGGAGGGAGCTTGGGCCAGCAGGGATGGGGTACTGGGGGTGGGAGGCAGTCAGAGGGGCCTGTGTGGCTTTGCTCCTTGAGGGTGGCAGCTGGGTTGGGTGACTCCTCTGTGACTGGGTGGGCTTGCGTCCTCACTGCTGGCAGGTGTGTGTGTGTCTTGGGGTGGGGGGTTGTGAGTGGGGGGCAATGTTGGCTTCTCTTTAGTGAGGACAGAAAGTCCAAGGAACCAGAGAGGAGTTTTAAGGGATGGATGTCCTCTGGTCAGCATGAGGTGAGGGGCAGGGGTGAGGTGTGGCACACCGGGCATAGCCTGACACTTAGCTAACACTCGGGAAGTAGAAGCCAGGACACCCTCATTGTGAGTAGTGGGTGTGGGTGTCTGTGGGGTCAGACGCTGGACCAGGCATTGGGCTTCAACACCTTCCACTCCTGCCTCTCCCACACACCCATTCTCCGGACTGGACAGTTAGGGAAGGACCTTATCATCCTGCACCTCGGGGAGCAGGGGAGGCTGCAGGAGTTTCACCTTGCCTGAGAAAACTCAGAAGAGGCAAGAAGCCGGTTACCTTGAGCTAACTAAGTAAAACCGCTTTAAAAGAAAAAATCACTGCCTTAGTGCTTGTTGCGTGCGTAGTATTGTTTTTTTCAGCACACGACGTGTCTTAGAAACGTACTCTGCTCCCTCTAGTCTCGTCTTGCAACCACAGGACTAAAGATTTTAGCCGGGATTTGGCAGTGGGTTTCACGTCTGCTTGAAAGCACCATCTTTGAAAGCTACAACCAGACAGAAACTCACACAGCTGGTTTGCCGAGCAGTCTTCCTAACATTTTATTTCCTTTAACTTGCTCACCGCCCTCTGCAGATGTGGTCAACATGAACAGAGAGCGTGTTTACTTTACCATATCAGGTGTTCTTCAAAATTAAAAGGAGCATTTGATGAGGGGGATGGACTTTAAAACATGGCATTTGAGAGCATCCCGCAAGAAGGAGTTCCAGGATTTAAGCCCCCGTCGCTGCAGCTGCGTTAACATTATGTGGGTTTTCCTTCCAACGGCTTGGTTCTGCCTGCTCCCATGGCGATAGAGAAGGGCACTTGCTTGCAAGTTCAAACACTGCCTCCCTGTCTGATGTTTAGCTGTAGAAACAAATTGTTATGTGTGAAATTAATGTTTCATTGAAACCAAGAGGTATTGCGTTTGTATGGATCTAGAGTGGGCTGTGCACACACAGCTCTGGGTTTTGCATCTCCGGAGCTGCCCTTGGAGGCAGCGGTGCTATTTGAAGGTGGATGAATATTACAGAGTGTGGCTCTCAGCCTCTGGGGTTGTGGTTTCATGTTATCCCTATGGGGAATGTGCTGTGCCCCGTCCTGTTCTTAATGTTTCTGGGAAATCGTGGGCTTATTGTGCTTATTTTAAGCACAGCTCACCTGGGCTCCTTCCCACAAGGCACTTGATCCTCAACTTTGAAGCTGAATGTATCATTTGACTTGAACGTGAGCTTCCTGCAGCCTGGTCCAGTTTGTTCACCTCTGTCATTGTTCCCCAAGAAGATCAGTACCTCCCTCCCCTCTCCTCTCCTCCCCTCCCCTCTCCTCCCCTCTCCTCCCCTCCCC
>NW_016815549.1:617777-678054 GCF_001698545.2 Rhinopithecus bieti | reverse complement strand
GTGAGCTGGGCTGCACAGACCCACTCCCTGGCCTGTGTGGTGCGGGCCTGCTCTGGGATGGGGAGCTGCACAGACCCACTCCCTGGCCTGGGTGGTGCGGGCCTACTCTGGGATGGGGAGCTGCACAGACCCACTCCCTGGCCTGGGTGGTGCGGGCCTGCTCTGGGATGGGGAGCTGCCTTTGTTAGTGTTCTCATCCAAGTTCAGCAGGTGAGACCTTGACTGTGGATCCCCCACGTTCTGTCCTCTCTTGTGTACCCCCTCAAGTGCTGGTCTGTTCCTGTCACTTCTGAGGACCCCTGAGAAGCTCCCAAACCCACTCTCCCACTCCCTGCAATCAGTTCACCTGACCTAAGTTACCCTGCCTTGCTGGGTCCTTGCCTGAGGGGCCAACACTCCCGGGGAATGTGAGCAGGAGGGGTTATGGGATAGAAACCCAGCTTTGGGCTGGAACCCCACCCCTCTGGTGCACAGTGGGGAAGCGCAGAGCTGAGGGAGGCTGGATTGTCTTCAGTTGCCCCACATGCAGGGCAGCGATGTGGATGGGCTCTTGTGCTGCTCTGGAGGCCCTGATCCCTCCTCGCTAGAAGTGCTCAAAAGGAGGCTCCATGTCCATGCTCCAGGCCACTGCAGGGGCTTTCGGCTTGGGGGGAAAGCGGGACCACCAGGGGCTGACTGAGGGGTCCAGAGTTGTGGTTGTGAGCCTAGATCCCAGCTGGACCCAGGGGTGCACTCCATGCTGCTCCATAGCCTCTGGCTCTGACCCCGGGTTCCTCCCCTGCCCTCCAACATGCTGGTGCTGCTTTCCCTCTCCTCCCTGGGGAATTCTGGGTTATCTCCCTGCATCGCTCAGCTGGGCGTTCACCCCTCCCTTCCCATCATGCTGGCCACCCATGTACCCACTCTTCCCCAGACGTCAGTTTCCCCATCTGTAAGATGAGCGTCAGGACTAGACCATCTCCAAGGTCACTACCAACCCGGACGTTGTTTATGTTTAGTACACATTTGCTGATTGATTTGTATTTTATTTACATGAATGGAGACTAGGGATGAAGGAATGCCCAGCCCAAGAACCTCACTGCAGCCTCTTTCAAGTAGTCACGAAGGAGGCAGATTTCCATGAGAGCTGAACTTCAGGAACGGCTGGTCTCACCCGAGCCTGCTGTTCATGCTTGGATGAGGACTGAACCTCTCTGAGCCTTTTTCCTAATTTATCAAATGAGGATAATGGTTTCTGTGTGTCAGGCCAGTGCTGGGGCCACGCGCTCCATGGATGGGGGCCTGGCCAGCAGACCCACCAATGTCCTCCTTCGTCTTGTTTCCTGAGAGTGTCGACTTCACTCGCATCTTCACTGTCTTCTTGAAACCAGCTCAAGGCCCAGCTCGTGGTAGCTGTTGGCCTCAGCTCTTTACCGAGCTTCTCTGTGTGCCTAGCGCTGTTAGGTGCTGAGGACACAGCGAGGCTGCCCGGGTGAAATGTTTGGTCTGGACAGGAATTCATCCTAGCGCGTTCTAGGTGCTGTGTGAGTCTGCGCTGGGGAAGTCTGGAAAGATTTCCTGGAGGAGGTGAAGATGGAGCTGCTCCGCAGGATGAGTAGAGTCCCGGGCTGAGGAGCAGGTTGGGATGGTGAGAATATTAAGGCTGAAGGAGAGGCCTGGGGGCTGGAGCAGCTTGGAGCGCCCATGGGCAGAGGAGAGACTCGGCCGTTGATCATAGAAGCTTGGCTCGAAGGCATAGAGACGGCCCTGTTAGTAAAGTTGCTGAGCACATTTCACAAATCCACTTTTACTTTAATAAAGGGCAATTTAATTTGTAGTTGTGTGAAGGTTCCTGAGAGTATTCTAAAGAGGTCATAAATTAGCCTCATTCCTCGGCACGCCCCTCAGATGAGAAGGCAGCCCAGAGCTTGCGTGGGCCTCTTGGCCTAGCCGTTACTTTATTTTATGGTGATTTTTTCAGAGTCAGGCTAAGACTTGTGCAGAGGATTCGAAGGAGAGCAGGCTGGAGTGACGGGCAGATCAGCTGGGACGCTGCGGAGAATCCCTGTGCCTTTTCTGGTGCAGGAAGAAACGGAGGGGAAGCTTGTCCATTGCCTCCTCTCTGGGGGCCGCCTTGTCTTTCTTTTCTCGTACTCCAAAGGATGAGTTGTTTATAGGTTCTTGCCAACGGCCCACTTTGTCCTCGCCCCTCCTTAGTTCCTAGTTTGGGTGGGTGCTGTATGGATTGCAGGGATGCTGATGAACTGAGAAGCCTGGCTGTGGCTGCAGCTGCTGTTCCTGACCAACGTCTTCCCCTTTTGGAAGTCCAGGGAGCAGAGATCCCTGGCTCTGGCCACCGGGAGGGCAAGGTCTCCATCTGTAGCATTGGAAAGGTGAAGGCATGTGTTCTGCGTTGGTTCACATCCTGCTTTTTCTTGGAAAGCCCCGTCCTGGATGTGAGCTTGGATTCTGGGTGTAAAAGAAGTGCAGACATGGGTCTGTCAGTCTAAGTGGATAGTAGGGGTGGGAATGCCCTGTACCACTTTCCCCACTCCCAGCAGGTTCCCACGGACCATCCCTGACCTGCTCTGCAAGGTTGTAAAACACAGACTTAGGCAACTTGCTCGCTGCTGATTGATATACAGCCCGCTGAGGGCAGTAGCAACATCTTTTCCATTCAGCCCCTGACTCAGGACAGCTTCCCAGTAGGCATATGGTGCTCGTCATCTGTATTCCGGTTAAGCTCCATTTGTCATTAAAAAATGGAATAGGGATACTTGAGTGAGTGAGGACTCTCCTGGAAAGACTGGAAAAACAATGTAAAACTCCAGTGTCCTTTTGAGGTGGAAAAGCTCCTTCTTATTTTGCATTTCTGTAGCAGTCAGTTACTGTATTTGCACAGAAAATTACAATCATTTAATTAGTTTCTTCTCACACCAGCTCGAAGATCTTAAAATAACAGCACTCTCTTTCCTTAGTAAATTTCTTGCAAAAGCAGATAATTTCCTGCAATGTTGAGCTTGCCTTCACTCACACCGAGCACATCACTTGCAAGTCACCGTTTCCCAACGCTCAGATAAATGAAGTTCAAATTAGAGAAAGAAAAGAGCCAGGCAGAGTGTGGCCGCTTCCATTCAGATCAATTTTAATTCAGAAAGAATTCTTTATGAGGCTTTTTCGCAGTGCATATTTCTGAAGCATCAGAAGTAGAGATAGCATCTCCCAGGCCTCAGCCGGGGAGATCCGGCAGTTAGGATCACCTCCCAGCTTCTGCTTCTGATGTAATTTAACTTATAATAATAATCCCTCACTATTTACAGGGAACTGCTGATTAATAATAACAAAGTTAAAAATCACAGCCCCGCCAGGCATGGTGGCTCACACCTGTAATCCCAGCACTTTGGGAGGCCGAGACAGGCAGATCACGAGGTCAGGAGATCGAGACCATCCTGGCTAACACGGTGAAACCCCATCTCTACTAAAAATGCAAAAAATCTAGCTGGGCAAGGTGGCGGGCGCCTGTAATCCCAGCTGCTCAGGAGGCTGAGGCAGGAGAATGGTGTGAACCCGGGAGGCGGAGCTTGCAGTGAGCTGAGATCCAGCCACCACACTCCAGCCTGGGTGACAGAGGGAGCCTCCATCCCAAAAAAAAAAAAAAAAAAAATCACAGCCCCCATCTAGGTGCCGGATGCTGTGTCACACCCACTTGTTTTATTTGCTCCTATAGAGAGACCTACACAGTAGATACCATGATTATATGCATTTTACAGCTGTGGAAAAGAAGGCTCGGCATGGCGGGAGGACTTGTCCCCAGTCACACAGCTAGTGAGGACCCGAGATGTAGTTTGAATTCCTTCGCTCTTGAGCCCAAGTTCTTTTTAAAATTCTTTTTTCTGGCCAGGCGTGGTGGCTCATGCCTGTAATTCCAACATTTTGGGAGGCCGAGGCAGGCGGATTACCTGAGGTCAGGAGTTTGAGACCAGCCTGGCCAACATGATGAAAATTTGTAAAAATACAAAATTAGCCGGGCCTGGTGGCACATGCCTGTAATCCCAGCTACTCAGGAGGCTGAGGCAGGAGAATCACTTGAACCCGGGAGATGAAGATTGCAGTGAGGCAAGATCGTGCCACTGCAAAAAAAATTTTTTGTTTTGAGGCAGAGTCTCGCTCTGTCACCCAGGCTGGAGTGCAGTGGCCGGATCTCAGCTCACTGCAAGCTCCGCCTCCCGGGTTCACGCCATTCTTCTGCCTCAGCCTCCCGAGTAGCTGGGATTACAGGCGCCCGCCACCTCGCCCGGCTAGATTTTGTATTTTTTTAATAGAGACGGGGTTTCACCGTGTTCGCCAGGATGGTCTCGATCTCCTGACCTCGTGATCCGCCCGTCTCGGAAAAAAATTATTTTTACTTTATTACTGTTTTAAAAATTGTGGTAAAATAGATGTAACATAAATTCACTGTCTTAATACTTTTTAAGTGTATGGTTCTAGGGGCATTCAATTCATTCATATTGTCATGCACCTGTCACCACCATTCTTCTCCAGAACGTTCTCATCTTCCCAAATGGAAACTCTGCCCCTCTTAAACACTAACCCCCATCACCCCTCCTCCAGTTCCTACCACTCACAGTCTACTTTCTGTCTCTATGAATTTGATGCTCTAATGACCTCATATAGGTGGAACCATACACATTTGTCATTTTGTGTCTGGTTTATTTCACTCAGCATCATGTCTGGAAGGTTCGCCCCGGCTGTGGCAGGTGCCAGAATTTCATTCCTTTTTTATGGCTGAGTACTATTCCACCGTCTGGACAGAACACATTTCCTGCCTTTGTGCGTCTGTGGATGGACGTTTGCGTTGTTTCCATCTTTTGGTTGGTGTGAATTAGGCTGCTGTGAACATGGGTGTGCAGATATTTTTTCAAGTCCCTGCTTTCAGTCCTTTTGGGTAAATGCCCAGAAGTGGGATTGCTGGATCATATGGTAATTCTATATCAATTTTTTTTTCTTCTCGAGACCGGGTCTTGCTCTGTTGCCCAGGCTGGAGTGCAGTGATGCAGTCACAGCTCACTGCAGCCTCAACCTCCCCCAATTAAGTGATTCTCTCACCTCACCCTCCCAAATACCTGGGACTACAGGTGCACGCCACCACACCTGGCTAATTTTTGTATTTTTTAGTAGAGATGGGGGTTTTGCTGTATTGCCCAGGCTCGTCTTGAACTCCTAAGCTCAAGCAATCCACCCGCCTCAGCCTCTAAAAGTGTTGGGATTATAGGCGTGAGCCACCGTGCCCGGCTTATGTTAAGTTTTTGATCAAGCCTGAGGTTATATCTGCATCAGAAATCACCCTTGTGGCTGCCTTGTACCCACTTGCTGGTCAGTAGCATAATTGCAACCCCCAAGGAAATCCACAGGAGGAGAAACATACGTGGCATGAGGACAATCCCGCGTCTACAAGGGACACAGTGGCAAGGCTGCGTTGTAGGAGTCACCTTTCTCTGTTCTGTTCTCATAACCTCTGAATTCTGCCACTTGTGACCCAAGGAGGGGTATCTCTCTTAGCCCAGGAAATCCAGATCTGTCAACCTGGGGAAGTCAGAAATAGGCTGGTCCGGTGCTGGCCCAAGGGTGGAAAAGGGAACCTTTCCTGGAGGCATTGCTCGGCATGGCCACTCTTGCTAAGGGTAACCGTTTGCCTTCCAAGTTCAAGCCCATTTCTCCTCCTCCTCTGCTTTTAGGCACTTTTCCCAGTTGACTACCTCATGGACCAGTTAAGTAATTCAATTTTCACTCTGTAAAAATAAAGCACTCAATAAAAACCCTGTGTTTTTCTCAATTTATTCCCATCAATACTGCTGAACCCCAGCCAAGTTTATTTTCTGATTCTTCGTTTGACCATCAGATAGGCCTTCTGGGCATCCACTTTGGGTCCTCAGCAGCTATGATGTCAGGCGGCTGCTGTGTACCTGGCTGTGCTAGGCTCCTTGGGTGGACCAAGGACACACACCCAGGGGTTTTCTGGCTTTGAGGACCCCAAACTGGCACGGGGGCTCTTAGCTCTCTCTGTGCCCTAGACTCCTGCCCACCCCAATCCTGGAGAAGCTCATGAAACTTTCTCAGAATGAGGATTTTATAATTAGCATAAAACAAAGTATAGATCCAGAGGAAACCAATTTCATGGCAATGAAGTTATCAAAATACTAAAATTAATTTCTTCAGTAACACTTCCATAAGAACTTGCAGCAGGTGTGATGATTTCCATAGTTTGGAAGTTGTGCTGAGTGTAAGCAATACTTTGAGACCGATAACAACTGTGATCTGGCCTTGGAGATATCTGTGATTTCTGCTGGTGACGCCCAGGTACTGATGATACATTTGTGACTTGTTGCCTACTTCAGAATGGAAGGAAATGCCTAATTTCAGCTGGGGCTGGTTGAAAATAAAGAGGCCATTGTTTCTCCATCCAAGTTCATGGGTCCTTGAAGAAAGAGCAAGCAGAGAGAATCCAGAACATGTAGAAATAACGCCATGGGGCTGGACGCGGTGGCTCACGCCCGTAATTCCAGCACTTTGGGAGGCAGCGGCGGGTGGATCACCTGAGGTCAGGAAGTTCGAGACCAGCCTGGGCAACATGGTGAAGCCCTGTCTCCACTAAAAATACAAAGAAATTAGCTGGGCGTGGTGGCACACGCCTGTAATCCCAGCTATCCTGGAGGCTGAGGCAGGAGAATCGCTTAAACCTGGGAGGTGGAGGTTGCAGTGAGCTGAGATCACGCCACTGTACTCCAACCTGGGTGACAGAATGAGACTCCGCCTCAAACAAACAAACAAATAAAAAAAGCAAAAAAACAAAAACACCATGCGAGGTAGGACTCAGCTGGAGGGATGCGATGGGGACAGATGGATCCCATGGGAATGATACAGTCCTGTCCCCTCTGCCGTGCGCCAGTGTCCCCGTCTTCCCCAGGCCTCCTGTCTGGTCTCCTCCAGTCCACTGAGGGTATGGACTCTAGCAGCTCAGGGACTTTGGTTTGTCTCATTCCCTGTTGCTCCCCACGCGCCTGGCACTTAGTAGATGCTCAGTAAACATCTGGGGACTTCTGAAAGGGGGAACTAGGAGGAGGTCATGGATCCTGAAGCTCAGAGGCCTAGTTTCCCTGCTGGGGAATCTGGGGAGAGTTGAGTCCTCGCAAAGCTGGTGAGTGAGGAGCTGGGCTCCTTGGCCCACTGCCGGCTCCAGGAGTAACCTGGGAAGTTCTTTAATGCAGTAATTAATCTCCACCCCGTGGGGTGGGGATTATGCACATATCTGCAGAGAAGAGAGCTGGCTGCCAGAGAGACAGACAGATTTGTCTCTTGCCTGAGAGGAGTCCTGGGCAGAGGGGAAGCAGTCTAGCAGCCGCTGACTCACGGTCGCGGGTATGCAGCCAGGCTCTGGTGACGCCCACGCCTCCATGGCGGGGCCACTGGGTCAGCCAGGAGCCAGGGTACTCCGTGGTGAGAAAACACCCATTCCAAAATTGAATTAGGGCATTGAAATAGCATCCTTGATGATCCCAGCCTCATCTCACCCAGCAAAACAAAACAAAACAAGACAAAACAAGAAACCCACGAGATGGGTTTGTCCAGCTTTCAACAAAGACAGAGGACTTGGGGGTAGGTCGAACCATGGGAGGGCTTCCCCAGGGGACAGCAGGTTTGGAGAAACCTGGGCTTTCTGATGGAAATGCCTTTGCAGCATCACCCACCTGCTCACTCACTCATTCATCCATCTACACACCAGCCCCGCGCCCAGCATCACCCACTGCTCACTCGCTCATCCATCTACACGCCAGCCCTGCCCTGAACCTTCCCTCTGGGCCAGCTTCAGAGGAATCACCAGTTTCTGAGTTCTCGGGGGACCTTCTATGGAGGGAGCCTTGACAATGGCCTTTGTCCACGTGTGGGGCCTCGCTTTTCATTCTGTGTCCGTGAATGTCTTTTCTTCTAATTCACATCAACACGTCCCTTTGAGAAGGGCTGGAAAGGTGCAGTGCTGAGCTGTGGCTGGGAAGGCTTGCTGCTGGCCCCACCGAGCCCCTCCCGCCCACACAGCCTGGGCTGGGAGCCGGTGTGAGTCACTGGGCTGCTCTCTGCCTTCACCCAGCACCTGGCCAGGGCCCAGCTGCTGGGCTGGAGTGTGGCGGCCACCGTGGCCAGACGGTTGGGGCTCCTGGAGGCGGCCAGGTTCAGCGGGCTGCGCTGAGCACTGAGCTGGGGCCAGCTCCCCAGTCCCCTAGGCCTGGGTTCCCTCATCCGCCCTGGGGCTGGCAGGACCCCTCCCCATGGAGGTAAAGGTACAGGGAGCGGGGAGGATGTCTAGCGATGCGGGAACGAGCTTCTCCAGTCCCAGGGAAGACTGCATCGTCGCCCCTAATCGGAATGTACCTTCTTTCTCTAGGGAGATTTTATGTGGTTCCAATTTCTTCCCATTTCCTGAATAGTTTGCTAAAGTGGAACAAAGCCCAGCGTATTTCATGAACATTCAGCTCCTCCAGTTTACTTTTAAAGAAAGTATTTCTCGTTGACATCTGGTTTTTCACAAGTTTCCTGATATGAATTATTGCCTGGAATTCTCACCTCTAAGATCAAGTCGGAATTTCTTTCCATCTCGCCCGTGGTTGAGCAGAGGGCCGGGCAGTGACGGGGAAATCCAAAACCTGGGAACTTCTGGGACTTGTCAGGAGTGGGAAGGGAGCTTTTGGGCGGCTTCTTCCAGGATCCCACCTCCTGCAGTGTCCCTTGGCCCCAGGTGGGAGCCAGCCTGGCCCATGAAGGCACAGCTGGGGCCCACCTTCCTGGCTCAGGAAGGCAAAGAAGCCCACCAAAGTGGCCCCCAGCTCCCTCCCTGGCCTGGTCTCCTGACGCCCCGGGACATGCAGAAGGGGGTTGGTGCTGGTCACCTTGGCTTCTGAGCTGAGGCAGGTAGGGGTTGGAGACCGTCCAAGGAGCATGTTGGGACAGGACGCACATTGCCCCCAGCCCTCCAGCCCCACAGGGTTTCTGCTTTCTATGGCATTTCCAAACGGCCTCCGGTGGGCACTGTGTCCTGAAGACTTCGAGGATTATTGGCAGGCAGGGGCTTGGCAGGGAGGGGAGGGAGGCAGGGCTGGTCTTCTGCCCTCTGCCCTTTCTTTCTCTGCAGACACATTTCCTAAGGCCCCCTGTGTGCCAGACTGTGTGCTAGGCACACTGGACAGACTAGTGAATGATTTCCTCTCTGCACCCCGGCAGCCACAGGCAAGGGATGACCATGCATGGCTGTTTCAAGGGTGAGAGGTTGCAGCTCTATCCTCTCTCTGTCTCAGTCCCAGTCCCAGTGGGATGCCAGGGCTTGGCTTGGCCCTGGTTGTATCTCCCTCAGCCCTCTCTTGCCTAGGGTACCCCAAGTTTTTCTAGGGATGCACTGCCTCATCTCCTGCTCACCAGGCACCCCCTCTTTCTAGTCCTATAGGGTAACCCTGCAGAGAGCTGCCTCTGCCCTGGGCGCTGGTCCAAGTCTTCTGAGCACACAGAGGGACTCTGAGAGGCTGCGCGACCCGTTTGTGAGGCCAGCCTGGTCTATGTGCCGCCAACCTGGCTCACCTAACCCTGGCAGGGGGTGGACAGCATGTGAAGGTCCCCACCTTTCCAGCAGACAGCCTGGCCTGCCCCAGGGGGCCCCTGCCTGCGTCCCTCACCCCTGACCATACTTCTGCCCTCCATGGAGGCAGCCCCTCTGCTCTGCTGCCTCCTGGCTTCATGTCGCCCTGCAAGCTGCGGACCTCATGGAACTTCATCTTTCTCTTCCCTGGGAGGGAAAGGACACTGACCTGGCCTTGTTGTAGATGGGAGCACATCACATGTGGAGGTCGTGGCCTGGTGCTGGACAGCCAGCATCCGCTCAGATGCCCCTCCTCAGCTGGCTCTGTCACCCTGTCCTTTAGGGCCCGAGAGCATGCCCCCGCCCCCATCTCTGAGGACTTGCTGCTGTGCCCCTCACCTTGGGCCTTGCTTGCCTCCATATCTTTCACATCTTTGTGTCCTGGGGCTCTGACTCCATCCCAGTTTCGGGGTGGCCTGGCCCATCCTGGGGTCTTGAGATACTTGTGGCCTCTGGGGTGTGAGGACTTGGGAGGCTGTGTAGAGTCAGGCCAGGCACCCCTCTCTTTAGGAAGCTCCCAGCCTCCCCTGCTGGAAACAGCCTCTGCCAGGGCCCCAGTGTGAGGCCAGCTTCTGTGGCCGGCTCCGTGGTGCTGAAGCCTGCCCCCTCCTAGACTGTTTTTGGTGGGCTTGGCCCCTTCTTGACTGCATGTTTGGAGCAGTCAGGGACAGAGTTCCTGAAGTGCGGGAGCTGATCTTTGAATTTTGAGATCATGTCCAATCTGTTTTTTTTTTTTTCTGTCTTCTCACTCACCTGCCTGCTGTGGGGTCTGGTTTTCGGCATAATCAGAGAAGGGACGAAGACCAGGCAGAACCCACTGACCAACTAATCCATGAGTTGTTGTTGACATCATGGATTACTGACATCTGCCGGGGTGTGGCCCAAATTTGTGTTTGCCCCAGAGAGCATTTTGGGAGGTGTACTTGGAGCGGCTCATGCATTTAGCCGGGAGCTATGACTCTGGGCCAGATCCTCTGCTGGGGGAATGGGTGATGTCCGTGGCTGGGACCAAGCATGGTCCATGTCCTGGTGAGGTTACAGCCCTCTGGGGTGGGGGCAGATGGTGACCTTGGGGCCCCAGGGCAGGAGCCCATGCGGGGGATGCTCTGAAGCATGCGTGTGTGATGGGGGCCTCTGACTGGGGTGGCATCAGGGAGGGTCTCTCAGAAGAGGTGGCATTCCCCAGAAAAGGACGTCATCAGCCTTGTGTAGTGCCAGGTGGGTGGGGGCGTTTGTGGATAATGTGAAGGCTGGGCCCCCAGTCGTCTTCGGCGCCTACCCACTCACTTCCTTTGTGTGCTGAGGGCTGGGCTTTCTACCCTTGATCTTTATTATCACCATTATTTAAAATAGAGGCGGGGCTTCTCTGCCACCCAGGCTGGACTGCAATGCTGCGATCTTGGCTCACGGCAACCTCCAACTGCTGGGCTCATGCCCTCCTCCTGCCTTGGCCTTCCGAGTAACTAGGGCTATAGGCATGCGCTACCATGCCCGACTAATTTTCATTTTTTTGTAGAGATGAAATCTTGCTCTGTTGCCCAGGCTGGTTTTGAATTCCTGGGCTCAAGGGATCCCTCCACCTTGGCCTGCCAAAGCGCTGGGATTACAGGTGTGAGTCACCATGCCCGGATCAAATGCTTGACCTTGATGCAGTGCCCAGGATGGTTGGCTGCAGGTGGCCGGTCAGTGACCATCCCAACTCTGCTGCTAACGGCTGCCTGCCCTAGGCCCATTGCCTATGCTCTCGGAGTCAGGTCTTCCCCTGCAAAATGCAGGTGTATGGTGCCCACCTGGTGAGACTGTTGTGGCTGTGATACAATGAGGGCAAAGCTGGGTACTGAGCTTGCACTAAGCAGTGTCCGCTTCTCTTATTCCAAGAAGGAGGCCCAGACATCCATCACCTACCAACCCCCAGTGGTCATTCCTGAGCCTCCAACAAGAGAAGCTTTTGGGAGAGGCAGGCGGAGGGTAGTCAGCCAGCTGCCAATACCTCGGTGACCCCACAGGGCTCTTCTGGGAGTGGAGCCGTGCCCTGGCCTGGGTGGAGTGGGCCCAGGCTCCACTGCTCCTCAGCACGCCTGAGGGTTTGTAAGCAGGGCTGAGTCATGGCCACAAAATCACTTGTGCAAGAAATTTTTGCATTTCTGCATTTTTTTCTTAAGTCAATAAATTCTGACTTTGAGTTCTCCTTCTACTGCAGGAAGCAAAAATTTCCCTTAAACCTTGCTGTCTGGAGAAATTTGGAAAAGCTTCTCAGAGGTGGCGGGAGGAGCGGGAGAGCGGGAGGGAGGGAGGGAGGCATCGCCAGGGTGTAGACCAGAGCTGCAGCAGAGTTCGGGGACGGCAAGAAGAGCCAGGAGGGAGTGGGGCAGGCAGTGGCACTGGGATGGTCACTCCCTAACATTTGTCAGGACGCCACTGATTTATTATTTATTTATTTATTTTTTGAGACGGAGTCTCACTCTGTTGCCCAGGCTGGAGTGCAGTAGTGCGATCTTGGCTTGCTGCAACCTCTGCCTCCTGGGTTCAAGCAATTCTCCTGACTCAGTCTCCTGGTAGCTGGGATTACTAGCACCTACCACCACACCAAGCTAATTTTTGTATTTGTAGTAGAGATGGGGTTTCACTATATTGGCCAGGCTGGTCTTGAACTCCTGACCTCAAGTGATGCCCCTGCTTTGGCCTCCCAAAGTGCTGGGATTACAGGTGTGAGCCACCATGTCCGGCCTAGGACGCCTTTTAAAGACAGATTGTCCACGTGAAGTTTCATCAAGGATATGCAGACCATTAGGGAAGAAGCAGGTGTGACAAGGTGGGGGCCCCTGTGAGAGGAGGGGTGGGAGCAGGCCTCACTCTGTCGGCTAATCCCTCATCCCTTTTACTGTCTCCCCACCTGGAGGCAAATGCCATAGAAGTGTTTTTTGTAGTAGTAGAAGGAGACCGTGAATGTTATCTGATGTCTGTTTCTGCATAATTCTATCAGGAATGTTCCCGGTCATCTGTGTGGCTAAATCCCCTTCAGTGGCCTGAATTTCCGTGGCTGCCCCGGCCCAGGTTCCTGTTGATCCAGAGGATGGGGAGAGGTATTCTTCTGAAAAGAAAAGATGGGAGCGAAGTGCAGGAGGGCTGCAGGGGACATCTTTCCTTGGCTCCACCTTTGGAAGTTGCCTCCTCTCACCTGGCCCTCTGGGGTTCTCCTCTCTTCCCAGACCCTGCCGGGATTGTAGCCCACACTGCACAGGTCAGCATGTGGCTGTGCACTGGCTGGTTGGGCAGATCTTCCCTGTTGGTTTAAAGTTACTGGGGGGCGGAGAACACGTTCCTGTTTCCTGTCTCTGCCTTTATATCTCCTGTGATGCCGTGTACAAAAGGATGTGTTAAGCAGAACTCTTGGTGACAGGTCACAGAAACCCCACTCCAACTAGCTGAAGTGAAAAATGGGAATTCCTAAGTTCACAGAATCAGAATGTCCAGGGGGCTGGCTTCAGGCATGGCTGGCTCCAGGGCTTCTAACGTAGGCACCAGGTTTGGTTCCTTATCTGTGTCCATCTCTGGGTTCTGTTTTCACTGCATGTGGGCTTCCTTCTCAGGCAGCCCTTCCAGGTCCTGGTCCATGGGAAACAGGCTAAAGAGTGCTGTTGTTTGTCCCTGCTCCTAAGGGAAGCCAGAGCTAAGGCTCCCTGGCCTGGTTGGGTCACATGCCCACCCAAACCCTTCATGTTGGCCAGGGAGCTGAAACGCTTTGATTGCCTGGCTAGGCCCACGCACCCAACCCTGGAGCCAGGCTGATGGAGCCTGGAGGCGGAGTTTGGTCTCCAGATGAAGATCAAGAGCTGTTACTGGAAGAAGAGAGTGCAAGTTCTGGGCAGGAGCCTATGGAGGGCAGGGTGAGGAGTTGGAGGAGGGCTTAGCAGCAGTCTTGAACCTCTTCTGGCCTTGTCGTTGGGGGGTCATCTGCCCCCCCCGCCCCGTGGCCATTGGACAATGCCCTCCCCACCTCGTGCTGCCTGGGTCTTCAGAGGTGTCAGCTCTGAGCGGTGTGACTTCCACTGGGAAAGGTGACAGAGCCACTCTCATTCATGTGGCAGGGCCACGCTCGTCCCCTCCTTCTGCTTTTGTGGCTTGCTGTCTGGTGGATCCTCAGTCCTCCGCTCTGCTTGAGTCACATCCACGGTGATCTGGCTCACGAGTAAATGCAACCCCTGGCATGAGTTCCCACCGCCATCTCGCCCGTGGGCTGCAGCACCTCCTCCGTGGGTGCTTGTGCCATTTGTAGTCACTGTGCTCCATGGAGCCACTGCAGTGACAGGTTATGGGATGGAGGGCACTGGGAGGTGACATGCCACACCAGCAAAGGCAAGCCGTCTTGGGACAGCTGGGATCTTTGTGTCCAGGGCATGGAGGGCAGCCTGGGGAGGACCGGAGGGGGCCCCATCACGTGGTGCTGTGGACTGAAGGCAGTCAGGGAAATGGTGCAGACCACCGAAGGTGGCTGTCGTAGCCCTGGACGCGGAGGTGTTCTGTGGCCACACTCATTCAGTGTTGATCTGAGTCTTCCGGTGCCCTCAAGCTTGCTGCTCCAATCTCAACCCAAATAAGTCAAGAACCACTGTGTTAAGTCAGGGACTGCTGGCATTGCAAGGACTTCAGGAGCCTGGCTGGGTTCTCATTTTACAGATGAGAAGGCTGTAGGCCCAGGAGGTGAGTGGGTTGGGTAGAGTTCTCTCCCTGGGAATGGCAGAGCTGGGTCTAGAGCCAGGTCTCAGTATTCTCAGGCCAGTCCCCTTTCCAGATGGAGACCTAGAGAGTCTCCCAATGGCCCATCCCTGGAAAGGCACCTGGATGCCACGAGCCAGCCCTGGCTATAGTGGACTCAGCCACATGTCTCCAGGAGCTGGACTGGGCTGGAAGCTGGCTTCCTGGAGCTTTCTTCCACATCCCTGCCCCGGAGCTGTGAGGTTCCCTACAAGGGAACCCATACACAGCAGTGAACCATGAGTACGGGTTGGTTTCCTTCTGCCAGGAAGTCAACTGGGAGTGTTTGTTTTTGTGCATTTGCCTCCAGCCTCCAGGTCTGGGGTGTCTGTTTACCAGAATTGTGGGAGAGAAGGTGAGTCACAGTTGGGTCTCCTCTTGTCCTCCATAAAGGAAGCCAGCCTTTGCTTGCAGCTCTCCCCACTGCAGGGACAGTTGGTGGGCGGGGAGGCTGCTATGGCTTGAAACCCTCCTAAACTCATGCTGAAATTTAATTGCCAGTGTAACAGTGTTGGGAGGTAGGACCTTTGAGAAGTGATTAGGTCATGGGAGCTCTGCCTTGGGGAACGGATTAATGCTGTTATTTCAGGAGTGGGTTAGTTCTCACGGGAGTGGCATCCTGATGAGGGGATGAACTTCAGCTCCCCTTTTCCTCTTTCTCGCCCTAGCCTTTCTGCCTCCCACCATGGGATGATCCTCGCCAGACCCCAGCACCGTGCTCTTGAACTTCCCAGCCTCCAGAACCAAATAAACTTCTGTTCTTTATAAATTACTCAGTCTGTGGTATTCTGTTACAGAAAGAGGTCTAAGGCAGAGGCTGGGCAGATTCATTCAGCCCAGTGCCCCACATGGCACTGACTGTGTGCAGGAAGGTTGCTAAGGAGGAGTCCTGGGATAGACTCACAGGAACTCAGTTCCCAGGGTGCTCAGAGGTCACTGTGTTCCAGCTGGGATACCTCCAATGATGGGAGGCTCACCCCTTGTAGAGACAGCACATTCCAGCATGTCTGGTTTCTGCAGAGGAGCTAGTGAGGTCAGCACATCGCTGAGGCTGTGGAAAGGCGATGAGGCTGCCAGCGGGGCTGCTTTTCTGGTGGCCACGAAGGACGCCTGTCTTTGCTGTTGTGTTTCTAGGCTGTGGGTCTGTTCTGCTCATGAACTTGAGGGACAGTGGGTTTGTGGGGGTGGTGCCAGGTGGTGCCAACTTTGCTTTATTCCAGGGTAATCTTTAGAAAGCAGCAGTGAGGGGAGATGGGCTTGTCTTGTATGTGGGAATGGTGAGCTCCACCGTCCAGCCCAGCACTGCTCCACCTGGGGTCTGCAGTGGTAGACGGAGGGGTCCATGGCCACGGGCCATACACTCAAGGCCACATCTCCC
Organism: Rhinopithecus bieti; assembly: GCF_001698545.2. Taxonomy (NCBI): domain Eukaryota; kingdom Metazoa; phylum Chordata; class Mammalia; order Primates; family Cercopithecidae; genus Rhinopithecus; species Rhinopithecus bieti. Next base: position 662,263 of record NW_016815549.1, on the reverse strand, counting down.
TGTTTTAATCCTGTGGCTGCTGTAACAAACTGCACAAACTCAGTGGCTTGAAGCAACACAGCTTCATTCTCTTATGGTTCTGGAGGCCAGAAGTCCAAACTCAGCAGCATGGGCTAATGTCAAGGTGTCGGTGGGACTGGCTCCTTCAGGAGGCTCCTGGGGAGATTCCGTGTCCTTGCCTTTTTCAACATCCAGAGGTGCCCACATGCCTTGCCTCATGCTCTTTCCTCACATCCCTCCAATCTCTGCCTTCACGTCTCCTTCTCTGGCTCTGACCCTCCCGCCTCCCTCTTATAAGGACCCTCGTAATGCCATTAGGGCCACCAGACAGTACAGGCTCCTCTCCCTTCCCTAGAGCCTTAATCACACCTGCAACATTTCTACAAGGGAACCCATGCACAGGTTCTGGGATTTGGATGGGGGTGTTTTCTTGGGGGCTGAGATCAGCCTGCCCCGCCCTCCAGCAGCAAAGCCAAAGAGATGAGATGGTGGTTTCCGTGGTTCCCCTCCCGGGGACGCAGAAGCCTGAGTGACTCTTCCAATCCTCCGTCCACATTGCATGGCGGTTCCTGTGGTTCTTCCGACCCGCCATCCACACTGCAGCTGCGCGTCTTTGGATGCTTGGATCTGGCCTCACTTCTTAGCTTAAAGTCTTTCAGAGCAAGTCTGGCCCTGCTCCATAGGGCTCCTTTTTCCCCTTCACCTACTCCATGCTGGCTGCTTCCTGGGTCTCCTCCTTGTCAGATCCCTTCGCCCGGTCTGGAAACTTCCATCTCACCCCTGCCTTCCTGGCCCTTGCCCCATTGCCGCCCCTCCATGAGGCCTGAGGACCCTGCAGCTTGCTGGTGCCCTGGCCCTCGGGCATCACAGTGCTCAGTGATGTCTGTGGGATGAATGAGTGGACACTGAGCTGCAGACAAAGGAAAGTTATTTTTAAAGCACATGTAACCGACTCGCCCGGCACGTGGCATCTCGGTCCATCCTGCCTGCTGGTTCCAGGGACCAGAGCCTGCAGCAGGAGGCTCACAGGCCACATGGTTTTACTTAGAATGAAGGTTTTAAAGGCACTTGGAAGCAAAATTTGGCAAAACTTCCACCACTCTCAAATCAGCAAATATTTACTGAGCATCTGCGAGTGGAAGGCAGTTCCCCAGGGCGGGGCAGAGCAGGGTGGCCGCCACACCCTCCATAAAAATGCCCACGGCCGGGGCCTTCGGCTCTCCCTGACTCGTTACGTAGCTGTGTGTGGGGGTGTGTGACAACACGCACACACAAGGAGGAAAAGTCTCCAACTGTTAAATACAGCGTGAAGATGAAGCCATGGGGGAAGCCTGGGGGGTGGAGCTCTGACCTGTGGGAGCTGTGGGGACCTGAGCTGGGCTCACAGGGGCAGGGTTCTTGAAGGGATTGTGTATTTTTAGTGTGGCGAGGGTCGAGAGTCCAGGAGAGGGAACAGCTGTGCCAGCCGGGGTCACAGTGCACAGGGTCCCAGGCTGCCTCCCCCACTGTACAGCTGGGTGACATTGGATAGGCCATCGCATCTCCGTGGCCAGGCTTCCCCAGTTGTGCGGGGAGGGCTCTTCAGGCATGTGCATGAATGGCCAGGGTGGGCAGAGCTGCTGGATGGGTTGGGGGTCAGGAGGGGCCCTCCTGAAGCCAGAGTTTATCTTTGGAGGTTTCTGAGTGGGCGGACTTAGCCCGAGTAGAAGGTCAGATTACGCAATTAGAGAAATCCCCAGCGAGGAGATCCTGTATTCCTCACTGCACTTGGCCGGCTCACTTCCCATCTAGGCAGGTGTCACCTCCTATTTGTGCTGCGTAAATGGATTCTAATCGCCTTCTTCTCCTCCATCACTTCAAGAATGGCCTCGGTAGCCATAAAGGAAATTAGTTTCAGGTGGAAGCCTATTTTTACCATGGCAGAGACCAAACTGTTAATTACCTGGAAATCTCATGAGGATTTTTGCCTGAAAAGTTTTTTTCTTGGGTTTAACTTTTCATAGATATTAATTATAGATATTGGCTTTAGCCCACTGAAATAATTCCTCTCTCAAGAGATTAAAGGCATTTAAAAAAATATTCCTTACGAAACCTAATGCATATTCTTTGTCTCTATTTATGCTGAGTATATGAGATGGAAACAGGAGACTGGGGATGTGAGCATCATTAGACACCTTTTCTGCATTTAACAAAAAGGTTGATTCCAGACTACACGTGTTTTCAGATCTCTGAAGCCAGTGGGAATTTGAGGGCAAAGGGCAAGAAGGCAACCCTTCAATATTATAGCGACGAATCCCAGTAGGAATGTCAGGACTTGCCTCTATGATGCCTGTACTATGCCACCCACGTTCATGTCCGGGAAATGCTGTCCTATAGCTTTCCCAGCACACTTAAGATAAAACCCAAACTCTTTCTCCGGCCCTTTCTCATTCCACAAATCTTACTGCACTGCCCCCAGGCACTCTGCCCTGGAACACAGTGCTCCCGTGCACTCTGCCATGCTGTGTTCTTGTAGCTTCCAGAACATGCTAGGCCCTTCCTACCTCAGAGCCTGTGCCTGGGTGACTCCCTCTGCCTGGCATGCATAGCTGGCTCCTACTCATTTTGGGGACCACTATGTCTCTGTACCACCTCTGCCTCCTGCTCGTTTCCTTAATTATATTCTGCACATTGGATTTAGTTGATCTTTTTGTCTATTTATGCTGCGTGTATGTGTGTCTGTCCGTGTCTATGAGAAATAACAGCTTTCTGAAGGCAGAGACAATGTCAGACTTCAGGACCATGTTGAGTTTGAGGTAACCCATGGGACAGCCTGTGTCCATGTCCCCTGAACCCAGACTCTGGGTTCTCTAACTTGGCGTTAGAATATCTGCTGTCTGGGCCCCATGCTGGGAGCCTGGTTTAATGGGTCTGGCCTGCGGCCTGGGCACCCGGATGATTCACTGTTGAAGGCTGTGCATGAGTCTGTTCACACGCTGCTATAAGTACTTACCCAAGACTAGGTCATTTATAAAGGAAAGAGGTTTAATTGACTCACAGTTCGGCATGGCCGGGGAGGCCTCAGGAAACTTACAATCATGGTGGAAGGGGAAGGGGGAGCAAGGCACCTTCTTCACAAGGTGGCAGGAGGAAGTGCAGCAGGGGAAATGCCAGATGCTTCTAAACCCATCAGATCTCGTGAGAACTGAGTAATCTGAGAACAGCATGGGGGAATCACCCCCACGATCCAACCACTTCCCACTGGGTCCCTCCTATGACACGGGGGGATCATGGGAACTACAAGATGAGATTTGGGTGGGGACACAGCCAACGCATATATCAGGCTGGGAATTTGGAGGGCCTGTGGATGGCCCGCAGGGCAGGCAGGACCCTGTTGTGCAGGGTACAGACCTTGCCCGCAGCAGCCGCACGGTGAGACCTCACACTTGCACCCCCATCTTCTGCACCCTCGTGTTCCACTGTGATGACTCCACGTCGTTGTGAAAATAAAGGAGTGTTGGGTTTGCTGGATTTAAGAGGCCAGGAATTTGTGTCATGGATTTCAGAACTAGTTCCACCAAGAGTGTATACAGTTTAGAACAACAGCTGTTCATTGACCACTCAAAGCGGAGGCCTTAGTTTTACTGGAGTTGGACTGAGACTTCAGATTCCGAGGCCTGAGCTGTCTGTGTGCCAGGCTAGTGGCAGGCAGCTCTGATGTGCAAAGTCGCCCTGCACTGAGGGAGCCAGCTGGGTGCCATGGGGCCCAGCGAGGAGCTGTCCTCCCGGCCTCCCGAGGCAAAAACCAAGGCTTGGTGGTTGGTGGCGGGATGGCCACCCTCTCCCTGGTGTGTGGCATGAATTGCTTACGGTTGAGCTCCTGCCACTGAGTGGGCAACATGGAGTCCAGGGGCCTTGTCCGAATCTTCTGTGTACCTTACTATTGGATTCAAGGCATGGTGGGGTAATGGAAAGAAAAGGAATGGGTGGATGAAGGCCTGGCAGAGGAAGAAGGAAGATGCCATTCTCCTAATTCCTGATGCCAAGCAGGGCCAGTTGGAGCCAGGGGCTGGTATGATTTTCAAGCTTATTTTCTGGAAATATCTAGTAAGCATTGGTTTAGGTGGGTGAGGTTGACTCAGGCAAGGGGTTGCTGTCTAGCTCAGAGGGAGTGGGGCCAATTGATATTTCCCCAGTTTTGGAAAGTTCCACATGTGGGGACCTGAACAAAGTGCCTGTGGCTCCTATTTCCAGCCCTGTTTTGCATGCTGTGGGGTGGCCTCGCCAGGTGCATCCCATGTGTGAAACATGACACTTTCCAGCTCCTTCCCAAGGCCAAGCTTGGTCACTGAGCAGTGGGAAGTGACTTGGGGATGAATTTGCGAGAAATTTCCAACACCCCCCACGTTTAATTCCTTTTATGTCTCCAAGTTGCATGATTAATTAAGCAGCACCCACACAGGTTGTTTAAAAAAGGAATGATTTTTCAAAACAAAGTAATGCCCCAATGGTTTGTCAGAGAGAGAGGGAAGAAAGCTTTAATAAGCAGAATGCTGTTTAATAAATCATAATTATTTATGTGGGCAAATGCATCAGCTCAGTGATGGCACCCAATTAAACATCTAATCATGTTGACTTTGCCTTTCATACTCACAGAGCCGACCATGTCCCTGTGGGTTAACCAGATGTCCCCACATTCTTGTGGGCAAATATTATCACCTTTCTTCCCCCTGAGTTTTTGAACTGATGTCCTTGAGGAGTTATTCCCAGACTTTGGTGTGTATCAGAATCTCCTGAGGACTTGTTGTAAAGGCGGAGATGGGAGCTCGCTGCAAACATCCTGGTCCCACCAGACCCCGGGCCTGTGAGTGGGCCCAGCGTCTGCAGTTTGAATGAGCTCTCTGGGTATTACATGCATGTGTCCTTGGGTGAGCCTTTTTCAGGCTGCATGACCAGCAGAACCAGAGAGCTCCGCAGTGACCTCCTGTGTGGCTGGGAATACCCTTGGCACTCTTCTTGTTCAAGGTGTGCAAGAGCTGGAATTGAACTGGGGGCAGGTTCGGATTACCCCAAGTCACCCACCACCGAGCAGAACTTTGCAACCACAGGGATGTCGGGTGGGACAGTGGTTTGGCAAAAGCCATCCAGCCCTTAACATGCTTTGGGCCTGTGAGGGCATAGGGGAACGGGGAAGGAAAGACAGAGGCTTTCCCTCCTAAAGCCCACAGTCCAGGGAGGGGAAGCAAAAACCAACACTCATCTTCTAGAGCTGCTGGGCCATGGAGTGGACGGCTTATTCTGTAGGAGGCCCAGGCAGGCTTCCTGGAAAAGGAAGCACTTCGCTGACTCTTGGAGAGAGATATTAAGTTAAGCATATGTTTATTGAGTATTTTCGGAGTGTTTGGCCCTGTGGTAGAAGGCAGTGGTTCAATACGGACCAAACCATTTGGATCCTTACCTTCGTGGAGCTTATATTTTTTAGCATGGGAGAGAGACAAAAAACCTAAAAACACTGAAATAAGTTCACATGGGGCTGAGTGCTATGGAGAAAATGGAGCAAGTGTTGACCCACCCGGGCCAGGGTGGTCAGGATGGCTTTGGAGCCCACCAAGCAAGGGGAAAAGGCGTTTTGGGACCTCAGATGATGGAATGAACTGGGCATGTCTGAGGGACAGAAAGTGTCTTGTGACTCAGCAATCCCCTCCTAGGTATAAACCCCAGAGAGTTGAAAACCTATGTCCCCACTATGGCAAGATTCATGGTACCCAAAGGTGAGACCACCCAAATGTCCAGCAACAGACATGGAGAAACCAAATGTGGCTCATCCACACAGTGGAATATTATTCAGCCGCAGACAGGAATGGAGCCCCGACACCTGATACATGATGGACCTTGAAAACAGGACACTCAGTCAAAGAAGTTAGCCATGAAGAGCCACATACTATATGGCTGCATGTCTATGGAATGTCTAGAATAGAGACAGCCACAGAGACGGAAAGCAGGTCAGTGGTTGCTTGGGAGGGGCGGGGGTGGGCATGGGGGTGGTAGCTAACGGGCATGGTGATGGAAGTTCTCTAAAATGGACTGGTGGTGTGTGTGGGGATCTGTGAATATGCTAACAGCCACTGGCTTGGTGCACTGTCTGGCATGCGAATGCGATTCTGGTAGAGCTGTTTAAAAAGAAGGGTAGTGCGACCAGGGCAGAGGGCTGGTGCAGGGAGGGAGGCCCCGTGCTGTGGTCAGGCTCCCCAGGCCGTGGCAGGAGAGAGCGGGAGCATCTGGAAAGGGCAGGTGTGGGGAGGGCCGGGGCGTACACACCTGTGTGGGGTGTGAGCACTAGGCACGGCAGCTGTGGTCTCCCTAGGGTGGTCATGGGGCCAGCCTGGGGAGGGGTTTCTGCAGAAGAGCTGCAGGGAGGCTGGAGACCATTCCTCTTCTCCCTCCACCCCACCTCAACTCATTCACTCAAGAACATGCAAAGGCTTCTTTGCTTTTTTCAGGCAGGCCCTGGCTGGGTTGGTGGAGGGAGGGCTCCGCTGCCTGGATCCTAACTGGACCCCAGGACGCTGAAATCCCAGACTTTCTGAGCCTTGAATTTGCCAAGATTTGTATTGTAATAAAAACAATGACCAACCAAGCAACAAAAAACCCAGACTCGTGTTCTGATGAAGGACAGGACTCATGCTCGTTTTAGACCTCGCGAGAGGAAAGGCCTAAGGAAAAAGAAACTGGACATAACCCACATTCTCATTCCTCACAGATACCAATGGCCAGCTTTTGGTGCCTTTCCATCCCGTTTTCTACTGTGGAAAGATAAGGACCTTAGTGTGTATGTACACACACACACACACACTCACTCACAGAGTTTGGAATTTTTCTTTGTGCACCTAACATTATATTGTATGCATTTTCCTACCTTGGTGAAAATCCTTTGGAAAGGACAGGTGGCCACACGGTCATTTCTTTATTTTTCTATCACTGTGTCCTTGGAATGATGCTCATTTTTACATTATAAATAATTATGCTGACGTGCATTAACCCAATTAATACCCTTGGACATAACTCCTTTTTTTTTTTTTTGAGACGGAGTCTTGCTCTGTCGCCCAGGCTGGAGTGCAGTGGCCAGATCTCAGCTCACTGCAAGCTCCGCCTCCCGGGTTTACGCCATTCTCCTGCCTCAGCCTCCCGAGTAGCTGGGACTACAGGCGCCCACCACCTCGCCCAGCTAGTTTTTTTTTTTTTGGTATTTTTTTAGTAGAGACGGGGTTTCACCGTGTTAGCCAGGATAGTCTCGATCTCCTGACCTCATGATCCGCCCGTCTTGGCCTCCCAAAGTGCTGGGATTACAGGCTTGAGCCACCGCGCCCGGCCTGGACATAACTCTTTATCCGTACGTCTGGTGGTTTCCTAGGATGAATTCTCTCTGAAATGAAGTCATGGGGTCAAAAGTCAGGAATGGGGCGTGTACTCGGTGCCCGTGTGGATGTTTTCTAGACATGTCCACCAAGGCACCCCGGAATCACAGCATGACCCGTGTGTGCTTACACCCCCAGTGCAGGCGCCTCAGGGGCCTCCTGGTGCCTTCCTGGGAAGGGCTGGGCTTGGGAAGGGCATCTCAGAAGATGCCTGGTCTGGCCTGTGGCCCACACCTGTCACCTGTGCAGTTGTCCACCCCTGGAATCTGACCCTGGCTGCCTCATTCTGAAGTCCATGCTGTCAAGTGGCACGTGAGGTGAGTTCACTCCTCTGGGCCTCAGTTTTCTCATCTGTTCAGAGGGATGACTGATACCCACCAGGCACAGGGTAGGAACTCAATGGCTCTTGCGTTTTATTAATTGTAGTAGCAAATTAAAATAGCGATGCAAAGAGAGTGGGGCTGCTGCGTGAGCTGGGGGTCCCAGGGCTGGTGGGGAAAGGCTGTGTGGCCTGACATGCTGGTTTCCAGGGCCCCGCTAGGCACTGCAGCAGGATCCATCTTCTGGGAAGTCCCCAGGAAGCTTAGCTCTGCCCAGGTGGCTTGGGAACCTTGCAGGGCTGAGCCCCAGGGGGCAGCCCGGGGAGCGTGGCTGAGCCAGGCTGGCGAAGGCAGGTCTGACAACATTTAATTTTCTCCTTGAAATCTGCCTCTTGCTTAATCCTCCTCGGGTGTGAAGACAAATGCACCATTAAGGCACCAAACAGGGAAGGTGGAATGGCTTCTTGATAATTTGTGATGAGTGTGAAGGGTGAGAGGAGGCGGGGCTGGGGCTGTAGCCCCTGGGAAGCTGCAGCAGCAGGCTTAGGCCGAGTCGTGTTCTGTGGTCTCAGAAACCTCGCCTTCTGGAATTCTGGCCCTTTGCTTTGGTCAGCTGCTGCTTCTGCCCACACCTCATGACCTATGGTGGCCCATGGCTGGGAGAGTGTATTAATCCGTTCTTACATTGCTTTAAAGAAATACCCGAAGGCTGAGATGGGCGGATCACTAGGTCAGGAGATCGAGACCATCCTGGCTAACACGGTGAAACCCCATCTCGACTACAAAATACAAAAAACTAGCCAGGCGAGGTGGCAGATGCCTGTAGTCCCAGCTACTCAGGAGGCTGAGGCAGGAGAATGGCGTGAAGCCGGGAGGCGGAGCTTTCAGTGAGCTGAGATCCGGCCACTGCACTCCAGCCTGGGTGACAGAGCGAGACTCCGTCTCAAAAAAAAAAAAAAAGAAATACCCGAGACTGGGTAATTGATAAAGAAAAGATGTTTGATTGACTCGTGGTGCCGTAGGCTATGTAGGAAGCATCGCAGCACGTGCTTCAGGGGAGGCCTCAGGGAACTTTTATTCATGGCGGGAAGCCTGCAGGTGTCTTACCTGGCAAGAGCAGGAGAGAGAGAGAGAGAGAGAGAGAGAGGGAGAGAGAGAAAGGAGGGAGGGAGAGAGAGAAAGAGAGAGAGAGGGAGAGAAGAGAGAGAAAGAGGGAGAAAAAGGAGGTGCTACACACTTTTAAACAACCAGATCTTGTGAGAACTCACTTCCTGTACAGTGCAAAGGAGGGTGGTACTAAACCATTCATGAGAACTCCATCCCCGTGACCTCCCCGCAGGCCCCACCACCAACACTGGAGATTACAGTGAGGCTTGGGTGAGGACAGAGTCAAACTGTAACAAGGAGCAGCAGGTGTGGCACTCGGGAGGGATCAGGGGCTCCTGTGGACCTCCCACTCCCTCTGCTTCCCCTTCCAGGACAGTCCTGGGGCTTGGTCCTCTCTCATGAGCTCACTGGGGGCTGAATGGGCCTGGAGGACCCTGAACTTCATTAATTATAAGTTGTTTTTGCCAAGGACATTTCCTCTGTGACATCTTTGCTTTGGTGTAAACAGACCAGTCTTCCTTCTACCTCATGGGGAGTGATGTATGCAATGTATGTTCCATAAAATGCTTCAAAGGGAGAGAGAAAGAGAATATGATCCAATTATACAAAATATGTTGGCAGACTCCTATTGATCCTTCAAAACCCTAATGCAGTATTGCCTCCTCCATGTAGACTTTCCTGATTACCCTGACAGAGTTACAGGGTTACTCACATCTTCAAGCCCTACCCATGCTGTGCTGCACACACATTTCTGCTTCAAGGGAGGCCTCAGGGAGCTTTTATTTATGGCAGGAACTGTGGGCACTATGATCGTGGCTATAGTCGTGGCTCCTGGATGTCTGCATCCAGCCCACTGGACTGTGAACTGTGAGTGGAGGGACCAAGGCCTCTTCATCTTTGTGTGCTGTACCCAGCCCTGCTCTTTGCTCAGAGCAGACCCGAATCATTCTCTGTTGAATGCAAAGGAGCATTGAGAACAGCATTTTGCCAAATCTTAAGCATGACAGAAACGTTTACTGCATCATCTCATTGAACTCTTCCTCTGGCTTCCCCTCTCTCAGTTGTTCTGAACCACCATGGCATGGCCAACGCTTGGTGATGGCTGCAGACCTGGGAAGGGGCTGGGACCGGGGCTCACCCCTGCTCACTCTGTGGTTCAGGCCCAGCTGGGGGTTGAGGGTGATCTCCACTTGAGCTCCCCATGTGGTTGCTGCTAGACTGGGCTGGAGTGGTGCCTGGGGGCTGCATGGATGTCTCTATCCGCATCCTGTGAGCTGGCCCACCAGGCTGCACACAGACATCTCTCTCTCCTCTTGTGCTCTCGGGGCCCCTGTGGGTGTTCTCTGCTGTGGACCATTTGGGGCTTCCTTCCAGCATGGTGCCCATACAGCAGTGGGACTGCTGCCATGAGGCCTGGGCTGCAGCGAGGGGGTTCCTGCAGAGAAGGCAGAGGCTGTGTGCCCTTTTGGGTACCAGCCTTGGAATCCACAGAGTATCACTTCCACAGTCAACCTGTCAGAAGACTGCCTGGGTTCAAGGGGAGGGAACAAAGGCCCTGTCTCTCACTGAGAGCAAAGTCAAAGCACTTGGGGCTGTGTTTGAACTCTGCCACCATGAGAAAACATGGCTCTGGAGGGTCTGGACACCCAAACCAGCCTCCATAGCCTGGGGGGCCTCTGATTCTCCAGTGATGGCTTTCCTTGCTGCTGGGAGGGCTGGAAGCTGCAATGCCACCAGTGAGGGAGTATCCATGGTGGCAGGCACCAGGCATGCATTACCTTTTCTGCGCCCAGACCTGGGAGGTGGCCTCACTGAGCCCCTTTGGGACTGAGGCTTGGAGAGGTATGTGGCCAGCCTGAGGTCACAGAGCCCAAGGAGCAGAGCCTGGATTAGAACCTGGGCCTGTCTGGCCCCAAGTCTGGCCTCGCTGGGCCTCCGCGTGTCCTTCCAGGGCAGGAGCTGATGGAGCCCTGTTGAACTGCAGTGCGCGCCCCATAGCTCACGGTCAGTGCCGTTCTGTTTGCTCCAGGGTTAAGTCCAGACGTCTGTGACAGCCAGGCGAGTGGGGGTGGGGTGAATGCATGAGGGGACTCATCCCAAACAGGCGGAGGGCAGAGGGGCTGTTTCTTCCAGGCGCACTGACACAAGCCATGCGAGACAAAGAAAAGCCCGGCCCCTTCCCCCGAGGCCACTAATCCAGACTGCCATCTGTCCCCAGCTTTCACAGGCCACGTCCCGCAGAGTCACCGCTGAGGTTAAGATGCAGCGGCCCTGCGGCGGCTCAGTGTGGAGCTGTCACTGTGCCAGAGCTCACGGGCAGACCCTGCTCCGTTGGTGGGGGATGGGGGGGCACACCTGCTCCCCAGGCCACATCTTCAAGCACAGCCAGGAAGTACCAGGGTGTGGCCTGTTTCTGTTTTCGTTTTCTCCCTTCTGGGTCTCCTGGTCTCCAGGATCACACGCACGAATTGAATGGTGCCTGGCTAGCGAGTGAGTTCCTCAACGCATCCCGTGCAGCTGAAAGGCAGCGAGGCCATCCCTGACGGTGCCGCCAGCAGGTCACAGCACCCCTCACATTTCATCCACACCACCGCACCTGCTCTTGTGCACTTGTGCCATCATGTTCATGTGCGTGCTCACACACACGCGGGAGGCCCTGTGGGGCAGGACGGAACATCAGCTTGAGCAATTCTGGGATGGAACCCAGAGGCCGGCGGTGCTTCAGGCCTCTCGAGAGCTAGCCAGGATTGGCTCCAGCCTGGCTCCACACCCGCCTTGCAGCCTGAGGGCCTCCCCGAGGTCTGTGTGACCCCCGTGTCTGTGCTCATCACCGCTGACCCTGGGTTCCCCGTGCTCTGGCTCTGATCCTCTCTGCGTTAACCGAGGTGAGGGAGCCACTTTCTTCTCGACTTCTCTGGAAAACTGCTGAGTGCCTGCTCCGGGGCAGACGAAGCCCTCATCTTGTCCCCCACAGCCTCCCCAGCAGCCCGCAAGTTGCGATCCTGTGTTCTTATGGGGCCCTGTGGGTGAGGTGGGCTTTCTTGAGATTTGGTAAAAGGTGGCAGGGGGCACATTGCATCCCTTCCAGGCAGACACACCTGGCGCCCCTCTGCATGGTGGCCTGGGGTGAAGAGTTCCCTCCAGCCCCATTGCCAGGGAGTCGTTTCCCGGCCTCACCCACTGCTCTGCTTCCTCCCTCCTCCCTCGCCTTTCACCTCTCTGTCCTGTTTCTTCTCCCCAGGCCCCAAGAGCAGCGAAACCAAACCCTCTGGGACCTCAGGCACAGTGGCTGAACCCCATTTTGTGGCTGTGGTGCCTGCTGTCCCCCCGTCAAAACCTTCCTGTCGGGGTTTTCCCGGCTGGTGCCCCCTGGTTGGACTGCATGGGATCCCAGTCCTGCTGGCCAGGCCAGGGCTGGAAGGGCCCATTCCTGTGGCCAGGCTGCCCCATCCTGGCCCCAAGTGGACTCGCGTGAGGCCTGCGGCACCTTGCCCTGCTCCCTCCCTGGAGGCACCGTAGGCCCAGGGTGCTGGGGAGGGTGTGGGCGTCTGCTTTCTCCTTCTCTGGGGCTCCTCATCCAGCTGTGAGGCAGGGGGTGGCAGGAGCTGAGGATGACCGGATGGGAGGAGGCGGGAGCTCACAGGTGGCATTTCTTGGCCATAGTGTCCTTTGCCTGGGCTGCCGTGACAAAGGACCGCAGGCCAGGGGCTTCCACAGCAGAGGCTGATTCCTCAGTCCTGGAGGCTGGAAGGCTGAGACAAGGTGTCGGCAGGGTTGGTTTTCTTCCAAGGCCCCTCTCCTCGGCTCACAGATGCTGTCTCCTCCCGGCATCCTTGTCTGTGCCTGTGTCCTGATTTCCTCTTGTGAAGACACCGGTCACACTGGGTCAGGGCCGTGCTGACCCCCTTATTTTAATGTAATCACCTCATTTAAAGGTCCTGTGTCCAAATAAATACACACATTCTGGGGTGCAGGATGTTAATTAGGCCTTCCACAGGTGGGTTTGGAGGGGACACCGTTCAACATGTGACAGTCACCTGCATGTGTCAGGTGCTGTGGGGAGGCCCAAAGCTCAGCGCCTAAAAGCAGAATCTCAGCAAGGGTGGATGCGGTGCAGATTCTCTCTCCAGTCTCTACTGGTCCTAAAACTTGGCATATTCCTTGCCTTCTCTGTCCTCTCTTGAAGATGATGGTGATCGTCCTGCCTACACAGGCTCATGGTGAGAATTATGCAGAGGACATGGACTTGGCCTGGCTCCTGCATGGTGAGGAGTGGAGAAGGGGCCATTTCCAGGTCCAGCTGTGGGAGCTGAGGGCACTCAGGACCGGATGCACTCCTAAATCCACTCCAGGACCCTCAGTGCTGCTCTGTGGTCAGGGCTTGGGGCCTACAACTCTGTCCAGCTGCACTGGGGCCGCTGTGGCCACAGGCGTGGGGCTGGGTGGCTGGGCCCACTCCCTAGGGCCTTCGGCCCATGTGACAAGGGCTGCCATCTAAGAGGGGAGTGCCCCATAGTGTTCCTCCATGGCGTCAGCAGCCGGGTGGTGCCCCCTGGATGGACTGCATGGGAACCCAGTCCTGCTGGCCAGCCTGGGGCTGGAAGGGCCCATTGCTGTGGCCAGGCTGCCCTGTCCTGGCCCCAATTGGACTCGCATGAGGCCTGCCGTGCCTTGCTCTGCTTTGCGGCCTGGTCTGTGTGGGAGGTCCCTACACACCGGGGCCCCTTTGATTTTGTTCCTCTTGCTATTCCCTGGGCCCCGTTCTGCGTCTGCCTGTGAGGGTGTCCTTTCTACTTTTGGGTATGGGGCAGCTTGCCGTGCTCGGAACCCACAGGTGGGAGCCTCTCCTCCAAGGGTGGCCCCATCTCTGCGTACCCTGTTTCCTCCCCCAGAACATCTCCTTCCCCCATAATTCTCACACGGTGAAAGCTTTCCAACCCTGTCATGCCATGACCCATTAAAGAATGTCCCTGCCACCAGCTGATTGGTGCCCCTCTCCCTGGGAGGTGCTTGGTGACAATTTCTTAGCCCCCAGGACTGGGAATCAAGAGGGTCTAAGGACTCCATCCTCTTCCCTTGCTCCAAGGGCTCTAGGACCTTTCCAGAAAGAGAGCCTCTGTCTTGTAAAGTTGGCCTTCCTTCCCAGGGAGAGTCCTGGCTGGAGAGCACCCAGGCTTCCGGCACCGATCGTCTGAATTTCCTCCTTTCGTAGCTTGCCTGGACTCCCTCCCATCATGATCTGGACCAAACCTTACTTGGCTCATGCCCAGGGCACAGAGGGCTGAGGTCATTCAGAGGCCGAAAAAGGGCCTAAGACCTTCTGCCACAGGGTGTTGCAAGGTCATGGGTGTTCGATCTGCATGATGTTCTCATGGTCAAGTCTGTGATGTCTTTGGGAAGGAGCCGTGTTGTGTGCTTATGTGTGAAGGAGATGACCAATGCACCTGACCAGTGCATTGGTCAGGGTTCTCCAGAGAAACAGAGCCAGTAGGAAGTGTGTGTCTAGATCTCTCTCTGTATCTATATCCATATCCATATCTGTGTCTGTCTATATCTAGAGATTTTCATGTATATATTTTCATATCTATGACAGAGATTTGTTGTAAGGAACTGGCTCACCTAAAGATGGAGGCTGGGCGGTCCAGAATCTGCAAAGGCAATGTCCCAGTTTGATCTGAAGGCTGGCAGGCTGCTGTAGAGCCTGGAAGAGTTGATGCTCCAGGTTGAAGGTTGTCAGCAAGAGAATTCTCTTTTAACTGGGGGGAAGGTCAGCCTTCTCTTCTATTCAGACCTTTAACTGATTAGATGAGGCCGGCCTGCATTGTGGAGGGCAATGTGCTTCACTCAGTTTCCTGATTTATACATTAATCTCATTCAAACACACCCCTGCAGAAACACCCAGAATAATATGTGACCAAATATCTGGGCACCCTAAGGCCCAGTCAAGTTGACACATGAAATTAACCATCACACCTGGTAATAACATCCACCCATCACTCATCCATTTGTCTGCATCTGTCCGTCTATACATCCATCCATCCATCCACTCATTTGTTCATCCACTTAGCAAATGTTTATAGAACTCTACACTGTATTGCGTACTGGGGACCCCCAGGTGAACGGGGCAGCCTGCTGAAGCAGAAAGTGGACCATCCTGCACCAGGGGCCAGGCAGCATCCAGTGGGGACATGGAGGAGAGGGTCATTCTTTTTGGGGGGAGGATTTGGGAAGACTCCATAATGGAGGTGGCCTTTGCACTTTAAGAATGAATGTGACTGTCATGGTGTGCATAGTCAGCAGAGGAGGCATTCCGGACTGAGGGCATGAGGACAAGGAGACAAGTGTGGCATGTGGGGGGATTGGGAGAGACCCAGGCTCTCAGGGTGGGGATGAGACAGGGGTGTGACTTGGGCTGGATCATGGAGGGTCACTCACAGGGTGCCCAGTGACCCATGGCATCCACAGCACTTGGGTGCTGCTGGAGATAGATGTCCTGGCCCATCCTGGAGCTGCATTCTGACAAGGGCCCTGTGATTGCTGGGAATGCCGACATCTGAGCAGCAGAGCTGAGATGATGGAGCTGCAGGTGGTCTCTGTGGAGGGTGGTGGGAGAGTCACTGTCTTGCATAGCTTGGGGCACAGCATGGAGCAGGATTGGGGGGATGGAGGCTGTAGGCCCTGTGGGAACCATGGGCTATGGTGAGCAGTAGCCTAGGGGAGCAGTGGGGAGGCCTGGGCTCCAGCAGGCTGGATGAGGGGACAGCTGCCTGGCGGCCAGGAGGAAGGGGGACACCCCAGTGACCCTGTGGCCTTTTCCTGGGGAGGCTGCTGAGGTCTGAGCCAGCCTAGTGCCCATTCCCCGTGGGCTCCGCTCCTGGTGCTGCCAGACTCCTAGGACCCAGGGCCCGGCACCTGTACACCGGAGAGCGCTAGTTGGCGAGCGAGGCATGGTGTGCCAGCCTCATTATGTCACCCCCCACGGCAGCCCAGGATGGCGGATTTATTCTTTTCATCATCTCTACAGCCCCCCGGGGTTCTGGGCCCAAGCTCTTCATTTGCTTCCCTGCCAAGCCTCATGGTCCGTGACCTTTAGACTCCCGCTCAGCTCCTACATTTCAATCTGAGCCCTCGGCGCTGGGGCTTTGCATAATGTGGGGCCTCCCGACCGACCGCGCCAGCTGCGCCATTTCTGTGGAGGACGCCATACTGTGTCGATGCGTGCCCCTCCCCCACCCTGCTGGGAGCTGCCCTGGACCCCCTTGGGAGGCAGGGATGCTGTGGGTCCCACTCTGTGGACAAGGATGCCATGGGGGTGCCCAGGGCACCCGGTTCAATTCTGCCCAACAGACTGTCATGTGTCAGCTTCTGGGAGCCGAGCATGGTCTCAAAGTCAAGATTTGGTAAGGTACTGGGGGACCCCTGCCCTTGGAGGGTGTTTGGTGCCGTGGGGACACTGCTGCACTGTCAGAGACAAGGCATCAGTGATGGGCGCAGTGTAGGACGGCCATCACCAAAGCTCCCCGCTCCTCTGCACCAGGCACTTCCCCGAGGCCTGCTGGGGCACCGGTCAGCTGAGCCCAGGAGTCAGGCTTCAGTGCCCACACCTTCAACTACTGCCTCCCTGATGAAGGAGGCTGGGCTGGGTGCAGGCGGAGTCCCCAGGTGCCTGAGGGAGGCCAGGTACTGCCACTGCAGGCAGCAGGAATGGCACGGCAGAGGGAGCCTGCTGGAGAAGGGGGAGGCATCGTCTAGCCCCCAGAGCTGGGAAGGGCAGTGTGGGACCCAGATGCCAACTGTGGACTAGGCCTGCAGAAGCCACAGTGAGGCCAGGAGCACATCCAGGGTGTCATGATGACGATGTCTCCTGGCCACCGCTGAGCCAGCCTGCTCCAGGGCAGACGCAGCCCTCAATCATGTCGCTCCAGCAGCCTCCACAGCAGCCTGCAGGCTGCCATCCTGTTTCCATCCAGGGGCCTGGACACTGGGCCACGGCGCAGTACAGACCCTCGCTGGGATCAGGGTGAGCAGACCCTTGCTGGGTTCAGGGTGAGCAGGCACTGGCAGCTGTGGCGGTGGGTGGACGGGGGGTGGCCAGAACGAGGACTCAGGAATGAGGCTGGCGGTCACTGTGCGGTACAGTGCTTCTCAGGTGGGCAGTTCTAAAGCCCCCAGGCAATACTGGCCTGGCCCCCCGTCGGACACTGCAGGGTGGACTTCTGAGTGTCAGAGTCATCCTGCATCTGAGTCCTGTCCCTGGCTGTGTCCATCTGGGCCTCAGGCGAGTCTGTACTCCTGCGTGCCTCAGTTTTCCCGTCTATAAAATGGGTGCCGTGGGGCAAACATCAGAGGGTGGTGGGGAGGAGTCTGAGGTTTGCATTTGTGATACACTGTCCTGTCCACTGTCCCATCCCCTTCTCTGGTCTCAGTTTCCGCATCTGTAAAAGGAGGCTGTTGGGCTCAGGAGCAACATGGAAAGGGGTGGGGGAGGACTGTATCCCCGAGCCTCTCCCGGGAGCCCATGCATCTGTGCAGGCACAGGGGTTAATGGACCAGTCACTCCCACCGAGCCCTTGAGCCTGGAAGCCCCATCTCCCCAGGTGCTGGAGTTACTAGGACAAGGACCTTGATCCCCCGCCAGAAAGATGCCTGGGATGTGGGCTGTCATCACAGTGGCAGGTTCTTCCCTCACCCTGAAATGCATTCATTCTTTTGACACCTTGATTTCGAGACGTGCTGGGGCCGAGCTGCCTGGGGCCGAGCTGCCTGGGGCTGAGAATGGTAGCGTGGGCGCTGCAGTTGTGGGGCACTGCCTTCTCCACCCCCCTGCCCCGCTGCCTGTTCTGCTGCTGCAGAAACAAGGGTGCTGAGTGATCCCAGAAGTTTCCAGTCATTGCCATGCTATTGGTCTTTCATTATTTTTAGGAAGCACGTATTATTTTGAATTGCATCCTGTGCTGTGCAAGGGTTGTTGGTCCGAGGACTTCCAGGAACACTCTGTGGCCCAGTGACCCGGCATGGTGGCCTCTCTGGGGTATCACTGGGCGGCCAATGTGGTCACATCGCCCAGGGCTGGGAGGCTGATGCTCTCGCCCTTGGGTCCCTGAGCTTGGAGGAGATCTGGCTTCAGTTCCAGCCCTGGGCTCTGCAGGTCTACGTGGCCTCCCTGGCCATCATTCTCTAGGATCTGTCTCCTTGGCTGGCTCCCAGCAGCTCAGGTAGGGCCCCGTCTTTGCTGTCACGGTGCCTGGCATAAAGTAGGAGCTCGGCACATGCTTGGAGAACTCTGCTGTTCTCAGGCCCTGACAGGACTCTCCAGGTGTCTGATGACAGCCGCTCCAGGCTGTGCCCCTCAAGGCAGCCCGTCCATGGCTGCCACAGTTCAGGAGACAGACTCAGGGGCAGCCAGTGCTGGGGCTGGGAAGCCGGGGAAGGCCTCGCTGAGGAGACAGGAGCTAGGCTGGGCCTGAAGTCTTGTGGAGTGTGTGGCGGGGGAACTTAGCCCTGGAGAAGGCAGAGCAGGAGAGAGTTGGGCACAGGGTGGAAACTGAGGCTGAGCCTCTGGAGCTGGGCTCTGCAGTGCATCCCGTGAGGGTCCGAATGCTGTGTCTATCTGGCGTTCTCAGTGATTTGCCCTCCTGGAGCCTCGGTGTCCTTGACCGTGAATGGTACTCACAGCAGATAGGCGGGAGGAGCTGCCCGTCAGCCGGTGGCGAGCACACAGTACTGTGGCGGCTTGCACGAGGGCACCCTGTGCAGCCACACCAGTTGTTACCCCACCCTGCTGCTGCCTGTGCCAGGCTCAGCTGGGGCAGGGAAACTGGGCGTGGCTTCGTCGCCAGGCCCCTCCTTCTCAGGCAGCCTTTACCTTCTTCCCCACAGCAGATCTCTGGGGCAGGAACTGGTAAGACTCCATTTTCCAGAGCAAGAAATGGAGGCTCAGAAAGCCATGGTCACTGGCCTGAGGTCACAGAGAGGGTCCAACCCTGGTCCCCTTGGCCTTGAGGGACTGTGTCGTGGCTCTAGGCCCCCCAGGTTTCTGTGGTTGCAGAGAACACAGAGCGGGTGGATGGGGAGCCCCCTCTGGGGGTGATTAACGGGGAGGTATTTGTGACCTGGCCCCTGAGGGGGGTGACTTCCTGGGGAGGTGGTGATGGGCACTGGGATAGAGCGCCCTGTGCACTTGGGGCCCATTCTGGCTGTTTGCGTGGCCGTTGAGAGGCCAGGCCTTGATTGTGAGCAGGGATGGATTGTACCGCCCGAGTCGGACCGTGCCCGCTCCGATGAGCACTTAGTGGGCAGAGAGGCTTGGAAGAGCAGGAGAGTGCTGGTTCCGTTTGCTGCAAAGGTGTGATGCCTCCTCCTGGATTCCCGGGCAGCTTATCGTGGCAGGCGATGTTGCTAGCGCTGCAATTCCATGTAGACAGGCGTGGGCAGCGTGGAGCTCTAGGTACAAGTGTAAGGGTTGCCAAGCCCTGAAAGAGGCTCCACACATGCGTAGATGCTGAGGATGGAGCAGAAAATGAAGAAATTGAGAATCCCTCCCCACTGGCATTCTAGTGGGGAGGAGGCATGTAATAGCTTCCGATGGGTAAACACGTGCCTATCGGCCTTCAGACACTTGCATATATGGACATTCACGTGGGTACGCAGACCTGCACAGAAATGCATTCATGTATGTGAATGTGCAATGGTGAAAACAAATAGAGAAGGGGAATATGAAGGGTCTGGAAATGGAGGAGCTTGGCATTTTAGGTAGGGTGGCCAGAGGAGCACTCGCCATAAGTGACTTTTGAGAGATTCTGGGAGGGAGGTGAGGGTAGGAGCCACGTGGGTATCTGAGGCCTGAGCCCTCCAGGCAGCGGAACAGCCAGCGCAGGGGCCCTGGGGCAAGGGTGTGTTGCCAGGCTGAGGACTGGGAGTGTGTCTGTTGGCAGCAGGAGAGTGAGGGGGGTCTGAGTCACAGGAGAAAAGACAGGAGGTGCTGGGGCAGGAGGGGTTGATGGCGTAGGTGAGGGGCATCGGAGAGAATGTTCTCTGCCGCTGTGCTGTGTTGCTGCCTAGCAGAGCCACTGTTACCAGTTTCTTACCGTGGTTTGTTTATTTGTTTATTTATTTATTTATTTATTTATTATTTTTTGAGGTGGAGTCTCGCTCTGTTATCCAGGCTGGAGTGCAATGGCACAATCCTGGCTCACTGCAACTTCTGCCTCCTAGGTTTAAGCGATTCTCTTGCCTCAGCCTCCTGAGTAGCTGGGACTACAGGCATGTACCACCATGCCTGGCTAATTTTTGTATTTTATTAGAGACAGGGTTTCACCATGTTGACCAGGCTGGTCTCGAACTCCTGACCTCAGGTGATCTCCCAGAGTGCTGGGATTACAGGCCTGAGCCACTGCACCTAGTCAGTTTTATTGTTTTAATGCTGTCTTATCTCACAGAAGCAAGAAGCTTCTGTTATTTTCCAGATGGAGACCTGGCCCTGGGGGAGTCCCAGGGCTCTGTTGGGCTCACCTGGGGAAGACTGGTTGGGTGAGGCTCTGAGATAGCCATCCTGAGATGCTGGGCCTCTCTGACCAGCACACATGGTCACTGGAAGCTATTTTTAGTTCGTGGCAATGGTATAGGAGGAGTTTGGGGCCTCAGGTCCACAATAGTAATGCGAAGTTTCTGACAGCAGCAGATAACATGGGCAATTTTCATCTTCTGTAGTAAATTCAACTTGAACAAAATTGATGGCAATACAAATAGACAGCCTTTTCAAGATGCCCAGGAAAACCTCCTAAGCCAAAGGGATTCCTGCTCAAAACAATCTTTATCTTATTATTTGAAGAAAGGCTTTATGCTTCTGGTGGCCTTCTGGTCTGTGTCCACTGGGCTGCTCTTTTTAGAAGAGACCCCTCTTGGCTGCCGGTCTCAGGTGGCCACAGTGACCCACAGTGGCTCCTCCCAAGGGGACCCTGTTCACATCCTTCTCAATATAGTTGCACCCTGGGAGTGAACCCTGGGCTGCAAGACTAGGGGCTGACTCTAGCATGTAATGCTTCTATGTATCTATCTATCTATTTATTTATTTATTCAGCATCTTTTGAAAAGGACCTACTATGGATCAGGTATTGAGCTTGGTGCAATGGGTGCCTGATTGAGGAAAGCAGACAGGATTCTATGTCCTAGAATGTTAAGTCTTATGTTTCAGCCTCTCTGGGCCTCTGTATCCCATCTATAAAGTGGGAATAATACTACCCGGCAGGGAGGGCCATGAGTTTACGTCAGATCCTGGTTGACAAAGCTCTTTGGAACAGGCGGAACCATGGGCCCAAGGAGGGGAGTTTCGTTTTCTCCTTCTGCTTGACATGCTCTATTGTGGATGTTTTTTCAAGTGTGGTTTCTCTAGGATTTGTACCACGATCCATCTGAAATGTGTGTGCTGTTTTCTTTTTACTTCTGAATTAGAGATCAAGCAAAGGAGCATGGTGCCAGCGTGCCCAGGGGTTCTTGGGATACCAGCAGACCGTGGTCCAGGGGTGCTGTTGGATGGTTGTCATCTGCGACGTGAAGTGCATCTTCTTTTGGAATCAATGTTCTTTTTGATGCACTGGCAGGAGGAGACAGCATTCTATTTGACTCATGGTGGGAATGAAGAGGCCACGTTTGCAGAGGCCGAATGACATGACTGTAATCCAACTCTTCCATGAACCAGATGTACTCAAAAGAATAAACAATGATTTTATTAATTTTGGATGCTGGTGCTTGAGGAAAAACAGATTTAATTAGAAGAGGCTGTGGAGGTAGAGGGAGTCTGGAGGGGGTCGCTGGTACTGCATACAGCTTGTGTGTTGCTAGTGATGCTCTTGCTTGCATAAAGTTGAATCCAGACTGAGGCTGTCATTCTATTGTTTTTCAGGCATAGCAGCCATGCTGCTGGTAGAGCTCCCAGGTCCTTGCCCAGCTAGGAGGATGGCTGGTAGTAGCCATAAGCCACAGTTCTCACTGGTCACTGGGTGGCACTGTGAGCCCAGAGCAGCTTGGTTGCTCTCAGGAGTGAGGGCCCTGTGCGTGCGTGCTCACGTGTGTGCATGTGTGTGTGTGCCTGTGTGTGTGTGTGCAGGTGGCATCAGTGGGGATAGTGGAAGCCGGGCCTGCACCCTCACGTGGTTGTGTTTGTGTTAAACTGTGGTGTGATTAGGAGCGTGAGCTGCTGTCCTGCCCGTGTCTGGGTTTGAATCCAGCTCCTCCTGTCACTAGCTTGGTGCTTCTGTTTTTGCCTCTGCCCCCTCTCTGGAGTCTGTGGCTGAACCCTGTCCCCCAGCTCCAGGTGCACACGGTCTCCCTGGGTTGGGCTGGGCCGGTGAGCCCTCTGAGGTCTGTCCCGGCCACGTGGCTGTGGCACTCTTTACCACTGCCAGCCCGTCATCCCATCACCCCTGTGCCCTCACTGCAACCTCTTCATCTGGGCCGTCCGTGGTGACCTCTGTCCTAGCGGCTCCACCACTGGGAGCACTGGGCATGGCCCACATCCCTGTGGAGTTCATCGGAGAGCTGGGCACAGCACTGGCCTCAGCAGGAGACTCCCCCATCCTCTTGGCCTCTATGGCTCCTTCCTTTGCTCCCCAGAGCCTCCTTCGAAGTCCCTGTCCCTCCTTCCTCCTCACTGCTCTCTGCTCCTGCCACTCTCTGCAGAAGGTTCCTTTGTGCCCAGGATGCTGCTGTCAGTTGAAGGGGGACCTTCTCCTCCTCACTCTCGGGCTTCCCGTGGTTATGTTGCCAGCTTCTGGGCTTCTGCAGAAAGGCCGGGGCCCAGCACTGAGCGACCTGGGGCAGGGCTGTGGCCGTGAGGGCCCCCGACCTCCTTTGGGCTGCCAGGAGCAGCTCCCCTGCTGGTCCTCATGCCTGGCTGGAGCCCCCGTGGCTGGGACAGTGGCTCAGCTGCCCTCCTCTTCCTCTCTCTCTTGTTTTCCTGGACGGTTTTGGTTTTCCTGTTTGAATCTTCCTGGCCCCAGGCCCTTCCCTGGGTGAAAGTTGCTGTCACCAGGCCACTGACTGTGAGCCTGGGATCTGGAGAAGGGCCTTAGGGAGGGCTGGTTTGTTTGCTAAAACGGCCCCCGGGGTGCTGGGGCTGGCCTTGCTGGGTCGCTGGGTGAGACTCTAGACTCACACTCGGCCCCCAGGATAAGCCTCTTATGGGTCATTTCCTTCCTGTAAAACAAAAAGCAGGGGTTGTGGCTGAAAAGTTCTGAAAAGACCACTTTTGCCATTTCAGATTTTGCCATTAGGGAAGAGAATAAAAGAGAAAAGAACTAACTTTGATTTCTTTATCTTTGAAGATAAAAGCCCAAGACTTTGTCAAAGAGGGTGAACAGCCCCGAGCCGCCTTCATCTTTGTTGAAACTGCTTTGGGGAAGGTGGGCATTGTTCCTGGAATGGTCGGAATCTTGTGCCGTCTGTTTGGTAAGCACAGCCCTGAGTGTCTTGCGGTGGCTTCTTGTCCGTGGGGAGCACGGGAAAGCTCTGCTGTCCACAGAAGGGAATCCGAGCTTCCTCGCTGTAGACCTGGGTTCTAATTTCAGCTCTCGCCCTTCAAAGCTGGGGCCTGGAAGAGTCTGCCTGACGTTGCTGGGCCTCCATGTTCTGGGCTGTGATGACCCCGGCCCCACGGGGCTGTCGTGATCCCCGAAGGAGAATGTGTCAGGGGAGCTTGCTGCAGGGGCAGAGAACAAAGCACCAGGTACTGGTAGGTGTTGCTTGCACGTACCACCTTGTCACCTGCTCCGGAAGGAGAGAGAAGCGGAGGACACTGCTGAGCTTCGTCCTCATCAGGTTTTACTTCTGTAAAAAATGTTTCACCAGCAAATTACCTTGATGAGTCCTTCCTGGGGATTCGTAATTTGTTTGATACGTAACGTGGGGCCATCCAGGGTGTCAGCTGGAATGAAAGATACACTTTAATTTGCCGGGGAGCTTGGAGGCTGGAGTGATGGTAATTAGAAGTGATTATCTTCCTCCGATTCTGCCGAACGTTCCTCGTCCTCCTGGTGGAGGTGGGAACCGCGCAATGCTGGGAAAGGTTGTGACTGTGCTGAGGCCCAGGCGTCCTGAGAGCTTGGTCCTGTCCTTGTTTTCTGGGCTGGGCTGTGTCTGCGTGTTGAAGGGCTGTCTTTGAAAATGGCCTTCACTTTCTAGCCCCAGATCCTGTTGGAATCTTGAAGCTGCAACTTGTAAACCTCCCCCTGAAGGGGGTAGCGAGAGAAAGTTGCCTGGTGACAGCAACTTTCACCCAGGGAAGGGCCTGGGGCCAGGAAAATTCAAACAAGAAAACCGTGGTACTGTCCCTTTACCACGACAGGGACAGTAAGAGCATCTGCCTGCTGTGGTGTTATCTCCAAACACTCTGAGAGTAGGCGGCTGACGTTGGGTGGTTTACACTCCACTCGACCCTCTTTATCTTGCAGTTGCCAGATAAAATATAGGATTCTCAGCTCAACTTGAATTTCAGATAAGCAATGAAAAATTTATTGTTTTTTGGAGGCAGAGTCCCATTCTTGTTGCCCAGGCTGGAGTACAGTGGCACAGTCTTGGCTCACTGCAACCTCCACCTCCCGAGATCAAGAGATTCTCCTGCCTCAGTCTCCCGAGTAGCTGGGATTACAGGCTTGTGCCACCACGCTCGGCTAATTTTTTTTTTTTTTTTTTGTATTTTTAGTAGAGACAGGGTTTCACCATGTTGGCTAGGCTTGTTTCAAACTCCTGACCTCACATGATCTGCCTGCCTTGGCCTCCCAAAGTGCTGGGATTACAGGTGTGAGCCACCACACCTGGCCTAATTTTTGAGTATAAGTATGTCCCAAATATTGCATGAGACATACTTATACTAAAAATTATTCATTGCTTATTCAAAATTCAAATTCAAATATAATAATTCAGATATTATAATGGGACATACTTATACCAAAAAAAGGATCTGAATAATCTGTTTCCAGATTTAAGTGTGCATCCTATGTTCATATTTACTAAATCTGCAGCCCTGTCCTTAGTGGCCTGGGACCTTGGCTGGTTCCATAACCCTCGGTTCTCTGTCCTTCCTCCATGTGACAGATCATGATAGTTACGGCTGCACTGACTTCCTAGGGTGGTGGAAGGCAGTGAGGGCCCAGATCCGGTGCAGGTAGGACCCCATATGCATCCCTAGTCAGGAGATTCTCAGCTCACCCTAAGGCCCCCTCTACCCCACTCTTCTCATGAGCCCCTGTCGGCCTCAGAATTCTATCTAGAGTCTCCCATTTCCTGGGGGGTTGGTGGGGCTTGGCTGGTGGGCAGAGGACACTCAGTGTTTTAAGGTCCCGGCTTGTCCAGGCTCACTACCCTCTATGTCCCTGGTCAGTGCTGTGGAGAAGCAGTGGGACATGAGCCCTGGTTTTGCGTGATCCAGCATGAACCTTCCCAGTGGCCCTATAGACCACATTTCTCCTCCTTTTCTTCACCTGGACGTGGAACGAGGGTCCGGCCTGAGTCCCTCCTGTTCACTCAGTTTTTCCCTTACTGCATACTCTTCCATGTCAGGCACTGTGACGGGCCTGGTGCATGGCAGTGATGGCATCAGATGCCGCCCCTCCCTGCGCTTCTGGGGCACATGGTTTGGTTGGAGGAGGCAATTTGCAGTGAGAAACAAAAGAATCCGCAGGAGACGCACTGAGGACTCCGACAGTCACCAGCACATGATGCCATTCCCTAGTCTCTCCCTGGTTAAAGTGGTTTTCATTTTATTTTCCATCCCCATTCTGAGTGCTTCTGAATGCCTCACATCCCTTTGCTGAAAGTGCTGCAGAGTGACTGAGTGAGTGCATGGGGAAACGAGCAAACATCTCTTTGCGTGTGTGTGTGGTCT
This sequence comes from Rhinopithecus bieti, assembly GCF_001698545.2. Taxonomy (NCBI): domain Eukaryota; kingdom Metazoa; phylum Chordata; class Mammalia; order Primates; family Cercopithecidae; genus Rhinopithecus; species Rhinopithecus bieti. Next base: position 636,563 of record NW_016815549.1, on the reverse strand, counting down.
CGCTGGGTGCTGGGATGGTTGCTCCCCAGGCTGTTTAGCTGACGGTGTTGAGTGTCTACTCTGTGTCTGGCTGTGGGGATGCAGGAACAGGTGGAGTTCACTGCATCCCTGGCTGCAGCCAAGTGCAGCTTGACTGTTGGGGGTACCGGGCAGAGGCTGCTGTTTGACTGGTGAGGAAGCTACCTACCTCTCAGTGATTATATCACCTAGGCAGCTTCGGGACTCCCAGACCCACCCCGGCTGCCACACTGATTCAGAAGGGCCTTCCACCTGCTGTGGCTGGTCCTTAGGGCCACCTTTCTTCTGTGGCTGGTCCTTAGGAAAGCAGCTCCATGAGGGTCACCTGGGTGTTCCCTCGGAGCCTTTGAGGCCCCCGTTGTCTTCTTCTGACAGGGTCTCATTGTGTCGTCCAAAGAGTGCAGTGGCAGGGTCACAAATCACTGCAGGCTTGAACTCGAGGATTATCCAACTCAGCCTCCTGAGTAGCTGCAACTACAGGCATGCACCACCACACCTGGATAATTTTTTTTTAATTTTATTTTTGTAGATATGGGGTCTCACTATATTGCCCAGGCTGGTCTCGAACTCCCGGGCTCAAGCAGTCCTCCCACCCCGGCCTCCCAAAGTGCTGGGATTATAGTGTGAGCCACTGTCCTGGTTCTGAATCAACTGCTGAATCTTTAGCTCACTGTGCGTCCTTCCCAATCCCATCTCTTCCCTTTCCTCCCCACCTTTGTTGGCCACCTGGGCTATCACGTCCTTTGCTCTCTCTTTCTGGAGTGAATTTCTCCCCCTTCATCCTGCTTTCCCAAGCCTGCCCACACTTCCAGGCCCAGTTCAGATGTTAGCTTTTGGGTAACACTTCCCCCAGCCCACTCCAAAGTGCCTTTTCCCTCCCTTCCAGACTCCACGGCCATTACTTCCCCCAGGATTTGAGCTGATGCTTGGTCAGTCTTGTACCAGAGTTAGTTGCAAACATGTCTATGAGCGCCCCAGCTTGTCGCCTGCAGTGGGCAGGGATCACACCTTATCGTTCCCAAGTTGTCCTCACAATCACTTGGCCCAGGGCTCAGCACCAGGAAAACGCTGGTTGGATGGGAGGCACTGAGGTGCCCATGGCGGGCTAGCAGCAGCACATGGTGGTGAGTTTCCAGAGGACCGTCAACCCTGGTCCTCCTTGAGTGCGTCATTGGCTGCAGGGCCCCTGGGGGCTGAGGGTTGGCTCGGCGCCCCAGTGAGGTGCTGACCCCACCCCGGGGGCTTTCTTTCTCCATGAGGGGTGTGAGTTCCCCCTCCCCATCCACGCACAAGCTCTGAGAGGTTGCAGTTAGTTGTCACATGGGATGTTATGGTCTCGCCAGCATTGAGATGCGCTCTGAGCTATAGAAATAGCAAGGGCTGGATTTAGGAGGTAGGTCTTGGCTTTTGGGCAGAGGTGGGGCTAGGGTTGAGGGGATCTTGGCCATCCTCCTCCCTGATAGGCTAAGCTGAGAACTGAGGTTCAGAGAAAGTGGTGTGATTTGTCCTCTGTGTTATGGTCTCCAAGACCACCCCTAGGAGTGGTGATTTGCTAGGGGAACTCCCAGGCCTTGGCAGTGAGAGGAAAGAGACAAGGCCAAACCAGCAGAGGGAAAGGTGTGGGGAGTGAAGGCTGGAGGAGCCCAGGCTCCAGCTTCCAGAACCCTCTCCCGGCACAGCCACATGGCACATGCCTAATTCCTCTGGCATCTCATCATGACACCTGTGAAACACCATCTGCCAGGGAAGGAACTGACCACACAGGTACCCTCGCCTGACACACACCAAAACTCCAGATTCTCAGAAGGCCAGTGGGTGGTCATTGGCATGAATCACGTGGTTTGCACAAACAGCGAAGGCACGCTGAGCCCTGCTTCTCAGTTGGAGGGGGGGGGATCCACCCCCAAACCCAAGTTCACAGATGCCAGGTGAGCAGGTAGCTTCCCTGCGAGGGCAGGCCGGCCTCTGGGTCAGCACCTCACCAGGGCACCAGGCCAAACCGTGCCCTGCTCTGTCTTCACATGCATTCCCCTCTCCCCAGCACGCAGCAGGCCTGGCCCGATGATGGGATTCCGGTGGAGCTGGGTGTGCACCTGGTAGGCCAGGAGGGCCATGGCCAGAAGGAAATGCTTGCGCTGTTCTTGGTGTTGAGTCATCTCCTCTTGGCTCAGCGGAGTCACCTCTGTCTCTTTGCCCCTATTTGCCATTGACTCACCGCAGCCTTTCCTGCATGGAACAGGAAGGAGGGTCCCCACTTCTGAAGCACATGGGAAGGGGCGGTTCCCCTGGGAACAGGGGCTGTGCTCCTCCCAGCCTCCAGAGCCTGCCAGTCTCTGTTCTTGGAGCTGACAACTCCCAGCTTGGCTAAACCCCAGCAGCACTGCGAAGGCTCCTCCACTTGGAACCAGCTTGGGGGGTGAGTTTCTCCAACTCATGCACTCACCCCGAGTGGTTATTTATCCCCAAAGTCATTCCGAAGATTCATGGGCAAGGGCTTTCAGCGGCCTCCTATTCCCCACAGATGCCAGCCTGCCTGGTGGAACGTGGCGCTGCTCCTGCAGGAGTTGATGGGGTTCCATCTTCGCCGCCACACCGCTGCTCCATCCCTGCCCCTCGGCTGCTGCTGCATATTAAGTGCTGGGAGCCAGGCAGGCCTGCCAAGGCCTTTTCAGGGCCATGTGTTCTCAGGGGAGATGAAAAGCATGAAGCAGGCGTGGCGTGGGTTGGCTTTGGCACTGCACCCCTGGTTCCAAGCACTGAGGGCCCCCTAGAATCCCCCTGGGAAGACTGAGGGCCCAACAGACCCCACTCTGTGGTTGCCCCTCCTCTGACACCCTTACCCACTCCTACCCTGACTCCCATCTACCTCCCCCAATTCTTGTTTAAACAATTAGGGGAGAACTCTTTCCGGCCGTTAGGAAAAGGCGGCTGCAGCCGGGACAGGCTCCTCAGCAGCTTTTGTTCTGCTCAAGAGCAGGGTTTTCTGAATCTTGGTGAGGGAGCATGTGCTTAATATGCCAGTCAGACCTGAGTACCCAGCCCAGCCCGCCGCCCCCTCCTTGGCCAATTGGCTGAGAAGTGGGCTGTTAGAGCGGGGGCTCACTGGAGGAGGGTGGAGTAAGCTGCCATGGGAACCCAAGGTGGCTGCCTACCTGGGCCCAGTGAGCTCAGGGTCCAGCAGGCATGGATGGGGACAAGGGTCCTGTCTCCTGGCAAACCAATGGGGTGTGGACAGTGAGAATGGGCGGGAGGCCGGGCCGCTTCTTCCCCTTCCCACTGGAAGCTGCAGGAGCCTGGACGCAGGTCTCTGCTGGTCCTAGTCACCTTCCTACCCTCCCCAGCTGGTTACCTCGTCAAACAGAGTCTCTGGGTAGAAAACGGGCAAAGTTACAGTGGTCCACCCTCCACCCCAGCTTGGCTTACCTGGACCTGGTGCGCCGTGGACGTGGACAAGTGCTTCTCATCCCTGCTGCACACTGGAGGTGGCCTGGAGCGCCTTGCTCCTCCGGACACCAGTTTCAGGACTGATGTGGAATTTTTGTTGTGGAACAATTAGGTTAGCACAGTCTGATGTAATTTCTTTCTGAAATAACTTGGGCTTTATAGTCAGAAAGACCTGGATTCAACTCTGGCTCTCGCTGGTTGCGTGGCCTCGGACGATTCTCTGGAGTCTTTGGTTTCTCCACAACTGTGAAGTGGGAACAATGTTAGTGCCTCCCGGTGCAAGGTCGTGGTGAGGATTTCAACTGTGCACAGATGCGCGAGTGTCAGCCATTGCTGTTGGTGGTGGTGGTGTTAGGGTTGCCTCCAGCTCCAGTGCCCAGAATGGGGCCTGATGTGGGGCAAGTGCTTGGTGATTGTGGAGCCAAAATCAGTGACCCTCTGCTGGGTGGAGAGATGACTCCCAGCCTGGGGTTTAGGGACATGGGTGCTGTCCCTGCCGTGAGGACTGAAGGGCAGGCAGGACCACCCTCACTTTACCGATGAGGAAACTGACTTTCAGAGATGGCAACTGACTTGTCCAGGGTTGCACAGCTGGGCTCGTGCTAAGATTAAATGCCATGTTGCGTGCCACGGACCGTGGCGTTTGGTGCCCAGCCTTGCCGTGATACCCCCGGAGTGCATTTTGCCTTGATGCCTGGTTCTGTCAGTCAGAAAGCGATTGTGCCAAATCCCTGAGTATCTGGGAATTCCCTGACATTCCACTTTAAGGGGGCTTCATGCAACTTAGCAGTCATTCCACACCATGATGTTTCAGTCCTGGGTGAGTACTGACGGCAGCCACAGCCGTGCAGAAAATGTGCACGCGAGTGCCGGATCATTCTATGGCCTGGGTCCTCTGTGTCCCAGCACACATCCCCCTGGATTCTGGGTACCTGACTACATCCCTGTAAGGAACCCCCATCCACCTATGCCCTTTGACACTCTGACCGAACACATCTGGGCCCCTCCAGGGTGGTGGTATGGCTTCAATGAACCACAGATCTCACCCAGGACTTCAATGAACCTGCAGATCTCACCCGGGGTTTCAATGAACCCACAGATCTTGTCTGTGGCTCAAAGCCAAAGCATTGGTGCCAGGAAGTGGGGTTCCCGTTCTCAGGTTGGCTTGGGCCTGTGCTGCTCTAATCCAAGGAGCAGTGGTGGGAAGCCAGGCAGCCTCTGGAGGGAGATGGGGCTGGGGAATCTGCGCTCTGAGATCCGAGCCTTCCCTTCCCTGGTGAGAGATGCTCCTCATGAGCTGTGAGCGTGCGCTTTGGAGGTGGAGCGCGCACACGATGGCCATGATGAGGGCCTGGAACTCTTTCGCTGTGGCTCAGCAACTGTCCACCTCCCCACAGCCTCCTGCCGTCTCCGGAGGCACAGTCCTCCCTCCCTCCAGGCTCTACCCACTTGCCTCCTCCTCCAGGGGGCCCTTCCTCATCCCCCAGCTAGAAGTGGATTCCTTTCCCTCCTTGCCCTCCCTGCCTTTACAGGGGCTCAGGAAGTGTCTGCACAACAAGCCAAGGGGGGAAGGCCAGTGAGATGTTTGGTGAGGGGAGCAGTGGACCCACCTGACCTGATTAGGCCTTCACACGTCCACAGTTGCTTTCTGAGCCGGGAGGTCACCAACGAGACCCCCGGTGTGGCAGGTAGGAGCACGGCAGTGTGGTGTGGTGTGGCTGAGTACAGAATTAGGAAGGCTTCACCTACCCATGACGTGTTTTCATTGCAGCCCAATGTGACTAAGAATTATATACTATAAATGGATGTTTCTGTCTTTAATTTTTTTTTTTTTTTTTTTTGCATTTATTGGAGGCTTTACTGTTTCTGGGTAATGAAATCCATTATCTGGTTTTCAGTGGAATACTTAGAAGATAAAATTATTGAAATGAATAAACAATGCAATATTTGTGCCTAAACATTCCTTTAAAATATGATGAAAAACATTTCATGAACACTTGCAGTGTTTTGGTTGTTTGGCCAACCATAAACGGCGTCATAAAACAAAGCAAAGAAGCAAATTTGTTCATCTTCATGAGGACGATTCCTGTGCATTTTCCGTGGAGGATTTGGAACATAAACAGGGCATGTTAGGATTCCTGGAGGGGCGGGAGGGGCAGCGCTTTTTTTGTGTGTGTGTGGATGTCAAAGCCAAGGCCACGAGAGTGCTGGAGGTGGGCAGCGGGGTGCGGCCTGGGGGACCCAGTGACCCTGGCGAGGGGCATGGGCAGGGCTGCTTCTTTGCTGAGCCCTAGCTCCTCATCTTTGAACTGGGGATGTAGGTGATGTTTCCTGGGAAAGCCGCCCTGGAGGACCACTGTGTGGTCAGATAAGCTGGTCGGTGGGAAAGTGCTGAGCAGAGGCAGAAGGCCTGCACCCTGATGACAGCTCCCACTCACATCCTAGGAGGGCGCGACTCCGTCCTGTCAGCAACGGGATCCCCCCAAACTCCTTACTCCATGTATGACAGGAAGAGTCCCTCTGGGGATGGGACAGCCCTGGGAAGGGGCGTCAAGACAGCAGGGTGTCCTCCCCACCTGAGAACCAAGCCCCATCACGCACACAGCCCCGGGGCCACGGGCTTTGTGAAAGGCCTGGCTGGGCCTGAGCCCGGATCCCAGCTCAGCTGCTGACTGTGTGTGGCCCCCCTACCGAGGGAGGCTCCACAACCCAAGGCTGCTCTCGGGAAAGCTGGCGATTCCATGATCACCTGGAGTCCTGGTGGGCTCAGCTCAGAGGCTGTGCGTGGAGGGTGTTTGTCAGTTGGAGAGCGCTCGACACCTGCTAAGGTTCCAGGCCAGCTCTTCCTTCTGCAGGTGTACAGGTCGCGGTGGAAGGGCCCCGGGATGGATTCAGCCTTCATAATCACCACACCAGGTGTGTGTCCTAGCTGTGTGACTTTGGTCAAGTTACTTAACCTCTCTGGACCTCCAAGGCCTCATCTGTAATAAAGAAGATGATGACATTTCCGTGCTGTTGTCCTATGAGAATTGAAGACAGCATCTGTGAAGTACCTGGCCTGCCAGAAGCCTTCCGTAACAGTAGTGATGATCGCTGTCATGGCGTGTGACCCTAGGCTGTGTGCCTGTCTTGTCTCATTCTCAGTTTTCTCATCTGTGAAAGGACAGAATTTGACTTGTCGATTTTTTTTTTTTTTTTTTTTGTATTTTTTAGTAGAGACGGGGTTTCACCAGGTTAGCCAGGATGGTCTCGATCTCCTGACCTCGTGATCCACCCGTCTCAGCCTCCCAAAGTGCTGGGATTACAGGCTTGAGCCACCGTGCCCGGCTGACTTGTTGATTTTTAAAGGTCCCTGTTCTTTATTTGATTTTATTCCTCTTTCCAGGTGTATACTACTTTTTTAGTCATCATAACATTTGAAGCCCAATGCTTTAATCAGACTTTGGCAAAAATAACTGATCACCTTCAGAGAGACAAATGTTCCAGAGATGGAGAATTCCGCTCGTGGCCTGAGAAAGGCTGGCTTCTGTGTTAGGCCAGGGTGTGAGGATAGCTCAGGGGGTAGGAGCCCTGAGAGCTTGTGTCTGGCACTGGAGGGATGGGGACTTGATGAGCCATTGGATTAGATCAGCAGGGTTTTGGCCATCTCTGGAAACATATGGGCCCCTTGGTTTGTATGTAAGTCAGTTTGGCACTGGTATGTGGGATTATGCAGTTTGTATCAGTCAGGTTAGGTAGCTGTAGTAACACACAGCCCCAAATCTCAGTGGCTTAAAAGAATCATGTTCTTTTGTCTCATGGTTATATGGGTTAACTGGATCCCCTGCATAGTTCTTGCTTGCTTGTGGTCAGATGGTGGCTGGCACTGGAATCCTTTGAGGCTCAACCAGACTGGGTGTCCAAGCTGATTTCTTCACTGACATTTTGAGTACCTGGGCTGGAATGGCTGGAAGAGCTTGGGACTGGCTGGTGTCACTCTCTCTCCTGCAGCCTCTTCATGTGGTTTGGGCTTCCTCACAGCATGGTGGTCCCAAGAGTGCCTGTTCCAAGAGTGAAAGTGGAAAAAAAGCGGAAGCCACCCGTGTCTTAAGGCTGAAACCAGAAGCCAGCACAGTGTCCCTTCAGCTGTTTTCTACGGGCTGAGAAGCTGCAGAGCAAGCCCAGGTTCAAGGGGAGGGGGACACATTCACCTTTTGATGGGAGGAGTGTCAGATAATTTGTGGCCATCCTTACTGTGCCACTGTCATTTGTGAGGGTTTATAGGGCACCAGGTCGTTGTCTAGGGGCTTTTCTGTGTCACTTCATTCATGCCTCAATGACATCCTGGGAGATGGTACTATCACAGTCCCCATTTTACAGATGAAGAACTAAAGGTGGAGGGGGAAGTAACTTGCTGAAGCCCTCACACGAAGTATGTGGCACAGCCAGACTCAAACACAGAACTCCCTTCCCCTGCTGCAGTATTGACCTGTGCAGTATAGACTGCAACAAAAAAGATGCCAGGAGCCGCAGGTTTCCTCTCTCTGGTAAAAGCTGGATCTGTCCACTCAGATTTGCTCTCCGTAGCCCCTGAGCAGGGCCCATGGTGTGTGTGAGCATGTCCTTAGCAGGCTGAGGCAGGAGTGGGTCTTCTTGAAGAAAGAGGGGTGGGCTAGATGCGGTGGCTCGCACCTGTAATCCTAACACTTTGGGAGGCCGAGGCGGGCGGATCGCTTGAGGCCAGGAGTTCGAGACCAGTCTGGCCAACATGATGAAACCCCATCTCTACTAAAAATACAATAATTAGCCAGGCGTGATGGCATGCACCTGTTGTCCCAGCTACTCAGGAGGCTGAGGCAGGAGAATCACTTGAACCCGGGAGGCAGAGGTTGCTGAGATCGTGCCACTGCACTCCAGCCTGGGCAATCGAGCGAGACTCCGCCTCAAAAAAAAAAAAAAAAAAAAAAAAAAGAGAAAGAAAGAGGGGCAAAGTCCTGCTGCTTCCACCAGCAATTCTCCCACCACCTGGGCCTCTTTGTCTTTGAAGGTTTCTTTTCTGCAGGCTGCTCTATGCATCACTTAAAAAAAACCCCCGTGGATCCCCCTTTAACGGGAAACACACTGGCTCTTCTGGTGTGGTTTCAAGTCAGCCGGCTTATTCCAGAGACATTTCGTTGTGAGTATTAATAAAAACAACATGCATTTTGGTGTGTTTCCATAGAGACTTCCCAAGATTTATGTCCCCAAGACATATCGTTGGATCCTGTGGAATAATTATCTTCCCAGCGTCCCCTGATATTCTGCAGGTCTCCCCGGCTGAGAGGCAGATGTTGAGGCTCTTTGTGTATGAAATAGAAAAAGGACAGGCTTAACTGGCCTTGGGGTCTTTCGTGTATTTGGGAAGCGCGAGGTGTCGGGATACAAAGAGGCGAGGCCGAGGAACAGCTGGGCAAGCAGCACTTTCACAGCTGTGGTTGGGGCTGTTTGAAAGTGGACTGTGTCTGCCAAGAACAGTGGGTTCCCTTTCACTTTGTTACTTAATAGGAGAAACCCAGGCTTTCACTGAAGGCGAGAAGAACGGGGTCTTTTAATATGGACTTGTTGCCGGAACCGCCATGAGACCAGGGCAGGCTGGCCAGTGGGCGCAGGGCCAGCCACCAGAGGCAACATGGAATTCTGGTGAGGACGCTGGAGTGGGCATTAGGAGGGCAGAATTCTTGTCCCTCTCTGCTGCCAAAGACTGGGTGACTTGGGCTAAGACAGAGCTCTGTGGATCCCAGTATCTTTGTCTGTAAAATGGGTGCATTGGGGTAAGAGCTTTTGATTTGCAGGTGACTGAAGCCCAATTCAAAGAAGCATAATAAAAAAGGAGGGGACTATATGACTTTGCATCTTGGAAAGTTTCAAGGGCAGTGGCCAGCTTCAGGAGTGGCTTGTTCCAGGGGCTCAAACAATGCCTTCAGAGCTCTGCCTCTTTTCTTGCTCTCTGGTCTCTGCGAAGGGATTTGCTCTGGAGGTAGTAAGGAGTTATCATAACATTTTACTAGGGAATTGAACAAACAAGTTTTTTTTTTTTTTTTATTAAAACAAATATACATATGAATATTCAAAACACGGAAAGAGGGTTGGGGGGACCAGGACTGATTTTCACCTTGTCTGGTTGTTAGAGCATCTCACATCGTAGTGTACAGGAGGGTTCACTGTAAGCTGTAATGTGCTGTTCTCAAGACTAGGAGTTATTTCAACACGATAGCAAGAAAGCACTGGATCCAGATGACCAGGATTCTGACCTTGGCTCTGACACTGACAGGTTCTGTGACTTTGGGCGGGAGTGTGTTCCTGCCTAAGCCTCAGTGTTCCTTCGGGTAAATGGGTAAGATAGGATCTGCCACACCCCAGGCATCAGGTCGGCATTCCGGGCAGGATGAAGGGGATGGAGCGGTGAGGAGTCCTCCAATGACCGAGGCTTTTTAAAAAGCAGTCCCAGAACCCCCACCCTGTGACTTTGCTTATGTCTTATTGGTCACAACCGGATGACATGGCTACCTCTACAGCTCCCTTGGAGTCCAGGAAGAAGGCGTCTCAGCTGAGCATGTTGCCCCTGGGACGGAATTGGGTTTGGGTGGCAAGGAGAAAGGGGAGAGCAGGGACTGGGCCGCCCACAGTCTGGGGGCAGGAGCTAATGATGACAGCGGCCAGTACTTATGACACACACCCCTCTGGCTGAGCCTCTTCTAAACGTAGGGTGCCAGTCATATCACTCACAAGGTGGAAAAGGGTCTGGGAAGGCCTTGAGTCACCCACCTCCCTGACCCCTGCAGTGCCACCCTCAGCAGTGAGCCCCTCACCCCTGGCTTGAGTCACATCGCAGAGCTGAGATAACACCTGGCAGCTGGGGGGCCCCAGCACTTGTGGAGGCTGGGGAACCACCAAGGGAGCCTGAGGCAGGAGAGTGGGAGGGCAGGGTCTTCCAGACAGAGGGTGAGCAGGGGCCCCGGGGGAGGAAACTCCAGGAACTGAGGGGCCAGTGTGGCTGGGAGGGAGGGCATGCTAGGGCCAGATGTGGGCAGCACGGGCCCGGGTGGGGCAGGGCGGAGCTCAGGGGCCAGGAGTGCACAGACTCAGAGCAAACCGCAAGACACTGGGGGCTGGTCAGGAGGGTGGTCTGTGCTCCTCAACTCCTCCTCTTTTTTTGGAATGTTCCTGTCATAGTTGAACTTTTTCATTGAACGTGTGTTACTTTTATAATGCAAAAGAGTGATTTGACTTTTGAAAATAAAGGCTCTACATACTTCCCCAAATGTTTTTGCACCAGACAGCTCCTCTTCATTAGTTCCACCTTCACAAGCCCCGAGTGACCGAGCAATTCATCACCCAAACCAGGACGCTTCTGAGAGGGGCTGGGGGTGCGGGAGGGATTGGCATTGTGCCTGTCTGACAGGCATCAACCGGGACTGTTGCATGCACGGAGGGCCCTTCCTCACCTAAACCCCAAACTGATGAGGCTTCTAAAACTTATTATAGATGAAAATTTCCAACCGGCCTTGTTCCTCATGAGTGGCAATCCAAAATCATTATTGTATTTTGTTTAGAAAAAAATTGAAACTGTCGAATGAAAAATCCCCCTTAGCTGGCTGGGTACGTGGCATTATCTCTGTTCCCCAGCTGGAGCCTCAGGAAGCTGCATGACTGGTCCCAGCTCAGGGCCAGCACTTGGGATGGAGACCACAGCTTGGACCCCTGACACTGCCTGGACTCAGCACCCTAATCCCCCAGTTGGGCTCAGCACCCCATGGCTGTTTTTTCCCAATTCAAGAGGCACCTGGAGGATCGAGGGTGTCCTGGTGATCACAAAGCCTGGCCGTCCTGGCCTTTGAGCTCTCCTGAGCAGCCGGGCTAAGGATGCCAGCTCTTACCGCCATCCCTGTCTTAGGCTCCCTTGTCCCCAGGAGCCCTCCTGACAAGCTTTGCTGCAGGGATGACCTGAGCCTTGCAGGGGAGGAGGGACCCTGGGGCAACTCTGGGGTCCAGGGCCCCAAGGCTCCATCCTGAATCCATGGCCCTGTATCCCTGCCTGCCTCTGGCCCCCTGCCGATGACATATTCAGTTTATTCTGAGTAGTGACACGGGCCGTCCCCCTGTTCTCATTAGGGATCTGTAGCTCATTCCAGGCCCAGCGAAGGCGCTACAGAAGAGGGATGGCGCTCCTCACAGGGGCGCACGAGGACCCCTCCGGTGCCTGCCTTTGTTCTCCAGGTGTGTGTTAAGCCCCCACTGAGTGCCAGGGTGGAGGAGGTGGCCAGGGGGCAGGTGACCAGGGCACCCCGGCTCCCTCCCAGATGAGGTGGTGTCATAGGAAGGATTCAGGCGCCCACAGGGACACTGGGGAGGAGGTGACACGATCCAGGCTGTGAAGGCAGTGTTCTATGGTGACAGGTGCCCACCTCCTGAGGGGCCAGAGAGGACACCTTGGCAAGGCAGCCCCTCCAAGTGGGCAGGAGGTCCCTGCCCTGAACCCACCTCCAGAAGAAGTCTCGGGGTTCCATGGATGGAATTTGCCTCTTCCCATAGCTGGGTGCTGGTTCCTTGTGACCCAGGTTCCAGGCAGCTTTGTTCTCAGGGTAAGAGTTACATGGAAAAAAGCTCAACATTGCTCTTCATCAGAGAAATGCAAATCAAAACCACAATGAGATATCATCTCACCCCAGTCAGAATGGCTAATATTAAAAGACAAAAAATAACAGNTCTTCCCATAGCTGGGTGCTGGTTCCTTGTGACCCAGGTTCCAGGCAGCTTTGTTCTCAGGGTAAGAGTTACATGGAAAAAAGCTCAACATTGCTCTTCATCAGAGAAATGCAAATCAAAACCACAATGAGATATCATCTCACCCCAGTCAGAATGGCTAATATTAAAAAGACAAAAAATAACAGATGTTGGCGTGGATGCAGAGAAGAGGGAACTCTTAGGCACCGTTGGTGGGAATGTAAATTAGTTCAGCCACTGTGGAAAACAGTATGGGGATTTCTCAAAGAGCTAAAAATAGAACGATCGTTAGATCCAGCAATGCTACTATTGGGTATCTACCCAAAGGAAAGGAATCAGTGCATCAAAAAGATACCTATTCGTATGTGTATTGCAGCACTGTTCATAGCAGCAAAGCTATAGATCAAACTAAGTGTCCATCCATGATGAATGGATAGAGGAGATGTGGTCTAGGCACACTATAGAATACTATTCTGCCATAAAAAGTATGAAAGCATATCTTTTGCAGCAACATAGATGGAACTGGAAGTCATTATCTTAAGTGAAGCAAGCAAGGTACAGAGAGTCAGCTGTTGCATGCTCTCACTCATAAGTGGGTACGAAGAAGCGTGTGTCCATGGACTTACGAGTGTGGAGTGATAGACAGTGGAGACTCGGGCGGGTGGCGGGAGCATCGTGACAAGTTGGTTGATGGGTATAATGTACGTTATTTGGGTGATGGATATGCCCACTGTACCATCTGTGTGTATCACAGAATTGCACATGTGCCCTATGAATCTGTACAAATCAAAAGGAAAAAGAGGCGGGCTGATACCCAGGGCCTTGGGAATTCCATGGATGTGGATTTGGATGTCCTGAACAGTGCTGGCTGTATGGGCTTGGGCCGGTGACTGGGCCTCCTTGGACCTCAGGTTCTGCATCAGGAGGATTCTAATAACAATGACTGTGTAGTGCTGTTGAGAGCAGCGTCTCTCACATCTCCATGCACACAGGCCCCCGGGGACCTGTCAGAGTGCAGATCTGACTCGGCAGGTTTGGGCCGGCTGTGTTCCCATGAGGTCCCAGGGGATTTGATGTTACATCTGCAGCCGGAAGAGCATGGGTGGGAGGTGTCTGCTGTGCACAGATGAGTATGTGAGCATGTGTGTGAGCGTGAGTGTGTGAGTGTGCATGAAAGAGTGTGACAGAGTCCGGAAGGCAGGAATTGGCTTCTCAGGCCTCCATTCACCCACCCCTTCACTCGGCAAGGCACCAAGTGGTCAGGTCAGGTTCCTGCCCTAACGGAGGTGACAGTCCCATGCAGAAGAAGGTAAGCTGTTCTTAGTGTAACCAGTGCTTCCTGGGAAGTTCCCATGGGCCTTGGGAGAATCTAACAGGAGGCTAAGCAGGGAGAGCTTCCTGGAGGAGGCGGCTTTCAGCTGGGACCTAAAGGGAGATCCTTGTTCATCTTCATGTTGTGCTGTAGTTCCTGGCAGACGCAGAAGCCTCAGTATGAATGGGCTCGGAGAAATAGAACGGAAGTGAATTGGAGCAAGTTGTCAGGGAGTGTGGGAGGCAGGAATGGGAGATGGCGTTGGAGATGGTGTGCTGGGGAGGCAGCTGTGATGGGGGGCCAGCCCCTCTGAGTGGATGGATTGCTCGAGCCTGAAGCCCGATGCCTTCTCCCTGTCCAAGTGGTCCAGAGACAGGCCTGAGTTCCAGGGCTCAAGAAGCTGGTTAGCCTCGTCCTCTCAGGCTTGGATCAGAGGTCAGGCGGGGACCGGCTCCTGGGGAGCTTCTGCTCACAGCCATAACTGAGAAACCATCTGTTCCAATCTTTCGTCTAACTAGTCCTATGGTATTATCTATCCACCTGCCACAGACAGGCCAGGGCATGCCCTGGGCAGAGCGGCTGTGCAGTGGGGCCAGTGGAGCCCGGGGGTTGGAGCGTGGGGACCTGGGGTTGGAGCGTGGGGCCCCCAGGTTGAAGTGTGGGGACTCGGGGATGGAGTGTGGGTCCCTGGGGTTGGAGCATGGGGACTTGGGGTTGGAACGTGGGGCCCCCGGGTTGAAGCGTGGGGACTTGGGGTTGGAGTGTGGGGTCTCAGGGTTGGAGCATGGGGACCTGGGGTTGGAGTGTGGGGACCTGGGGTTGGAATGTGCAGACTTGGGGTTGAAGCGTGAGGACCCGGGGTTGGAGTGTGGAGCCCCGGGGCTAGAGCGTGGGGCCCCGGACCTGGCCCTACTGGGGCTGGCCTCACTGGGCAGATCGTACTGTCTCTCTGGGTCTCTGCCTCCTTGCTTGCCTAGGGTCTACAAACTCAGTCCTCTTCAGCTGCCAGGAGGCCACGGGTGTCAGGGGCAAGTGTCCTGAGGAACAGCCCTGGGGCAGGGAGAGGCCCTGGAGAGTGGGGAGAGCGGCTTGGTGAGCACGTGCCCGCTCAGAGGTGGCAGCGCTTCTCTGCTCCAGCCAGGGCCGCCGCGAGGGACCAGGGAGCGGCGTTTCCAGATCTTTTGATTCTTCTAGAGAATCTGGAAGTCTGTATCGTAGGGGCTTTCCTGGTTTTAAATGTTGATTATCAATTAAAAATTAAAAAAAAAAACACCGTGTGTGACAAATAAAAGCCACCTGTGGCCCAGACTTCGCCCCTCAGATGGCAGTTTGCATCCTCTGGGCAGGAACTGTAAACTGTGGGGATATATTCAGTCATTCGTTCACTCACTCATGTATTCATTGAATACCCACAAATGCGAAGGCCCTTGCTAGGCACTGGGGGGTTACAGAGCTGAACTGGAAATGGATTATGCCCTCCAGCTCGGAGCCTGGGCGGCAGGAAAACCCCAAATCTCGGATGCAGAGGTCATGTGGTTACCATGAATAGGCAGAGGAGCTGTGACAGCTGGGCCTGGCAGAAATCAGCTGTGTCTTGCATGATGGGGGGTTGGGACTGTGGGGATGTCGGGAAAGGGGGTGTCCAGGATGAGCAGATGTGCTGGGGGCAGAGTGTGAGGTCTGTTGGGGGAAGAGTGGGGAGCTCGGTCTGGCAGAGCCGGGTAGGGCTGGACGGGTTTGCGATCCAAGTGAATTGAATCTCCAGGCAGAGTGTGGGCACCGGCCCTAGTCACCCGTTCCTCGCATCCTTTGGATGTAGATGTCATCAGTAGAGACTCAGGGGTCATTGATTTATGGCTCCTGGGCATTCGTTGGTGATGTGAGAAGCTCAGGAGGTACTTCTCAATATTTCTAGAACAGAACAAGTTTTGCTATTTTAATGTCTGGGAGACCTGTGGGGCAGGAGAGGGCGAAGGGATATTATTAGAATGTGCGAATCTCGGTCGGGCTTCCTCGGGCCCTGGAGCGGGCAGGTGGCCAGAGGACAGAAGTGATATTTCACGCAGATGGTGGCCTCCCCAGGCCTCTGCAAGCCAGCAGGACGGATCGGCAGTGAGGTCAGGCTCGTGTGCCCTGCGCCAGGAGTGCCCACCAAGAGCCCTAAACAGGTGAGGAGCTGGTTTTGCTCAGCACCGACCTTGGAGAAGGCTGTGTGAGGGCAGGGAGACCCAGGCCCCGGGGACAGTGGGGGTGGGGAACTCCCAGGGGCTCCAAGAGAAACCAGTGTAAGTGTAGACCCTGAGAGGCGGCAGGGCAGGGAGAGCCTCTCCGCATCGCCATCATCAGAGAGTGGCTCTTCCTGGCAGGGAGCCCGGTCAAGATTTGCACATTCTAATACCCCTTCTCCCTTTCCTGCCCCACAGGTCTCCCAGATGTTAAAATAGCTTGTGCCCTGCACACTGACCGAGAGTGTGTTCCTTGACAAATCCCTTCACCTTCCTGAGCTCTAGGCTTGTCACCTGTAAAAGGTGGCGACAGGAAGAGACGTGCACATGTGGGAAGCTCCCAAAAGGTGCCACGTGCTCTACCCCGTGTGTGCCCACTCTCCTCTGGCTTACCCCAGCCCCTTGTCCTTCTCTGCCTGCTCTGTGCCCTGGAGGTGAGTCTATGGCTTGCTCACCTGGCCTCTCTGGCCCTGGCCTCCCATTGGGTTCAGTCAATGGGAGGCGCTGACAGGCGATGGGAAGAAGGAGAGGATGGGGGATGGGTTCCTGCAACTTTCTCTTTGAAGCCTGGGGTTGCCGTGTTTGCTGCATTCCTCTGTCCACAGCTCCGCAGGTCAGCCCTGGCCCGTGGCTACAGCTCTCACTCACCCAGGTACCTCTGCTCTGTCCTCTTCCTCCTTTAGTGTTGGGGGAGTGGTGACTTCCAGTGGGGTCAGGGTGCTTCCACGGCATCCCCTACTGACTTCTTGGCTCTGTCCACACCTCTATAATTAGCCCTTTCTTTTTTTTATTCTTTTTTTTTTATTATTATACTTTAAGTTCTGGGGTACATGTGCAGAACGTGCAGGTTTGTTACATAGGTATACACATGCCATGGTGGTTTGCTGCACCCATCAACCCGTCATCTACATTAGGTATTTCTCTTAATGCTATCCCTCCCCTAGCGCCCCACCCCCTGACAGGCCCTGGTGTGTGATGTTCCCCTCCCTGTGTCCGTGTGTTCTCACTGTTCAGCTCCCACTTATGAGTGAGAACATGTGGTGTTTGGTTTTCTGTTCCTGTGTTAGTTTGCTGAGGATGATGATTTCCAGCTTCATCCATGTCCCTGCAACGACATGAACTCATCCTTTTTTATGGCTGCATAGTATTCCATGGTGTACATGTGCCACATTTTCTTTATCCAGTCTATCATTGATGGGCATTTGGGTTGGTTCCAAGTCTTTGCTATTGTGAACAGTGCCACAATAAACATATGTGTGCATGTGTCTTTATAGTAGAATGGATAATCCTTTGGGTATATCCCCAGTAACGGGATTGCTGGGTCAAATGGTATTTCTAGTTCTAGGTCCTTGAGAAATTGCCACACTGTCTCCCACGATGACTGAACTAATTTACACTCCCACCAACAGTGTAAAAGTGTTCCTATTTCTCCACATCCTTTCCAGCATCTGTTTCCTGACATTTTAATGATCGCCATTCTAACTGGTGTGAGATGGTATCTCTCTCTCTCTCTCTCTCTCTTTTTTTTTAAGAGTCTCGCTCTGTTGCCCAGGCTCGAGTTCAGTGGCGTGATCTTGGCTCACTGCAAGCTCCGCCTCCCGGGTTTATGCCATTCTCCCGCCTCAGCCTCCTGAGTAGCTGGGACTACAGGTGCCTGCCACCTCGCCCGGCTAGTTTTTTGTGTTTTTTTTAGTAGAGACAGGGTTTCACTGTGTTCGCCGGGATGGTCTCAATCTCCTGACCTCGTGATCCGCCCGTCTTGGCCTCCCAAAGTGCTGGGATTACAGGCTTGAGCCACTGCGCCCGGCCGAGATGGTATCTCATTGTGGTTTTGATTTGCATTTCTCTGGTGACCACTGATGGTGAGCATTTTTTCATACGTTTGTTGGCTGCATAAATGTCTTCTTTTGAGAAGTGTCTGTTCATATCCTTCGCCCACTTTTTGATGGGGTTGTTTTTTTCTTATAAATTTGTTTACGTTCTTTGTAGATTCTGGATATTAGCCCTTTGTCAGATGGATAGATTGCAAAAATTTTCTCCTATTCTGTAGGTTGCCTGTTCACTCTGATGATAGTTTCTTTTGCTGTGAAAAACCTCTTTAGTTTAATTAGATCCCTTTTGTCTATTTTGGCTTTTGTTGCCACCCTTTCTTTAAATTCTGTTAACTGTGTGGTTTCTTGTGCTGACCCTGGCTGACACAGATGTATCTTATTTAATCCTTACCATATTCAATTAAAAAGTGATGCAATCATCCTCATTTTACAGACGTGGAAGCTGAGGTCCACGGAGTTGAATTCCATGACTGGGGGATTTGAACCCAGGCTGTGGGACTCAGGATCTCCTCAGAACCCACATTGTCAAGCACAGATAGAGTCATGGGGCTAACAGGGGTTGTACTCTACTCGTAGGCCCAGGGCATGTGGCAGGTGTTTGAGAAATGGTTGCTGTGCTGAGGGCGCTCTTCCTGGTGAGAGCACTGTGCTTTCCCTGGAACAGGAGCTGTCCCTGACATCAGGCCCAGGGGTGGCCCTTGGTGCGGCTCCTCCCAGGAGCCCTCTTGCTCCTCATGCCCTGTCCAGGCCAGCCCATCCTTTGATGTAGCCATACCTGCCTCCCCTCCTGCCTCCCTCCCTACCCTGGCTCTGCCTGAGGAGGAGGTGGTTGTAGGCCCCATGCTGTCTTGCATTTCCTCATTCACACTTCACATGCCCTTGGGGTTCACAGCATCTCCCCATCTTACAGATGAGGACCCAAGACTCTGAGAAGAGGAGCCAGTTCCCTGCATTGCTGTGGGTGAAGGGGAGGAGTGGAGATTTGTTCATGTGTGGGGCTGACTCCAAAGCCTGTGTGTTCACCGTTGGGCCACCCAGCCTGTTGGGCAGGACAGAGTTTCCTCTGACAGCCCAGGCTGGTGCAGGCAGGGGCTGAGGGTGATTTAGAGGAATGACAGAAGCTCCTGCATCTGTGCTGCTGCCCACCACACCCCCTCCCTCCCCTCTCCTGCCCTGCTGCCCACCACACCCCTCCCTCCCCTCTCCTGCCCTG